>NC_080865.1:6166606-6466606 GCF_030435755.1 Ochotona princeps | reverse complement strand
TTGAATAAAGGCACTGATTCAACTATTTTTCCTCTATGAGGTCATCATTCAAGTTGGATGAGCCAAACAGTAGAGAAGACCATTTTTGGTGGGAGAGAGGGATGAAGGAAAGCTATTCCTCTTCCAGGATTCAGTACAAATGTTCTACTTTGTAGAAAACCTTCCCTGGCTCCCAGATGCAGTTAAGTTCCCCTTCTCTGGCAGCCTTCTGAACCTACTTCTGTTCCACTTCAAACCACACTGTGCTGTCACTAGGTATGTGACTCTCTTCCTTCTAGACATAACTCATTTCAATATCCCATCGCAGTTCAGCACACAGCCAACCTAAAGCAGGCAAGACAAAGGGCTTGCTGGATGAATGAAATGATATTTGAGTTGCTTATTCAAAGAAAAGGCAGAATATAAACAAGTGGATATGGGGAAAAGGTACAGAGGAGGAGGAAAATGAATTAATTAAAACAAGGAAATAGGACCAAGGAAAAAGGTCAGTGATTTTGAAATTATGACAGGGTGTGTACGACATGTTTTCATTGTTGTTATGGATGTTTTCTTTTCCTTGCAAAAATGGAATTGTCCTGAAAGCCCTGTTATGCAGGTTTCTTTTTCACGTAACTGTAAGACTTGGGAGTTCTTGCCATGCCAGCCTATAGGGATAAGCCCTTTTCTTTTGATCTGCTTCAGACTAATCCATAACACAGGTGTAAGCACAGGTGTAACCTGATGGATATTTAGGTTGTTGTAGGTTTTTACTGCCAGAAGCAATGTTGCACGGCACCTCTTCACATATGTCTGAAAGCTTTGCTAAAGGATAGATTCCTAAAAGTTGAACTGCTGGGCCAAAGGAATGTACATTTGTTTAGAGCACAGATATAATTCTTTCCATTGCTACAATTTTTTCTTCTAGACTAGCTAAAAATAAATGATTGTTCCTACTTGTATAATCCTGTCTTTAGCTTAAGAAGCATATATCATGCAACCTTTTAATTAAGAGTCGGTTGCACAAAACAAATAGATACATAGATATGTACATACATATATTCTCACAGATTAACTGTATAATGGAGACTAGCATTCTGGAAAGTGAAGGTATGTTACACTATGCATCTCTATTCCCAAATAAAAGAAAGACTCCCACTGAAACTGGTAAATATAAAAACAAAAAAAGAGTTGGTTACAAGTGACATCCTGTAAGTGATAAACAGTTGCATGGGATGACTCGTGCTAGCAGTTTAGGTTGGGGTGCCTTAGAAAGGCCCTCTGATGATCAAGTTGGGGTGCCCCTAGTAATAAGCCATAGGAAATCTAGTTTCAATATACAGTTCTCAGCTTGGGAGCATATGTGTGTTTAAGTTTCTAGTGCTAACTGCAAATGGGCCCCATAAAACATTGAGAAGGTCTATTTTCACATGACCTTCCCAATCTTTAATTTTGGTACCTAAAAATTATATTACATTGTGGATAATTGCATTACTTTAATAACTATTAAGGCTTGAATATCCTTTCTCTTTAACCTCCGGCTGCCAGAGGCGAGCCGAGGGCTGCGGGAGAGGACGTCTAGCTCGGATCCTGAACCCAGTCCGCCATGTGCCCATGGCTCATGGCGGGCTGGGCCCGGACATGCCTGGGTGCGAGGCCTGCTTCCTTCTGGGGTGAGTACGCCGAGGGGGGAGGCCTCCGTGACTGGGCATGTCCGGGACCCACCCATCACCCTCATTGGGTGGTGGGTGAACGGGATTGGGGAGGGGCGCAACCTTGGGCCTGCGGGATTTAACCTCCGGCTGCCAGAGGCGAGCCGAGGGCTGCGGGAGAGGACGTCTAGCTCGGATCCCGAACCCAGTCCGCCATGTGCCCATGGCTCATGGCGGGCTGGGCCCGGACATGCCTGGGTGCGAGGCCTGCTTCCTTCTGGGGTGAGTACGCCGAGGGGGGAGGCCTCCGTGACTGGGCATGTCCGGGACCCACCCATCACCCTCATTGGGTGGTGGGTGAACGGGATTGGGGAGGGGCGCAACCTTGGGCCTGCGGGATTTAACCTCCGGCTGCCAGAGGCGAGCCGAGGGCTGCGGGAGAGGACGTCTAGCTCGGATCCCGAACCCAGTCCGCCATGTGCCCATGGCTCATGGCGGGCTGGGCCCGGACATGCCTGGGTGCGAGGCCTGCTTCCTTCTGGGGTGAGTACGCCGAGGGGGGAGGCCTCCGTGACTGGGCATGTCCGGGACCCACCCATCACCCTCATTGGGTGGTGGGTGAACGGGATTGGGGAGGGGCGCAACCTTGGGCCTGCGGGATTTAACCTCCGGCTGCCAGAGGCGAGCCGAGGGCTGCGGGAGAGGACGTCTAGCTCGGATCCCGAACCCAGTCCGCCATGTGCCCATGGCTCATGGCGGGCTGGGCCCGGGCGGCCAGTGCGCCATTTGGCTCCAGGCTGAGCCTGCTGGCCGCCCGGCCGGGGAGCTCTGGGGTATTGGACATCTGAATCGCTGCTGAGATAGCTCTAGAGTGACCCCACTGTTTCTGGGATCTGAGCCAATCCTAAAGATTCCCAATGCCAGTAACTCTTCCTTTGAAGAACTTCCAATCCCTTAATAATGCTGAGCTTTGAACACCTATCAAGTAAAAGATAAGCTCCGGCTTGTGTAGCAGGCTGGCACCTAATGGTCCTCGGAGCAACCACGTGCAGGTGCGTGATTTACGGCTAGGAACGGTCCCAATCTGGGATGCCACAGCTGGGATGAGGTTCCCACCAAGGGGTGTATGTGCTGGAATGGGGGCTGCGTTCTATCTAGGAAACAGTTGCAGTCACCCTAGGCACTAGTGTGGGCTGGGATTGGTTGCACCAGGCCGGTTCAGATCCCAGCACCATCTGGTGTTATGGAGAAACAGGGTAGATGTGGGACTGACTAGGCTGGGTCTCAATCCCCTTCTGAGCCATGTGTGAGCTGTATGTGGGTATGGACGAGCCATGGCTGGGCTGAAACATCCAACAACAAGAGTCAGAATGGGGTGAAAGCCAGCCAGGAAAAGCCACTGTTACTGCTAGGACAGGAGGTGAACTGAGTAGGGTTGGCTCAAGAACCCCCTGGCAAGCGCAAAATCTGGCATTGGGAGGGGTTCTGATGGAGGAGCCTGGGCAACTCCTCTGGCAGGACACAGTCCCTGCAGGTAAGCGCGAGAAGCATGATTGGAAACAGCCCAGAATAGGCCATGGAAAGTTTCCCACTGGCATGCATTCGGCATGGGTCAGGAGCAGACCAGGCTGAATCAGTTCATGTCATCCTCTGGCAAATCCGATCACCAGAACAGAGTGTGGAATGGGCCGGGTTTGGTTGCGACAAAACCAGTACACATTATGGAACGCCAGGGCGTGGTTGCCTGTACTGGATATGAATGCAGCACCCATCCAGCACACGTGAGATCCAGGAAGGGAGGGGCAGAGCTGGCGGGGGGGTTAAGGGGCTGGTCCCCTCCCTGGACAACCACTCCCACTGGAGAGTGTTGGCTGGGATAGAGACAGACACGACTAAGCAAGGCTACAACACCTGTGCGCTGCATGTGGACTAGATCAGGGCCACAGCATCAGCTGGCAGAAGCTGGCACTGGGGACTAATTCTGTCGAGTCAAATCACAGGACCACCTAAAGAGTGCATAAACCGGGACAGAGAGACCTGGGAGGGAAAAAGTGGGTTCCCCCTTCTTGGGTCACTATTCCCGTGGGAGGGCATGAAAACTAGGACGGGGGCTGGGATGGCTAGATAGAGAGGTACTCAACAATATCTGTGAGGGCTGGATGGTTGAGTTGGTTAGATAAAACTAAGCTTCAATACCCATCGACAAGTACCAGAGCCAAATGGGATGGGGGACAGATTGGTCTTCTGCTACACATACTGGCAAACCAGGGTAGGGGGCGGTCTGGTGGGGGTTATTGTGGGTCGCCCCAACTAGGCTGCAGCTCCCACTGGTTGATGTAAGGGCCGAACCAGACTGGACTGCAACACCCATTGGTTCCAGTGCAACTCGGGACTGAAAACAGAACCAACACAGCAATTGCAACCACCAGCTGATTAGGGTGATGGACTGTGCCGGGCCCTGTGCTTGCTAGAACATACAAGCAACTAATCTGGGAATACCTCAAAGTATCTTTGGAGATCTCCCCACTTGAACTGCTGGACTCAGAATTCTAACCAAGAAAAGACAGAAGACAGAATAGGACAATCATTCATCTCAGCTACATGTTGGCAGCGAAATATGGGACAAATGGAGACTTCATGATGGACCATATCAATCAGTGGACCACCTCATCGAGCGAAACTGGCAGTGACTCATAACTGGAGAACTATTAACTCCACTTGAGCACATATCTCAGAGCATGCCCCACATCCGGGACTTGGGGTGGGCGGGAAACCGGGTGGGGCTTCTCCCTCAATATCCCCTTTTACCTCAGATACATGATGGAAACAATATGGACATAATAGCATTGCCCACCTCCCTATCCCCCTGAACCTTTTTTTTTTCTCTTTCTTGTTTTTCCTTCAACTATAGTTAACTATGTAAAGATTGTCAACAACAATACAATAAAATGGATTATAAAAAAAAAAAAAAAAAAAGAATATCCTTTCTCAATTATTATTAGCTAACTGTCTAGTTCTACCCAAATTGTCAATCATGTTACTTCTCCATTTTAAATGGGTTGTGCATCTCTTTCTTTCTGATTTCCACAAGATTATATAGATACAGAGGTATAAAACTTTTGCCTGATATCAGTGTAGCAAATACTTTCTCCCAGCCTAATATGTGTTACCTTTGGATATAGCAACTTGCTCCACATAGAAATATTTCATTATAATGTAGCCAAAAAGAATATTATTTATTTTATGACTTTCTTGGGTATTAAGTCATACATAGCAAAATCTGTTTCACTTTAATGTTATAAAGATATTCCAGGACCCGGCGCAATGGCCTAGCAGCTAAAGTCCTCGCCTTGAACGTCCCGGGATCCCATATGGGCGCCGGTTCTAACCCCAGCAGCACCAGTTCCCATCCTGCTCCCTGCTTGTGGCCTGGGAAGGCAGTAGAGGACAGCCCAAAGCCTTAGGAACTTGCACCTGCATGGCAGACACAGAAGAGCTCCTGACTCCTGGTTTCAAGTCGGCTCAGCTCCAGCCGTTGTGGTCATTTGGGGAGTGGGTCATTGGATGAAAGATCTTCCTCTCTGTCTCTGCTCCCCTCTGTTTATATTTGACTTTGCAATAAAAATAAGTAAATCTTAAAAGATATTCCAGACTTTCCTCTGGGTCTTTCACAGATGTATTTTTGGTATTTGTTTTTGTACAAACTATGGGTTTTTCTCTTTTGTAACTGAGTAACCAATAAGCCCATGTCATTCACTGACTCTCCACTGATCTGAAATGTCTTCTTTATTATAAATCCAATTCCCATACAAATATACAGGTTTGTTCCTAAACTCAAGTTTGTTTCACTGATGTATTCCTCTATTGTGATGATATAACATTTGTAATTCTGGCAGTTTTATGGTAAGTTTTTGCACATAATAAGGCAAGCGTGATTCATTATTCTTCAAAATTTTCTTGGTAACTTATGAACATTTACTGTTCCAAGTAGACTTTAAAATTCAGTTGTCTAAGTTCCAAGGAAAAGACTACTGAACTTTTAATGAGAAATGTATTGAATCTTTTGACCAAACTGGGGGGAAAATATTATTTTTTTTATCATACTGAGACTTTTTATCCAGAAATAGGATATGATTCCTGATTTACTCAGTCCTTCTTACAACCTTCATAGGTTTCTACACAGAAATATTTCACATTTCTTACAGATTCCTAGAGCTTTTTTTAGTTTTTTGTTTCCGCTGTCAATGGGATCTTTTTTCTGTTATGTTTACTTCTTCCTTAATATTTACTTATTATTTATTTATTACAAGTTTTATTTGAAGGCAGAGAGATTAAAGAGAGAGAGATTTTTTTTTCCATTTGCTATTTCACTCTCCAAATACCTACAACAGCTGTGACTACGCAAGGCCTAAGCCAAGAGCTGAACCTCATCAGGGTTTCCCACCCTCATCAGGGTGGGAGGGCACCTAGGACTTGAGTTGCCTCCAAGGGCATTAGCAAGAAATTGGATAAGAAGCAGAGGCAGGGGCCTGGCACAGTAGCCTAGCAGCTAAAGTCCTCGCTGATTCTAATCCCAGTAGCCCCACTTCCCATCCAGCTCCCTGCTTGTGGCCTGAGAAAGCAGTCGAGGACGGCCCAAAGCTTTGGGATCCTGCACCCGTGTGGGAGACCCTGAAGCGGCTCCTGGCTTCTGGCTTCAGATTGGCTCAGCTCCAGACATTAAGGCTGCTTGGAGAAGTGAATTAGTGGATGGAAGCTCTTCCTCTCTGTCTCTCCTCCTTTCTGTATATCTGACTTTCTAATAAAAATAAAATAAATCTTTAAAAAAAAGCAGCAGAGGTAGTGCTCATTCCTGTGCACTCTGACATGGGACATGGGCATCCCAAGCAGTAGCTTAGCCTACTGCTTCACAACGGAATTCCTTATTATTTACAATGGCTTTTAAATTTTATTCTCTTCGATAAAGTAAGTAGATAATCATGTGATATTCGACTAATGTTAAATCTGACTAATATTTATATATCTTCTTTCTTTATATCCCAGTGGTTAAAACCACCAGGAGAATATTGGCTAGTAAAAGTGATATCAGTCATTCTTATTTTTGCTCCTGAACTTAATAGAACTGTACTTAGGCCTTCACTGCAGCATTTGATGGTGTTCTCTGGTTTCTGAGATTAATTTTCCACCATGTTAAGGAAGTCTTTATTGACTCTTAGCTTACTTTATTATATCTATTTTTGCATAACAAATTACTCCAGTGATGACAGGGAACTGATATGTAATTTTATCAAATCATTTATCAGCATTTATGGAGATGACTGTATAAACTTTTCTCTTTAGTCTATTAACACAATCAATTACAGTAACAGACTGCCTAATGCTGAATAAGAGCCACACTCCTGGGAAATGTTCAATTGTTAAAATATAGTCTTTAAAAATTATTTATTTGAAGGGCAGAGTAACAGAGAGAGAAACAGAGACAGAGAAAATGTTCTATCTGCTGATTCACTCCTCAAATTATGGCAACAGGTGGAGCCAGGCTGGGCTAAAGCTAGGAGTCTGGAATTCCATCAGAGTCTTCTATATAAATGTCAGGGATCCAAGTACTTGGGTTCTCACCTGCTGCCTCTCAGGTGCATTAACAGGTGGATTGGGGACAGAGCACCCAGAACTGGAACAAGCACTCCAATGCAGAATGCAGACATCCCAAGTGGTGGTTTGACTCACTGCATCACAATACCAGCCCCAATATTGTTCCTTTAGTACTGATAGATCTGGTTTAACAATCTTTTATCTAAAAATATTTGCTGGGGTAGACATTTGGCCTAGAGGTTAAGATGTTATGTCCCATGTGGGAGCACCTGGGTTCCATACCTGGATCTTGTTCCTGATTCCAGCTAACTGCTAATGCAGCCCATGGGAGGGGTAATAAAGATGGCTCAAGGTATTGGGTTCATATCAACCAGGTGGGAGTCTGGCATGTGTTCCTGACTCTTGGCTTTGGCCCTACCCAGCCTGGGGCCACTGCTGGAATAGGCAAGAACTGGAAGATGGGAATAAATAATTTTTAAAAATGTTTTTCTACTGATATGCGATTGGGCCTTAGTGGAGTTTGTGTAGATATGTATGTATGTATCTAAATCTGTCAAGAGGCAGGTATTGTAGCACAGTAGGCTAAAGCCTCTGCTTGTGACACCCACATTCAATATGGGAGTGTCTGGGATGGAATTCCTTCTTTGTTTCCTATCTAACTTCCTGCTAATGCATACCCTGGAAGGCAGTGGAAGACTCAAGTAACTGCACCCCTACCATCCTTGTCTGAGATCTGGATGGGGTTCTAGGCTCTGGGCTTCAATGTGGTCCAGCACTAGCTGTTGTGGACATCTGGGGAGTGAACCAACAGATGGAAGACCTCTCTTTCTGTTCTGCCCTTCAAATAAACTAAAACAAAAAAAAAAAAAATACAAAATAAATCTGTCTGGTTATACTATCCTTACAGAATGACCCAGAAACCTTTTTTCCTTTCCTGTCATTTGCTTTTCCAAGATTCACTACAACTTCCATAATACTAAGTGGGCCTGGTACTATTTGTGAGTGAATACTTCGACCATTTTCTTAGTCTCTTTTATACATTTTTGTTCTACTCAAGTTTTCTGCCCATCCTGCAGTCATTCTGGATAATTTACACTTGCTTATAAACCTACTCATGTCTGGGCCCGGCGGCGTGGCCTAGCGGCTAAAGTCCTCGCCTTGAACGCGCCGGGATCCCATAGGGGCGCCGGTTCTAATCCCAGCAGCTCCACTTCCCATCCAGCTCCCTGCTTGTGGCCTGGGAAACCAGTTGAGGACAGCCCAAAGCTTTGGGACCCTGCACCCGCGTGGGAGACCCGTAGGAGGTTCCTGGTTCCCAGCTTTGGATCGGCGCAGCACCGGCCGTTGCGGCTCACTTGGGGAGTGAGTCATCGGATGGAAGATCTTCCTCTCTGTCTCTCCTCCTCTCTGTGTATCTGACTTTGTAATAAAATAAAATAAAATCTTAAAAAAAAAAAAAACTACTCATGTCACTGAGGTGTTGCACATTTAATTGATGTGAAAGTACACAAAGGGGCCAGCACAATGACTCAACTGGCTAATTCCAGCTTCCCATATGGGTGCTGGCTGGTTCATGTGCTGGCTACTCTACTTCTAATCCAGCTCCCTGCTTATAGAGGACGTATAAGTAGAGGATGGCCCAAGTGCTTGGGCCCTTGAACCTGTGTGGGAGACCCAGAGGAAATTCCTGGCTCCTGACTCTGGATCCCTTCAGCTCTGGCCATTGTGGCCATTTGGGGAATGAACCAGTAGATAGATCTTTCTTTCTCTCTGTAAATCTGGCTTTCCAATAAAAATAAATTAATTTTTTAAGAAAGTACACAAAGCATTTTAACTGTCTTCATCTCCTCAGAATCTCTATTTCAATCTCCTGCTTCAGGCTTCATTTTCTTCATGCCTTCCCCATCATATCTGGCCTACTAGGTCTTTTCCAAAGCTGCCTTTCAGGGTAGGCACGAGGCATGGGAGTAAAGTTGCTATTTGGGATGGCCCACATCAGAGAGCCTGGTTTGAGTCATAGCTGCTCTGTTTCTGATTCAGCTTCTGCTACCATGTAGCCCTGGAGGGAGCAATCAAGGGCCCAAGTCCTGAGGCTCCAGCCATGCACTCGGGAAACAGGGATGGATTTCTGGACTCAAGGCTTTGGCCTGGACCAGGCTCTGGTGGTGCAGACATCTGGGAAGTGAACCAGTGGGTGCACGCTCTTTCTTCACCTGCATTTCTGTCTGTATATTTCTCTCCACCTTTCAAATAAAATGGAAAAAAGTTAAGCCACTTCTTACTTTATCTCTGTTTTTCTATTTCATTAATTTCTGGCTTTTGTCTATGGTAATCACTTTATTCTGTGCTTTTTTTTTTTGGTTGTTCTTTTTCTGGCTTCTTGAGGGGAATAATTAATTCAATTAATTTAAACTGTCTTGTTCTCTAATAAAAGCATTTAAGACTATAACTTCCTTTGGAGCTCCTATGGTGATGCCCCATAGGGTTTGAGGATGTGGTCTTCTCATAGACTTGTATTCCAAACCATCTATAAATCCTACTCTTATTCTTTATCACAAGCATTTCTAAACTTTGTAATGAGGTGGAGGGCCTGGCGTTTTGGCTGCTGATGTCAATATTTCCTTTTATTGAATTCTAATTAGAAAACAGAAAATATGCCTTCTAATTTACTTGGAAATAATGTTGTTCTCCCAAGAGAACTTTCCCTCTGTTTACGCAGACTGTTCCCTCTGCGTAAACACCCTTCCCCAGCCTGCCCAATTGGTAAACTCCTAATTCATCCTTCCACACCGCTCAAATATGTTGGGGGAAAAAATTAAGCAAGAGATTCAAAATGTCCTCTTTGGTCTCCTGACCTGTTCTTCCAGGCACTCTTCTCAAACACTCCTCAGACAGGCACTCCACAGGCGTACCAGGGGCTAAGGGAGATGGAGAAGGGGGAGGGGGTCTGGCAATGATCTTGTATATTTTGTTTGGAAGGGGGAAGGGGTTGGGGAAGGGATGGGGTCTAGCTCTTACCTGCTCTCTGCCAGCCTGCCTGAGGGGGTAAGCTTCATGGAGTCAAGGACCTGAGTAGGACAGCAATACTGGTGTAGAGTGTGAGACGCTGTGGACCTGAGAGACAGCAAGAGACAGAGAGAGAGAAACAGAGACAGGGAGGGAGGGCCGAGGTGGGGCGGGCCACGGGGGACCAGGAGGTGAGAGTGAGGGGCAAAGGAGGAGAGGGGAGACTGGGAAGAACAGAGGTTTGGGGATGGAAGGGGAGGGGTTGGGATGCAGGAAGGGGGCAGGAGGGAGAGAGAATCAGGACAGGGATGGAGGGTAAAGGGCAAGGGAGCAAGGAAAGGGTGGGAGAGGAAGGAAGGAAGGAAGGAAGGAAGGAAGGAAGGAAGGAAGGAAGGAAGGAAGGAAGGAAAAAGAAAAAAACCACAAAGTCAAGAAAGAGAGGACGGCACTCGAACCACAAACAGAACACAACGACAACAACAGGGGGCGGTAGAGACGAAAGAGCCGGGCTGGGCCTCCTGTGTTCCAGAAGACTCCGTGGGGATCTGGGCCAGGCCACGGAAACGCTGGGACACCACAGCAGGGGAGGTGGGAAGGGAGCCCTCCTCACACCAGACACCACATGGGTAGGGAGGAGGGGAGGAGAGGGGATGAGAGAGAAGGGGGAAAGTGGCATGTGTACAGGCTCTCCTTGGAGAAGACACCCCACCAAAGGAAGGGAGGCTGGGAGGGAGGGCCAGAGGGGTGGGGCGGTGAGGCGACACTGAAGGAGAGGGAGACAGCGAGAAAGCGAAAAGAGACAGGAGTCAGAGAGGGGCTGGGGGAGACAGGCAAAGGGTGAGACAAAAGACACAGAGAGAGAGAGAGAGAGAGAGACAGAGAGAGGGTCCAGGGAGATGCAGAGAGCGCCAGAGCAAAGGGGTGGGGTGGGGGTGAGGGAGGGAGAGGCTGACAAGGTCTCAGTGGTCTTGGTGACAGGATGGGCCTCAGGGCTGAGTGGGCGGGGTGGGCCTGCGAGCCAGAGGACCTGGTGCTTCTAGGCAGGAGTCTTTCTGCTTCCAGAACCACTGCTGCGCTCCCCAGCACCACCCCCCAGCCCCAAGGCAGGCCCCACAGCCCAGCCCTGGTGCTGTGCCCCCACCCCCGCCAGTGCACCCCACCCCGCCAAGGCAGGCCCCACAGCCCAGCCCTGGTGCTATGGCCCCCCAATGCACCCCACCCTGCCCCAAGGCAGGCCCACAGCCCAGCCCTGGCAGCCCTGGTGCTATGGCCCCCCAGTGCACCCCACCCTGCCCCAAGGCAGGCCCACAGCCCAGCCCTGGCAGCCCTGGTGCTGTGTCCCCCGACCTGCACCCCACCCTGCCCCAAGGCAGGCCCACAGCCCAGCCCTGGCAGCCCTGGTGCTGTGTCCCCCCACCAGCACCCCAGCCCACCAAGGCAGGCCCACAGCCCAGCCCTGGTGCTGCACTTCCACCCTTCCACTGCAGGGTCCAAAGGCTCCTCGGCCTCCACAGGCTTCTCCTGAGTAAAGTCCAGGGACGGCAAAGGGGAGGAGCAACAAGGGACAGGGTCTTGTCTTCCTAGACGCACTGCAGGACACCCAGGGTCACAGTCTACCGGAGCCAGGACAATTTGGCAGAGGAGCCAGCCCCACCAGGTCAGCCAGCCCGGGGTCCCTCCCCTCCCCTCACCCCGCCCCACCCCACCCCATATAGTTCCCTGAAGGCAGGTTGTAGTCAGAGCCTGACCATTTCAAAAACCTACCCAGGCGATTGACCCACAACCTGACACACTGACAGGCTGCAAACACCAGGCCAGCCACCCACTATCTCCCTCACTGTGCATTGGAAGATGCCCAAATCTAAGAATCTTAGGGAGAATTGCTTCTCAGCAAAGTCTCTGGGGGTACTTGTGCCATCTAAGTGACTGGGTCTCAAGTGCCAAGGACATGCCAGTCAGCAACCTTTGCAAGTCCTTGGCGGCTGTCTTATTGCATGGGGGAGACCCGTGAGTCCCAGCTCAGAGGCTCAGCGTAGCCGGGAGTCCTGTGGTGCCAGGCCAGGCTGGCACGCCAGGGCAGCTCCCAGCTCACTCCTCACAGGCCATGCACGCACACACATACACACACACACATACTGCAGTGCCAAGGACCCCCAGGGTCTTCAGCGAGCTGCCCACCAGTTTGCCCCCTCAAGCTGCCTCCCTCTCTCCTCCCTCTCCAAGGCAAAGGCCTCCAGGAGTCCAAGAGGGGGAACCGGGTAGGGAAAGCAATCAGGAAGCCCAGGACTCAGTTCTGGCCTGGGCACAAAGGCAGGAAAGTGGGTCAGACTAGTGCGGGAGGAGGAGGGCCCAGGTTCCTACCTGTTGCTCCTCCCGGGGGGCTCCACGGGTCTGGACCTGTCCCTAGGATAGGTCCCCTGGCCCAGCCTGCCGGCGGGTGCCTCCATCATGTCACCACCCCCACCTCCCCAGCCCTTCCCTAGAAGGAGGAACCAAGGAGGCGGGGCCAGGCGGGCTGGGCGGCAGGCCAGGCTGCAACTGGAAACTGCTCCTTCCCTGCACCCCAGGAAGGCTGGGTTCTCCTCCGAAGAGGAAGCAGCAGTGCCCAGTGCATGGGCATTCTCCTCCTCTGGCCAAACCCCAGGCTGCACTTACTCTGTGCACCGCTGTGGCGGCTGGACTGTGAGGCTGGACTCCCGGTGTTCCCAGAAGACAGAAGTGAGACAGAGAGGTGGGGGAGGGGCGGGGGGAAGCAGCATCACTGGTTATTCTCGAAATTAGAGCCTGTCCCCATACCAGCCCCAACGCTACCTTGTGAATGCTCACAAGCTTTCAATACAGGTTTCACACCAAACATCCTCATTTGCAGCACCGTTAAAGAGACTATGTTTTAGGAGCTGTTCTGCGACCTTCCATGTCCCCACTTGGGGATAATCAAGAGGTGGCCCTAGTCAACATGCTGTACCATAGTAATAAAGCTTCTCTCTCTCTTTTCTAGATTGCCTAAGAGAAGTGCACCCTGAAGAGAAAAGCAACAATCAGAGGAAATGTCACTCACAATCAAGTGGGCCGCTCTCACAAGTCAATTGCCTAGGCTGATTTCATGGTGGGGGGTGGGGGTGTGAGGCAGCGGCATTGAGGCCTGGAAGTGAACTTCATTTGCCAGTCAACCTAGGATTTGGGTGCCCTGGCTCCCCGCCCACTCACCACAGGAATCCTTCTGCCTTCCACATGGGAGGGACAGCGGAAGGGCAGAGCTTGCAGCGGGGTTGATGGCTGTGGGCCCCACAGCCCAGGCCACTGGCTGTTCTGAGCAGAAGGCGGCCCTGGGAGGGGCGAAGGGGCCAGTGATCTAGAAGGAATAGGAACTGACAGGCAACAGGCCAGCCATCCTGCCTCCCTGTCCGCACCCCACCACCACCCTGGGGCAGCCGGCTCCTCTCAAGAAAGGCAAAGGCCTGAGAGGGAGGGCCTGTTTCCCACAATCCACCACAAGGCTGGCTGGCATCTGGGGGCCCTTGGTGGCCTCTTTTCCCTCCGCACCCCGCACCGGCCTCCACAAAAGCCTGGGCCCTGGCCTCCGTCGCTGATCTTTTTAATTCCCCTGAGCCACTCTACTCCCCACTCTCTCACCCGCTCCCCCGCCCCCACGCTGCCAGTTCCTGTAGCAGCTGTACCTTGTGCCCAAAATTGGCAGTGGTTGCCCCTAAGAGCTGCACCTGTGACTCAGACCTTCCTCTTGGCCTGGCTGGAGTCCAGAGATGCCAACTTCTAGGCTTTGGTTGCAGGCGGGTGCTGTGTGACCTCAGGGTAGTCTGTTCCTCTCTTGCCTGAGCCAAACAGCTTGCGCTTTGGGCGGCAACCCCTTTGGAGGCTCAGCATGCTCAGCTACAGATGAGAAGTTTGCCCACTTCCTAGGGTTTGTGCACACGACAGGGACAACCACGTGGCGTGGCGTTTCAGATGTCCCTGGGGATACCCATATCCCACAGCAGCCTGCCTGGGTTGGAGTCCCAGCCTCACTGCTGAGCCAGCTCCCTGCTAACGAGCACCCAACGAGGCAGGAGGCGATGGCCCAAGCATTAGAGTCCCTGCCTTCCACATAGGGGACCTGGGTGGACTTCCCTTCTCTTGGGCATTTGGGAGAGTGAACCAGTAGATGGAAGACCTCGCTCGCTCTCTGTCTCTTTCTCTCTCTCCCCCCCACTCACTTCTTTAATAAGATAAATTAAACAGAACAATGGTTTTTCTATGTATACATGGTGAAGACCCTTAGCCTGAGTGTGAGAGATGCAGAGGGAGTCTGCAGCTTTGGGGGTTCAGGAGACTTGTATGAAAAGATTTCTTTTTAAAAAAAGTTTTCTAAAAACTTAAAGGTCAGTGTTACAGAGAGACGGAAAGAGAGAGATTTTCCATCTGCTGGTTCACTCCCCAAATAGCCATAAGGCTAGAGCTGGGCTGGTCTGAAGTTGGAAGATAAGAGTTTCTTAAAAATCTGCATGTGGGTGCAGGGTCCCAAGGCTTTGGGCCGTCCTCGACTGCTTTCCCAGGCCACAAGCAGGGAGCTGGATGGGAAGTGGAGCAGCTGGGATTAGAACCAGCGCCCATACGGGATTCTCATGCTGCAGATAGCAGCTGAGCGTGGAAGCCACCACACCAGCCCCGGGAAACATCTCTTAATGTGGGAACACTTTTGGAATTCAGACACATCTGAGCACATTAGGTGGCTTCATGTGCTGACCCTGTAAGGGCTGAAGGGAAGGTAGGAAGAAGGATGAGGACTCGGCTGAGCCACAGAGCACTGGCAGGTGCTCGACTTCAACAGACCCTGTGGAGCAAGTACTGCACCCAGCGCTGCCTACAGCAGCAACGAAGGGTGGACAATGTCCTGGAGTTTATATCCAAGTGAGGGAAGACGTAGACACTCACCAAGTCACAGAATGAAATGGAGCCCAAAGCAGACCAAGCAGGGGGACTTGCTCCAGGTAGAGGAAATGGCCGAGCAAAGGACCTGCGGCAGTTACTCACAAGGAACTGCAAAGAAGTCAGTGTGGCTGAGCGGCAAAGACAAAGTCAAGAGGTCAGATGGCGCACGCGGGTGGGGGCTGACCTACAGTGCCTTGGAAACCACCATCAGGGTTTCCATGCTTATACTATAAGTTGTTTGGAAGCCTGGTGTTTGTGGACAGGCACAGGTCGGGGGACAGTTTCTGAAGTTTCTCAATTCCCTGAACTTGGATGAAAAACGTAGAAACTTCTGGAAGGGCATCTCTAGAGTCCATCAGGTCCACAGATGGGGTTGTGATTCCCTCCAGGGTAGGGGAGCTTCTTATATGATTCCATTCCCTAAGTTTCTAGTGAATGAGCTAGAAGCAGGCATTCTAGAAACTTCCATGAACTAGTCCCTGTCCTTGACATCCAGTTAGCTTCAGCTTTGCCCCATCTTCAACCTGCACTCCACCCAGGCAGCAATACTTGCAATTTGTGGCCACACCCTGCCACTCTACGCCCTTTCCTGTGTGTGCCCCCCATGCCACCATTTCCCTACCTCACTGGCTCCTATTTATTCTTCCAAAGTTGGGTAGACGTTGTGCCCTTGGGGAACCCACCCTGGCCCCACCCACGCAGTTGTGTCTTTCCACCCTGCTCTTCTCTATGCCAGCTTTCCTTTTTTTTTTTTTTAAAGATATTCCATCTGCTGGTTCACTCCCCAAGTGGCTGCAATGGCTGGAGCTGAAACAATCTGAAACTAGGAGCCAGGAGCTGCTGGGACACAAACCAGCGCTCATAAGGGATCCTGGTGTGTGCAAGGTGAGGATTTAGCCATTGAGCTATTGTTCCGGGCCCTCCATGCTAGCTTTTTTTTTTTAACCACTGTCTGCTGATATTCTTGGTGGCTCTTCTTGGTCAGGACAGGGATGGTGTCTTGCTCCCTGCACTGTCCCCAGCAGCCAGCGCAGGGCACCACGTCAAGCATTTTGTTTGGAGACAATGTAGCCAGAGGTGGAGGTTGTAAGATGGGCTGTTGTACACTAGAGGGCGCTGCCGCCACAGAAATCCTGCACCCAGTACTGGCTAGGCTGCCTGAGTGGGTGCCCCAGGACCAGGCACGCCAACACTCTCCAGGAGCTCAGGAAATGGATGGCATCACTGCTGTCGTTTTGCAGCCCCTGAGGTATGGGCCCAGCTGACCAGGCTGCCAGTGTCAGCCTTTACAGGGACTCTGCCCACTTTGCGGACTGTTGTGAGAGCCTCAACTCACTGCATATGTGGCTTTAATTCTTCACAAATGCAGGTGCCCAATACTCCTCCCTCAGCTCTGACCTGTGCCATTCTCTGCATTTGAGCCCGCTCCACCCCAACTTCCCCTGGTTAACTTCAGCCCATCCTTGGGAAAGCCTCCCTGACCCTCAGGCTGATTTGCATGTACTTCCAAGATGCTTCCACATTTCCCCTGTAATTGTCTGTAATTGTCTGTTTCCTCACTTCCTTAGCACAGGGCAGACAGCTGCATTATCACTCATTTTGCAGTTTGCAAGGGCCTCAGCAAATCACCCTTCAATGAGGGAATAACTGAATGAATGACAGCCAGATGACTTCAGGCAAGTCTCTTTTCCAATTTCCCCATCTGCAATCACACACACTTGGCAGGGTGGCCACAAGGATTAGAGATAGTATGTGTTGTGGTGCAGTGAATTAAACTATCGCGTGCAACACTGGTGTCCCATAGGAGCACTGGTTTGACACTCGGCTGCTTCATTTGCCATACAGCTCTCTACTAATGCGCCCAGGAAAAGCAAGGAAAGATGGACCCCTACCACCCACTTGGGAGACCCAGGTGAAGAGAGCATGTATACAGTGCTCCATAACAGTATCTGCTACATCATAAACCTTTTCTGGTGTTATTAATATTTGTTAACATTCTACAGTTACCAATACTGGGGAGCAATAAAAAGTACAAGGTAGGAGGAATTGAAGGACTCACCCTGAGTCCTCTCCTACTTAGGTCTACCAGTTACATATGGGAAGTAGCTTTATCAATAATAAAACTATCATTTTTATGAAAAATAACGATGTGTAGGGCCAGAGACCAGAAGATCTGAGAAGGTGGTAGGGAGCTTCTCATCTCAGCCAGAGGATATGAGGCCAGGGCCAAGGCCAAAGCTGCGGGCATTGCCCCTATGTCTACAGAATAGTCATTACTGGCACAGCTGGTTCCAAACTCTTTACTCATAGGTGAAAACTGGTCTAAGGGGTCATTAATTCCCTCTGTAATTAATGTAAAAACTGCAGGGTTTGTAGTAATGGAAAAGTAGGCTCAAGCGTCAAGCTGATAATATTGATAATGTGTGTCTGTAATTATAACCCACAAATAACTATAAATTCAGTCACTGCACTAGTAACATATAAAAATTCCTGGAGCAACCAAGACATCGGAAGTCGCTGTTCCATCGGCAGCATTATGCCAGTTGTTCTGTGGCTACAAACAGTACCACAATGTAGTAGCAAAGGGAATATTCAGTGTGTATTCAGAGGCCATATTTGCATAAAATAAGGGGACCTTTTAGCATCAGAACAGCATGCTTTGATGCAAGAGCATGTAAACTTAAAAAGGCAGTGGGCAGGGCCCGGCGGCGTGGCCTAGTGGCTAAAGTCCTTGCCTTGAACGCCCCAGGATCCCATGTGGGCGCCGGTTCTGGTCCTGGCAGCTCCACTTCCCATCCAGCTCCCTGCTTGTGGCCTGGGAAAGCAGTTGAGGGCGGCCCAATGCTTTGGGACCCTGCACCCACATGGGAGACCCGGAAGAGGTTCCTGGTCCCGGCATCGGATCAGCGCGTACCGGCCCATTGCGGCTCACTTAGGGAGTGAATCATCGGACGGAAGATCTTCCTCTCTGTCTCTCCTCCACTCTGTATATCTGACTGTAATAAAATAAATAAATCTTAAAAAAAAAAGGCAGTGGGCAGAGGTCATCCTGCAATAAACAAGGAATTCAAAACTTGATGACAGGCAATCTTACCATCAGGGACCTATGAGGGGGCCCCAGCTCTGACGTCATCTGGGTGTACACGTGCTTAAAATTGGTCCCTCTAGAAAAATTACCAAGTGTCAAGTATTTTACCTCTCTACCCTCATCCACTTTGAAGAGAATCACTTCCCATCTACTTGCCACCTCATGTTTCCATGGGCTGGATCCAATCACCATGGTCACATGGAGGTGGACCCAGAGGCTAGATGATTACACAGTATCCATGTTGTCTATAATATTGGGTCATGTGCAAGCAGAGGAAGGCAGTGCAGGGCAGGGGAGGAGGGCAGAGCAAAAGGAATGACAGGGTCTAGGTAAACTGTGAGAGAGAGAGAAAGAGAGAGAGAAGCCACGGGCCCAGGAAATTCCAAGAGAAATAACAGTCTTGATCCTTGATTTGTAAGTTTCACTTGCAGTTGGTGTGAGGTCTGGCTATATTAGATTTACTGTTCCTGGGTTCCAGGCAGTGTAGCCTTACAACAGTCCCCCCTTCCACCCCTTATTCTTGGGCTAGTCTGGGTGGGCTTCTGTTCCCTGCAATAAAATGTACTGGGACTAAGACATGTAAAATCTGGGACTATAAGTGCATGGCTTGCATACGCAAAAAATGCAAGAAGAACACAGGTTGCTTACTTCCTGATACTTGCTGCTACAGCTTCCACCCCCTCACGCACGCATAACACTCATGCACACACACTGACATGTAGGGGCACACAGCAACAGACACAGTAAGCGCCAGATCTGCCATTATATAGATATCATTCTGTACTCCCCACCGCTGGACCAACACGGAGCCTCCTCAATACACAACAGTGAGTGTATGTGTACACACAAACACACACACACGAACATGGTGGCACTGCCCGTAAGGCTCAGGGCAGGAGTCAGAGCTTGACTGGGCTCTGCACAGCCTCCCTCCCCAGCTGCCAAGTGACTCATCCCCAGGGCTGCTAATTAAAGCCAGGACAGAGGGGACAGAGGCAAGGGGAGGGGAAAAGAGAGAGAGAGAAAGAAAGCAAGTTTATTTTGGTGCCAACCAGGCACTCAGCCAGATTAGGGGTCACCCACTTCCTGGGGCTGGGCCAGGCACATAGGCAGAGGAAGGGGAGGGGAGAAGGTACCCTCTTCTCATCTCCTCAGTGGGGGGTAAGCGCTTCCTGGCAAAAGATTATCTTTAGGAGAAGTATCCAGCTCTGCCTCCGGCCCAGCTCCCTGTCTGTCCCTGCTGTTCATCTCTCGCTGTCACACTCCTATTTGAGCCCGAGCTGATTCACCTGTGTCTGTAGCAGCCCCACGTGCAGGGACCCCTGCTTGCCTATTCCCATGCCTCGGGGATCACCCAACACAGGCCTACATTACCACCAACATGCTGAGCGTGTGTGCATGCCTTGGACGAACCCCAGGACAACACAGGAAGCACGGATCTGGGGGTCTAGATTCCTAGCTGAAGCTGATGGTGGGAAGAGATGAATGGAGCTCTCTGAACTTCAGTTGCCTCATCTAGAAACTTGTATGAGTATCTGTCTTGGCCCACAGGGTTCTTATGCAGATGAAATAAGTGAATGGAAGTGGAGTTCCCAGCTCTGCCATCATTCTGTAAGTACTACTGCTGATCATGACCATGACTGTGGTCATAAATCACTTCCCTTCCTAACAACAGCCCCCAAACCCCGACCTCAGGCCAGGGCAGCAACAATTAAGCACAGAGACATTACAAACTTGATTCTACCACATGGCATCCCAGAGGACCTCAGATTCTTTCGTTTCTCAGAGGATTGTCACTTATGCAAAATGCATGTTGTGGTGTACTGGGTTAAGCCACTACCCGCAGTGCCAGAATCCCATATGGATACCAGTTCTAGTCCTGGTAGCTCCACTTCCAATCCAGTTCCCCACCAATGCACCTGGAAAAGCAACTGAAGGTGGCCCAGGTTCTTGGGCCTCTGTGCCCTGCCCACAGGGACTCCTGGCTTTAGCCTCCAGTCATTGCAGCCATTTGAAGAGTGAACCAGTGGATTAGAACATCTCTCTCTCTCTCTCTCTTTTCCTATCTGTAATTCTGCCTTACAAACAATTTTTTTTACAAATAAAAAAATAGGGATTCAGTGGGGCCAGGGTTATAGCATAGCATATAAAGCTGCCATGCGCAATGTCAGCAACCCATATGGGCACTAATGTGAGTTCTGGTTGTTCCACTTACGATTCAGCTCCTGCTAATGCACCTAGAAAGCATCAGAAAATGGCCCAAGTTCTTGGGCCCCTGCACTCACATGGGAGACCCAGAAGAAGCTCCTGGGTTCAGCCTGACTTAGTTCTGGCTATTGTAACCATTCGGGAAGTGAACCAGCAGATTGAAGAATTCATTCTCTCTCTTTGTAATCCTGCCTTTCAAATAAAATTTTAAAAAGTGTTTAAAAATTTAAGGCTGGGGCCCAGCGGCGTGGCCTAGCGGCTAAAGTCCTCGCCTTGAACGCCCCGGGATCCCATATGGGCGCCGGTTCTAATCCTGGCAGCTCCACTTCCCATCCAGCTCCCTGCTTGTGACCTGGGAAAGCAGTTGAGGACGGCCCAAAGCCTTGGGACACTGCACCCGCATGGGAGACCCAGAAGAGGTTCCTGGTTCCCGGCTTCGGATCGGCGCAGCACCGGCCCATTGTGGCTCACTTGGGGAGTGAATCATCGGACGGAAGATCTTCCTCTCTGTCTCTCCTCCTCTTTGTATATCTGACTTTGTAATAAAATAAATAAATCTTTTAAAAAATTTAAGGCTGAAATTTTAAATATAAATAAAATAATGATCTGTGACAGGATACCACAGACTGACTGTAAAGCTTCGAGGCTGTCAGGTGTCCTGTGTGGAGCACAGCTCTTAGAAGTGGCTCCACGGGGCCCAGTCCAATAGCCTAGCAGCTAAAGTCCTCATCTTGCATGCACCAGGATCCCATATGGGTGCTGGTTATAAGCTCAGGGGCCACACTTCCCATCCAGCTTCCTGCCTGTGGCCTGGGAAAGCAGTCGAGGACGGCCCAAAGCCTTGGGTCCCTGCAACCATGTGGGAGACCTAGAGGAAGCTCCTGGCTCTTGACTTCGGATCAGGTCAGTTCCAGCCATTACAATGACTTGGGGAGTGAATCAGCAGACAGAGAATCTTCCTGTCTGTCTCTCCTCCTCTCTGTGTATCTGACTTTGCAGTAAAAATAAAAATAAAATCTTGAAAAAAATTGCCAAAATGGGAGAACACCATCAGGCATCCCAGTTCTAAAGAAATGGCTCCACAAATTACAGCAGCCATTACAAAGGCTAGCAGGAAGGTCTCAGACTGCTGGGGCCAGAGAAGTACAGGAAGGAGGACTCAGGGATGGTCCAGGGCAGATTTCAGAGTGGGCTGGACTGGAGTTGCACCACCACGCCCCCTCCGCCCCCACCCCCAGAGCCGGGGAGTATCCAGCAGGCAGTGAGGGATGCGATTCCAGGAAAGGGAAGCAGAGAGCTAGGCAGAATGGGCACCTGGGCTGAGTGAACAGGTGGCAGCATGGGTCAGAAGAGTTGGACACAGCTGGGGTGGCTCTGAGGACTGGTGGTGTCGTAGACCTGCGTGTGGGGGAGTCACGGAGGCTCCTGAGGTCTCAGCCATGTTGGATCATCAGGAGGTCAAAGCACGACAGAATTTTAGAGATGATCTAATGCCAACTTCCATGGGACAGATGGGGGCACTGAGGCCCAGAGTGGGAGGCCTCCTCTGGGAACGGAGCCAGCAGTGGCTCCTCCTCCCACTTCTCCCAACCACAGCGGCTCCCGTTGCCATGGGGACGTCCCGGGCTCCACGGGTGTCAGCGGCTCCCCCACCCTCTCCCTCTTTCCCTAGCAACAGGCCACCTCCTTTGGCTCTCATCCTTCTGTGCCCAGCAACCTCAGTCTGGTCCCCAGGGTCCCCGACTGCCGGCACGACCCTCACAATTCTCTAGCTTGCCGAGACAGGTCATGACAAAGGGAGGGCAAAGAGCTACTACTATGCATCGGAAGCCACTATTTCAGCCCAGGCATCCCTTCACTACAACTTCTCCCACTACCCTGGGGCAGGGGGTGGGGTGGGGAGGAGATTCACATTTGCATTTCACCAAGAAGAAAGTGAGGACCAGACAAGTTCAGGGACATCACAGAGGAGCACAAACATAAGATAGATTCCACAGAGGCCTAACTTTGTGAACCAGGGCTGTGGCAAGTGCCTTTCACTGGTGTCTTCAGGTCCGACTGCTTCTCACGGAGCTCCAAGAAGTCTGGGCAGCTTCCTCTGCCCACAGCCCTTGCCACCCCCGACTGCATGGCTCAAAATAGACTCTGTATTTCTGGTGGCACTCCATGCTTCAAAGCTCTCAGGCTTGGGCCTTTGTCATGGCCAAGTGTGAGTGTGTAGTCCACCTACCCTGTTCACTTGCTGCTCTTCAGTTTCCATGCCAGCCAAGGCCAATCCCTCTCCTTGATGTTTCGATTGTTCTCCTAGCCATTCTTCCAACACACACACACACACACACACACTGTTCACTAGATGCTGAAAACCAGAGTTCCAAGGAATGAACAGATGTTCATCCAGTCATGGAACTAGCCTAACATGGAACCCTGTGCCTTGCATTCAAAGTACCTGTGGGTCCTATGCTACAGGGCCCAGGCATCATCTCCTGCAACTCTCCCCAGCTCCTTCCTAATGACATAAACCATCTCTGACCAGCCTCGACCCACATTCTTGCACACTTGCTCTTTTCTTGCTTTTCTTGAGCTTAGCCCATCCTGACCCCTTGCCATTGGCAAACCTGCTCTTGCTTTCCTACTATACACCCTGAGTTCATTTTCAGCATCCCCATCTCCACACACAGTCAGTCTCCCATAGCCCTGTCAGGTACCATCTGTTCTGTTCTGCCTGACTCTGAAACTACAGCAAACTCAAGAATGGATGTGTGTGCCCAAGGGCATCTTCAGAAGACCCCACTAAGCCCTGGCTCTAAGTCAAAGGTCTTCCCATCATACTTGCAAGATCTTGAGCCCATACCTACTATGCTTCAGGCCCTTCCCAAAGCCTTACTTCTCCCACTGCTGTGTCCTCAAGTTCCTTATACCTCAGATCCAGAATGGATGTCAAGAAGTATGTCTGAGTGAAAGCAGTGCTGGCTTTGGACCCAGACAGCCCCAGGGATGAGTCAGAGAGATGCCTCATTTCCTTGGGCGAGGCACTGACCCTCTTACAACATCCTTCTCCCCTTCCCCAATCTGTAAGTTGGGGATCACAATCCATGCCTGCTAGGGCTGTTGTGAGCATTAAATGAGACTGTGTTTGGAGTTGTTAGTACATGAGGAGCCAAGGATGCTTGTTAACGATTACTAACATTAGCATGAGGAAGAGGATGAGGGTTATTATCACAAGGCTGTCAAGAGCTCCCACAGTGACAGTGGAAGACAGGCGTCTGGGCTTGGTGCCAGGCAGGCCTGAGTCTGGATCCTGGTGGCAAAGCCCTATAAACCACCCAGTGTCTCAGTTTCCTCGACTGTCAAACAATGATGTTCAGACAAGCCCAGGTTTCACCTGCAGTGTCACTGGGAGGATCAAACGAATGAGAAGTCCCTGATAACTTCTGTACATTGGAAAGGCCCCGTGTATGTCATCGCAGGACTCAGGATTCAGATCATTTTGAAAATCCTCTGAGCTGTAGATCCCAGCAACTCCTCTGCTGCAAGAGCTGAGACCTCGAGACATCTGGTTCTTCACCAAGTTGCAGGCACATCCCTGGGGGAGGCCCATGAAAGAGTTCATGCTCAAGGTCAGGCCAGGCTGCCCTGCTCTAAACCCACAGTGGGCCGGCGAGAGCCACGTCCTTTTGCTAGACAAGTGCCTTCGTAAGTGCTAGGACATGCTGTGCCTGTGCTGTGCGCCTTGGCTGCACGCTGGGATTAATTAAGTCTCAGCATATACCCCTTGCCTGGACACTGTGGCCGTGTTCATTAGGTTCCCCTTGTTTGAATGCTGGCTTCAGTGTATAGCCATCCCATGGCCCCAATGCTGGGGCTCTGGGCAGCCATCAGAACATGCACTCTGAATGCCACCCCCTACTTCCCTGCCTCGCCTTTGTCTGGGTGCTGGCCACCAGCCCATCCCACTCTCTAGGCAACAGCACCTTGGCTGCTGCGTATGTTCAGGCACAATGGGCCACAGCCAAGTGGGTACGAACCAGAACTAATCCCCAAGCAATGTTATGCTCACTGAGCTGGAATATGTTGTAACTGACTCACTCCAAAGGGGTGTCCAGTTGTGGGACCCCTTTTTCTGTTGTTTACTAAGGTGTCCCATGTACCCTATGAGTGGCATCCCCAGCTGGATGCATGCTTGTACCTCCACTGGTCTGTGTCATCTCAGAGTCCCCAGCTTGGATGCCAACATGGCCCCTCCTGCCCTGCCCGCCCGACCTTCTGCATGGGTCTTCTGCTTTCCCACAGCTTCTGAGGTTTACCACCACAAACTCACCCAGAAGCCTCATCTCTACCCCCGCTGACACTGCATCCCCAAGTGGCACACTGACCCCACCCTGAAAACTCAGTGGAGCTTGTGAACTTTTTAGCCAAGGACACACACAGGGTTTTTTTGTTTGTTTTTGTTTTTGTTTGTTTTGACTTGTTTGTTTACTGGTCCCCTTCATGCTTAGTTCTAACATCCAGACTGTGTCGCATGCACACTCCCTGTAAACCACACTGCTCCGGGCAGGCACGGTTCCTGGAGAGAGTGCACAGCACACAAAGGTGATCCGACACCCACCATCCCCTCTCCCCCTAGGAGCACAGAGTAGAAAAGCCCCACAGCCAGAACCCCACCTCTCTTTCACATTAGGGCAGCTTTGGGGTTCAGCTAAGCCCGGGCAGGCAGCTAGGGGTCAGAAAGATGGAGGAACAAGCTCCAAATCGCTCCTCCAGCCTGCCATGTTCACCACCCCCAACTCTCCAACTCCACTCCACACGCATCCCGAATACCAACATGGAAAAAACACTTTTGAGTTGTCCTCTATCTCTGACCATGCATCCCAAGGTAATAAGCCAAAGGCCCTCCTCCCTCCACACCCTCCCTCCCACTACCACCCCAGGCTCTGCTTCCCTTCCCCAAACTAGAAGTAAAGAAAGAAGATACTGACCTGACTGTTCTGGAATTTTCACCATCTGATCTGAAGAGAAAACAGAGGGGGAAAAAACACACATACAGAGTCAGCAAAAATGTCCACTCCTTTCCCTCTGCCCTACAGAGTAGCCCTGAGGCCACTTAATGCATGTCATGAAAATGAGGGGAAGGGTATTTCATGCTAGGAAAACTGTGAGCATGAAGACAGGGCAAGGTGTGACGTGCCCAGGAAGCTAGCTGGAGGAACAAGGAGGAAGGTCATGTGACCGAATGGGTGGTGGGGGTTGGTCGCAGGGTGGACGGTTGCAGGTGAAGCCCAAAAAGTTTCAGAAAGTGACAACGGGGCAGGTGAGGAGGGTGAGGGTGGGCCTGTGTGTCACAAGCAGGAGAGTGTGGCTTCCTTTCCCTGAGGGTGGCCGGAGAGAGAGCCTGCAGCCACTGGCAGGGACTAAGCCCAAGCTTTAGATACAGAGAAGACTCAGCTACCAGCTGTGCCACTTGTCAGCCCCGGGCGGAGCCCGGGCACGTTCCTTTGGCTCTAGGAGTGTGAGCCTCAGTCTCTCCACCTGCTAACACACTGAGCTGGTTGTCACCAGGAGGTTGGGGATGATTAAGCTCCCTGGAACTCAGCAGACAAATGCTAGGTATTATTAACATACAAGAGAGGCTTTGCCAATTGCCTGGGCCAACCTGCTTATTTTCCAGATGAGGAGAATGAGGCTGAGAGGGTTAATGAGTCAGCCACTGGGCTCCTTTCTGCCACACTGATTGGGCCTTCTGCCAAGTGAAGGAGGGGGCACTTTCCCCCTCCCCCCTGCCAGGGGTGAAGGTAGGAGGGAAGGGCAAAGAGCATGGAGTGGGGACGCTACCCAGGGAACCACAAGAACAAGGGGAATCTGAGCCATACCATTTCTGGATTTCCCTCCTTCCCTGGAAGTGTGTGTGTGTGTGTGCCTGAGAGTGCATGCCGATGTGCCAGGGGCAGGGAAGGTGAAAGAGGACCAGGAAACCTGGAAGTGGAGGGTAAAGGCAGTGGCCTTCCTCTCCCTACCCCACCCCCTTCTTCCTCCCCCCTCCTCCACCTTCTCCCAGGCTGGGCTGCATAGGAAATCAAGCTCAGCACATCACTGCAGGCTCTGCCCTCCTCCAAGGGTGCCAAGATGTGACCTCAAGAAGAGAGTCTCTGTGTGTGGTGCCAAAGTGACAGAGGGCACACCAAGGGGAGGGGAGACGAAGCTGGGAAGGGAGCATCTGCTTGCAAGACTGAGGGGAGCAGGCCTTCACCTGCAAGGTGAGGGGCAAGATGCTTCAGCAAGTATTGAGCCTCAAGGTTTTCAGTTGTATAGTGGGCTGCACAGGGGACTCCGAGACGAGTATCTCTCCCTTTCTGCAGGTGCACGAGAGGCCCAGTCTAGCACAGTGCCTGGAGTGCAGAGTACCTGTGTGGCAGACAAGAGCAGTACCAACCTTGCAAGTTCTCAGCCTCCGAGAGGAACATATGCCCAGGGCCCCAGAGCACCTCATCATGTTAATTAAACTTTTCCCGTCTCACTCCGCAGCAGCAAGATTGCTTCTGAGACCTGGCCCAGTTATTCTTGGCTACCAGATCTGAGGGGACTCAAGTTCAATGATTCCCTAACTGCCTACAGAATGGAGATCAGGCTCCTCAGTCCCACCCTGACCCCTGCTGCCCCTCTCTAAGCACATTCATCTCCTCCCCACCTGTACTCCCCACACCCCAACAGTCAGTATGCCAGACCCTGATGTGGGAGGGGAAAGCCTCCAGGAGCTCACAGACCGACCACTTGTCCCAATCTGCTGTAGAGTTGAAGCCACATCTGTAACCACCTCCTCCATCATGGCCATCACTCTTATAGCACACACAACCATGCACCAGTGAGTGTGAAGCTCTTTCTGCACATAGTGGCTCTGTTCATCCGGCCACCCGGGGATCATTCAGCTAAGTTGAAAAGGATGAACCTGATACTCAGCCTGATTAACTTGCCCAAGGTCACACACAAGTGCCAATGGAAGCTGGGAGTCCATCTCAAGTCTCCCGCTGTCATTGCTGATGTTCAGCCACTCAGCCTGATTCCCCAGCATCAAGCCAGAGAAGTCAGAACAGACCCTCCCCGTCGTACCCCTCCCCCGCTTGCTCTCCAGAAAGATGACCAGTTTGGCTCCTCGGACTCCAACAGGATTCCTATGCGATGCATCACCAGCTGCAAAAAGGCAGGGAAGGGCTGCCCGAGAGTTCCAGCGCTGGTGTAGAGGGCAGCAGCCCAAGGTCATCGTGGACCAAGCCTCACTCATTGAAGGGTACACAAGGTCAGAGGCCCCATGACACGGGGCTGTGGCTCACCTCCAGGGGCTCTTTAGCTTTCCTGCATTTGCCATGGAGTGGGGGGCGCAGCCACTTCCTTCTACACCTGCATTGTCCTCCACCTGGTCAGGTTCCAGTGCCCTGCCCTGCAGTCAATCCCCTGTCCTACAACAGGAAGCTGGGCAACTACTTTTTTTTTTCCTTTTCAGCAGAGGGAATGCTTGGGTTTTGTTATGCCTTGTTTCCTAACTGGCAGTACAAACTTGGACCAGTCACTTCTCTCTGAACCTGGCTTCCTGGTCTCTGAAAGGATATGGACTGTGTGAGAGTCAAACTCCAGGCAGACTGCAGGGCTTTCAGCTCTTTAGAAGCCCAGAGTCAATCTCTTTCAGCAGCAGATTCAACTGTCTACATGTAGAAGCAAATACTTGAATTACATTCTCCTGTATTAATCCACAGAGGCATGTCTCTTACTACTCATCACAGCTCTTTAAAAAGAGGGGGGGGCTGCAAGTCCTGCCTTGCAGGATCCAAGGTCATCGGAACGACAACCAGGATCCCTGAGCGGTCCGCAGAAACAGAAGAACAGTAAACTTCCTTCAGGACTAGGGAGAGGAGCTTTCTCTGGTCCTTGCCTGCTTCCAACTTTGGGTCCCCACCCCCTCTCATAATAACCATCAGGATCCCTCCAGAAACCCCTCAAAACAAACAAACAAACAAACCTAGAATAGATAGACAGAGAACAACAAGGAAAGCTTAGAAACAGACAGGAAACGGTCAGCGGGGATGCCCTTACACCTCACTGGGTGGGACACAAAGATTAGTTACTCCTCACTGGGGTATGGAAGATTTCTCTGCACACCCCTCCTAAACATGCTCACCTAAACAGTTGACATATATCCTGTTAGAATTATAGAGTTAGACCACCAGAAAAACATCCAGGTTCAGCGAAATCATGCTTCAATGCTATAAACTGCTAAAGACTAAAATTAAAATACGCATGAGACAGCTGAATAGCAATCTAAGCCATTTTAAAGTGTATAGAACACGGTTGGATGTAAACCAAAATTGAAATGTCTATGAAGAAGTCACAGGTTGTGGTTGAGAACCTGCATTTTCCTATTAACATATTGGTTAATCAATACCATGTCAATTAATGCCACAATGTTGTAAAAGGTTGGAAGTATTATGTTGGGGCTTTTAATTGATTGGGATGATACTCTGCCGGCTCTACCTTCAGACCGTTGAACTTACCAGGACAATAAGATGCTGGACTTTATGCTTGGTAAATACCTCCAATGAAAGAATGTCAACTGAATTTGAACTATGGAAATGCAACAAGGTGGAGCAATCCACCGTGGGGGGAGGGTTTTGGGAGGGGAGGGGGGAATCCCAGTGCATAAAAAAATGTATCAACAATGCAATGTAATTAATTTTTTAAAAAAAAGGAAATGCAATAAAAATATATGTTAAAAAATAATAAATGTCAAGGGATTTTTGATGCTATTTTATAAATAGCATGTTGCTTAAACTCTTGAGAATTACAAAAATGATAACTATAGTTTTTACTCACTATTTCTAATTTCTCTTACAAAGACAAAAACATACAACAAAATAGTTGACCCATTAAAATGAAGTAACATTTCTTATACAAAAAAAGGGGGGGCTGGTGTGTTAGCCTAGTGGCTAAAGTCCTCATCTTGCATCTGCCAGAATCCCATATGGACGCTGGATCTAGTCCTGGATGCTCCACTTCCCATCCAGCTCCCTGCTTGTGACCTGGAAAAGCAGTTAAGGACGGCCCAAAACCTTGAGCCACTGCACCCTCGTGGGAGACCTGGAAGAAGCTCCTGGCTTTGGATCGGCTCAGTCCCAGCCGTTGCGGCTACTTTGGGAGTGAACCAGTGGATGGAAGATCGTTCCCGTCTTTCTGCCTTAAATCTGACTTTCCAATAAAAATAAATAAATTGTTCTAAAAAGGGCATTATTTGGGCCCAGGTGCGGTGGCCTAGCAGCTAAAGTCCTCACCTTGAACACGCCGGGATCCCATATGGGCGCAGGTTCTAGTCCCAGCAGCTCCACTTCCCATCCAGCTCCCTGCTTGTGGCCTGGGAAAGCAGTCGAGGACGGCCCAAAGCCTTGGGACCCTGCACCCATGTAGAAAGTCTGAAAAACTCCTGTCTTCCGGTTTTAGATTAGCTCACCCCTGGCTGTTGCAGCCAGTTAGGGAAACTGAACCAGCTGATAGAAGATCTCTCTCTCTCTCTCTCTCTCTCCCTCTCTCTCTCTCTCTCTCTCCCTCTCTCTCTCTTTCAAATTAAATAAATTAATTTTCAAAAAAGATTTATCTATTTTTATTGGAAAGGCAGACATACAGACAGAAGAAAACGCAGAAAGATCTTCCATCCACTGGTTCACTCCTCAAATGGCAACTATGGCCAGAGCTGAGCTGATCCAAAGCCAGAAGCCAGGAGCCAGGAGCTTCTTCTGGGTATCCCATGTGGGTGCAGGGGCCCAAGGTTTTAGGTCGTCCTCTACTGCTTTCCCAGGCCACAAGCAGGGAACTGGAAGGGGAAGTGGAGCAGCCAGGACATGAACTGGCACCCATATGGCATGCCGGTGCCATTGCAAGATAAGGATTTAGCCATTAGGCTATCATACTGGGCCCAAACAAATCTTTTTTGTTTGTTTAAAAAATTATTTTTTATTTGGCATGGTAGGGGAGGCTCTGCAAATGTCCACAATAGCTGTGGTTCAGACCAGGCTACAGCCAAGGAGCCAGGTGCTGAATGTAGGTCTCCCACAGGAATAGCAGAGATCCAAGTATCTGCTCCACCACCTGCTGCCTCCCAGGGTACACATGAGCAGGAAGCTGGAATAGGAAGGGGAGGCAGGACTCAAACCTGACATTCCATCCGAATTGGCATCTTAATTGCTGGGCCAAATGCCTGGCCCCCACACAGACTTGACTTCATGAAAGCCCACTTTTACCCTAAAACTCTCAAAAAGGGCTGATTGTGCCAAATGCCATCCTTAGTAGTGACACTCATCAAAACCTGCAAGTAGAGTGACCATATTTTTTAACAATGCACACACACACATACACAGACACACGTAATCTGGTCAAGGAAATTGAGGTTGCTGCTTTCGAACACAAAGAGGCAGTCTGGAAGGCTGGGGAATAAATGGCAGCCTGTCCATAGCTCTGCCTTTGGGACAAACAACAGAGCAGAATGACAGCAAGGAATGCAGGCACTCAAGTTGCCGCATCCGAGTCTGTGCCCTTGCCTCTCGCCTGGAGTGTTCGCCTCTGCCTTTGCTACTCCAAGCCATTTATAAGCAGTGACCAGGGGAACAATATGGTGCCTCTCCACAAGAACCTGGAATTCAATAAGCAAGGTTGTCCTCTCGAAGCTAAACTAATTCCATGAACACAATGTGCATCAGAAACAACATATGCTGAGTCACCAAGTGAGGCCGGCTGCTCCTCCAGATCCTGTGCCCCACAGAAATGGGTTGAACACCAGTGGAAATAGAGTTTGTTGGGGGAAAAAATGAGACTTGAAAGCAACTGTGAGCTAGGTTCTTCCCTGGGGTGTCCTGTGGATAGCAAGGCAGGTACCCTAGCCTGGGGAATCATGCAGGTTTCTCATAAGACTTGAGATCAATCTAGAAACAACCAGGCACCTGCTCTCCCAAACATTGCCTTGTCTAACTGCAACTGTCTTCAACAGACAAGTCTTCTAGCACACAGATTGCTAAAGGAACGTTCTTGAGCACAAATCCACTAGTGTGAGTCTCCTGCTACAAGCATTAAGTACTTAGCCTGCCCATCAACTTACCACTCCCGTCTCCCACCTACCTTTGTAGCACATCCAAGATATCTGTTACCTGGAACACACTTGCCCATCTTGTTCTGTGTGTGTATTTTCCCCCCAAATGACCTCTAATTTCATTAAAATATAATATGAATAGGCTCCAAAGAACCAAACTGTTAAAGGAGCTTAACAAAAATGATAGTCTCCTTTGCCACTCTAGTTATGCTTTCTGAGTTTTCACATTTCTGAAACATATGCTCCCATTTTCAAATCCATTGCTGACGTCTTGTGCATCCTTTCTGAATTTTAAATGTTTTCAAGAGTAATTTTGTTTATTTGGCAGGCAGAGTGACACACACACACAGAGAAAGAGACAGTCAAGAGAAAGCTCTTCTATCTGTTGGTTCACTCTCTAAATCCCTGAAGTTGGGAGCCTAGAACTCCATCTGGGTCTCCCATGTGGGTGACAGGAGCCCAAGCACTTGGCCCATCTTTCATCACCGCCCCAGCCACATTAACAAGGAGCTGGATTAGAAGCAAAGCAGCCAGGACACAAGCCAGCACTCTAATATGGGAGACTAGCATCACAGTCAGCGGTTTAACCCTCTGTGCCACAATGCTGGCCTCTTTCATTTTGATTTTTAACCAAGTCACATTATGTCTAGAGGTGTTTCATGTCATGTATTGCCGCAGGGCCTGTACCAAATTCAGCCCTGTCCCCAAGCCCACTCTGAAAGATAACCTCTTTCAAATTTTTTAACTGCTGTCTCAGTGCTTATCATCTCACTTCTGAAGAACACAGGCATCCTTCTAGTTCCTGATCTATATGTGCTATTATTTCATATATATTATATCCTGATTTCTTACTACGCAGAAAGAGGCTTTCATTCTTCTACAATGCTACCAAAACTGTGTGTCTTTCTGATGCTATTTGATGTGTGTGCCTATGCGGTCACCACTTCTGGTCATTCCACTTGTCATGCAGGTACGCGCAGGTCCCCACCTCACTCCACCATCAGCTATCTGAAGACAGTATCAGTAGCTGGCAGGACTGTGACAGCATGGGTAGCAATGATCTCATTCTGTATGCTATGACTACGTTTCCCTTGCCCTGCAGCTTCTTTTCCCTGCTACTCAGTACTACCTATCATTTTTTGTTTGTTTAGTTCTCATCACAGAAATGAGCAATTCTCCCCAAACTCAGAAGTGCAATTCTCCTCTCAATATATTTTTAAAAATGTATTGATTTATCTGAGGAGAGAGCGAGGGAGAGAAAGTAAGGTGTTCCTACCTGCTGGTTCACGCTCCAAATACTGGGGATTCGGTGGGGACTGGGAACTGGAAACTCAACCCAGGTCTCTTGTGGATGGCAAGATCCCAACTGAAGTCATGAATGGAGCTAATGGGGCTGGTAAGGTGGCTCAATAGGCTAATCCTCTACCTGCAAGCACTGGCTTCCCATATGGATGTGAGCTCGTGTCATGGCTGCTCCACTTCTCATCCAGCTCTCTGTGTATAGACTTAGAGGGCAGCGGAGAAAGTGGCTCAGCTTCTTGGGATTCTGCACCCGCATGGGAGTCCAGGAAGTGGCTCCTGGCTCCCAGTGTCAGACCAGCCTAGCTCTGGCCACTGTAGCCATTTGGGGGGTGGGGTGGGGATGAACCAAAAGATTAAAGATATCCTCTGTCTCTTTCTCTCTGTGTAAAACCTGCCTTTAAATAAAAACAAGTAAGTGCTTAAAAAAAAAAAAAAAGAATGGTGCTGAGACTCCAACCCAGGTAATCTGATGTGGATCACAGACCACCATCCTAAGCACTAGGCAACATTCCGACCCCTCTCAGCACACTTTGACATGGCATGTAACACATCAAATGAGGTTTCCTGCTTGGAGACACCTGTGCTCACACTGTAGTCCTGGCTAGCTGCTCTCTAGGCCTATCCACATGCCGTTCTACGACCTCCCCTCCTCAACCATCTCAGCACTCCCCTTACCTCTGCTTCGTTGGATTTCCTGTTCCCTAGATTCTTTGGTTTGTTGCCTTAAAAAAAAAAAAAAGATGTATTCAGATCAGCTTTACAGAGAGGAGAAACAGAAAGATCTTCCATCTGCTGGTTCACTCCTCAAATGGCCAAAATGGCCATAGCTGAATTCATCTGAAGCTAGGAGCTAGGAGCCTCCTCCAGGTCTCCCATTTGGGCGCAGGGTCCCAAGGCTTTGGGCCATCCTCTGTTGCTTTCCCAGGCCACAGCAGGGAGCTGGATGGGAAGTGGAGCAGCTAGAAAATGAACCAGTGCCCACATGGGGTACCAGCCCTTGCAGGTTGAAGATTTAGCCACTGAGCCATCATGCCAGACCCTGTTTCGGTTCACCTGTTTTTGTTCTTGTTTTGTTTTGTTTTCCTTCTGAGTTTGTACCTGAATTTTGCTGGAGCATATTCTCCAGGGATTCCTGAAACAAGAGGCACAAGACATAAACCTTCTAGACTCAGGGCCAGCATGGTACGGCAGTGGGCTAATCCTCAGCCTGCAGCATCGACATCCCATATGGATACCACTTCTAGTCTTGGCCGCTCTGCTTCCCACCCAGCTCCACAATTACAGACTAGGAAATCAGCAGAGGAGGGCTCAAGTCCTTGGGCCCCCACACCCATGTGGGAGACCTCAAATAAGCTCCTGGCTTTGGATCAGCCCAGCTTTGGCCATTTTGGCCATTTTGGGAGTGAACCAGAGGATGAAAGACCTTCTCTATCTGTCTGTCTCTGTAAAATCTGCTTTTCAAATAAAACTGAATAAATCTTAAACAACAACAAAAAAAACTTTTGGATTTATCTGCCTAAAAAAAAAGTCCTTATTATAGCCTCACTCTTGGTTCACAATTCAGCTGAACTTTTCCCCAGAGTTTTAAGAACACTGATCCATGGCCTTCTAGTTTCCACTGTTACTCCGGAGGAGTTCAGGTCATTCTCTATCTAGATATTTTGTATATGATATCCCCCTCCCCCGCCTCTGGGAGCTTTCTTTAAGAAATCATCTCTTTAAGCTTTGGCATTCTGAAATGTCATGATGGCATATCTTGGCAGGGGTGCTTGCACCATTTCTCTTGCTGAGTCCTCAGCAGGAGTGTTCATGCCTATGGCTCCAGGACGTATTCTTGTATTATGGCTTTGAGAATTTCCTTCCTGCTGTTTCCTCCATTTTCTATTTCTGGCGCTCCTACTGTTGGATGCTAGTTTCTCCATGGCTCCTCCGATGTTTTCATCTTTGCTGTTGTCCCTCGGTTTGTCTTGTTATTCTGCTTCCCGAACTATCTCTTCCCTGTTTCCTTTGTAATCTTTCTGCTGACAGTTTTATTTTGGTGCTCACTATCTTTAATTTCCCAGGCTTTGTCTCCTCCTTCACCAGCTCTGTGCCTTGCAAGTTCCTTTTCCTTGTTTGCTTATTTGCTTTTCCCATCTGTCTTCCACATTGGTGGTTTTCCTCAAACAACCTATGACTGTCTGATAATTGGGGGCTGCCTGAAAATTAGGATTTTTTTAAATTTATTTTTTGGAAGACTTATGTATTTATTTAAAAGGTGCAGTTAAGAGAGGAGAGAAAGAATTTGCCTCTACTGGTTCACTCCCCAAAATGGATACAACAGCTAAAGCTGGGCTAATCCAAGCCAGGAACTTCTTCCAGGTCTCTCATGTGGGTTCCAGGACCCAAGCACTTGAGCCATACTCTGCTGCCTTCCCAGGTGCATTAGCAGGGAGCTGGATTGGCAGTGGAGCAGCTGTGACTCAAACTGGCACCATATGGGATACCGACACTGCAGAAAGAGGTTTAAGCTACTATGCCACAAGGCCAGCTCGAGATTTTCTTTTTTTAAAACATCAACTGTGTTTTGCATTGAGGTTTACTCTACAGAAAATAAAATACTTCAGGGCTGTTGCCTGGTGCTCCTTGGTGATCTGTCCCAATGGTGCTAAGGAAGCTGTTCAGAAGCTCTGTGAGCAGATGGTGGGCTTCAGGACAGACCGTCCATTCTTTGTTTGCCAGACTGCTGTTGGCAGGGCACTTCCGGTTTCCCCAATGACTCCTCAGATCTCTGGCATACCCCAGATTAAGGCACCCTGGAGGTGGGGGAGTGAGAGGAGGTTGGGCTCCCATCAGCTGCAGTCACAGATCCCTTTGCCTGCAGCCCTGTTTCACAGCATCTTTGGACCACATCCGGTATTCTCAGCTCCAAAGTCTCTTAACTTCAACTTCTCCAAAGAATCAATATCCATTTGCTGGGTTTGGGTTGGAAAAGGTGGGGAGCCCCAACCGCGTGGAGCTGCGTGAGGGCCTGGAGGAGCAAGCTTCCAGTCTTCCTGCCCAAGGCCCGCCCCCCCCCCCCCGCCCCGCCTGCTGAGGCACACAGCATGCCAGCATCCCAAGTGAAATAGTTGACTTCTGGTCAGCACCTCAGACCTCATATGTTTCTTACCATTTTTACCCCTTTTGCTCCATTTTAGTGAGATTTTGGAAATCAACAGAAATAAATAGCAGGGGATTGTTTTAAAGAGTTTAGTGGGGGAGGGGCAGGAGCTATGGCACAGTGGGTTAAACCGTTTGTTAGAACACCTTTATCCCTTGGGCCCGGCGGCATGGCCTAGCGGCTAAAGTCCTCGTCTTGCACCCAGAATCCCATATGGGCACCAGTTCATGTCCCAGCAGCTCCACTTTCCATCCAGCTCCCTGCTTGTGGCCTGGGAAAGCAGTTGAGGATGGCCCAAAGCCTTGGGACTCTGCACCCATGTGGGAGACCTGGAAGAAGTTCCTGGCTCCTGGCTTTGGATCGGCTTTGGACCCAGAAGAGGCTCCTGGCTCCTGGGTTTGGATTGACTCAGCTCCAGCCATTGTGGCCACTTGCGGTGTGAATCATCTGACAGAAGATCTTCCTCTGTCTCTCCTCTCTGTAAATTTGACTTTGCAATAAAAATAAGTAAATCTTTTAAAAAACAAAAAGAAAGAAAGAAAACCACACCAACAGAAACAAGCTTCTGAATTCATTTTCCATGAGCTTTTTGGTGTACCCTACTAAGTTTGTTCAACTATGTTCATGAAGCTCCCTTTCTTATTCTGGCCAACTCCTTGCTGTCTATCATGGTTCATTTAGCCATCATCTCCTCCAGGAAGGGCTACCTGCGTGGCCCTAGGAACCCTTCCTTTGTTCTCCTACAGAATCTTTTTCTTGCCTCCACCATGGCCCTGACTGCACTGCTCTGAGATTCTTTCTTTTTGTTAAAGATTTATTTATTTTTATTGCAAAGTCAAATACAGAGAGGAGGAGAGACAGAGAGGAAGATCTTCTGTACAATGGTTCACTCCCCAAGTGACCGCAATGGCTGGAGCTGAGCCATTCCAAAGCCAGGAGCCAGGAACCTCTTCCGGGTCTCCCACATGGGTGCAGGGTCCCAAGGCTTTGGGCCATCCTCAACTGCTATTCCCAGGCCACAAGCAGGGAGCTGGATGGGAAGTGGAGCTGCCAGGACTAGAACCGGTGCCCATATGGGATTCCGGATGTGCAAGGGGAGGACTAACCACTACGTTATCGCATTGGGCCCTGCTCTGAGATTCTCCAAGTTCTCCCATAACTCTCCCAGAAGCCAGGGCACTCTCAGCAGTTTGCAGCTGTGTCTCACTGCCACCTATGTCCTAGCTCGCACAGTCAACTTCCCAAAGGTGGAGCCATATGTGGTGATGGACTAACCAAACAAATGAATGCCTGAAGAAAGAATCAGATGCAGCTGGAGGGACCACCTGGAAAGAGGAATAAGCTGAACATGATCACTCCTATACGAAGTCAGTGCCCTGAAACCCATGTGTTCTCATAAAGCTGTGTGTGCAGTGATGCCCAAGGCAGGACGATTAAAATCAGGGAGACAATGCAGTCAGCTTCCACGGCCCACACACGCAGAGGATGGTTAAATGCATCATGGGACATCGGCCACCACGCCAAGGCCCAGTGATGAAAATTACTCTTCCTTATCTTCCCATCTCTGGTCCCTATAGAACTTGGAGATACACGCAGATAGCCCAGCCTACACCCCCAAGTGCTAGCTCTCTCTCTCTCTCTCTCTCTCTCTCTCTCTCCCCCTCCCTCTCTCTCTCTCTCCCTCCATCCCTCTCTCCCTTTCTCCCTCCCTTCCTCACTCCCCCTCCCTTGGCCATCCCTTGGACCGAACAAGTAGGCCTGGATAATAAGACCCCACAATTCCTGAGACTGAATTAAACAAATGTAGGTGATAATTCTGGGAGTCCCAGGCACCTGGAGTACAGCTCGGAATGGAAAGGGCTAAAGATCTCCCCCCCACCCTCTGCCCTGCTGCCCTGCAAATGTGGAGGTGTGCAAGTTCAGCGAGTTCTCACCCTTAGGGTTTCTAGAAGGATCTAGTCTTCGGCAGCTGTGATGGCTCAGTGGCTAAATCTTTACTTTGCAAGCACTGGCATCTCATATAGGTGCCAGTTCATGTCCCAGCTGCTCCACTTCCCATCCAACTGCCTGCTTGTGGCCTGGGAAAGCAGTAGAGGATGGTTCAAGGCCTTGGGATCCTGCACCCGCATGGGAGACCCAGAAGAAGCTCCTGACTCCTGGTTTCAGATCCGCTCAGCTCTTGCTGTGGTGGCCACTTAGGGAGTGAACCAGTGGATGGATGATCTTTTTCTCTGTTTCTCCTCCTCTCTGTAAATCTGCCTTTCCAATAAAAATAAATGAATCTTTTAAAAAAAATCTAGCCTTGAATGTGAGTCAAACCCATGCATTGGCTGAGCAACCAGCAAAGGATCCATGGCTTTCTCTGTACTCAGTTTTCCTGACTATAAAATAGGTTGACTAGTTCTGACTTCAGAGAGTCGAGGGGAGGCATATAACCATAGTAGTTGTAAGCAGAAGCTTGGAGTCAGAGACACACCCAGGTTTTTATTCCCAGCTGGGTCCCTTCTAGCCACAAGATTGTCAGCTCCAAATTTCCATTTCCTCATCAATATAGTGGAGATAATAATAGCAGTAAGATTGTCGGAAGGGTTATGGTTACAAAGAAGATGGGACAGCCCTGGAAAAGGCTGCACAGAAAAGGGGCTGCCTTGCCTAGGGCAGGACTGAGCAGGCGGTGTGTACCTCCCACCTTGCCACCCAGTTTTATCTTTCTCCATTTGACTTTCTACCATTTGGTATATTACAGGTCTTCAGGTTTGTTTTTTTCCTGCCCCTTTTCCCATCCCCAATGTACCCCCATTAGGCTGTCAGTTCCACAAGGTTTTGTCTGTTTTGTTCACTGTTTCCAAGTACCCAGAACAGTTCAAGGAACACAGATGTTCTTCCAAAGTCAAGTAACTAGCTATCTGCCATGTAGACAAGCATCAAAAGGCATTGGCTATGGTCACAGCGAAAGCAAAGGCATGGAAAATAACGAAGCCTAATATACGCTTTGGGAGGCCCAGATGAGTTCAGTTGAGCTGAGTGCAGGGTTCTTAAAGGAACCAGTGGATAGAGGGGTGACAGAGGCGGTGGCTTTGCCCACAGGTACATGTAAGAGCTTCCATCAATCCCACGTGGTCTGAAGACCTGTGGCAGGCAGGAAGTTGGGAAAGCACTTAAGGGAGAGAGGAAGATGTCTTTCAAGTTCAAGTGCCACCTAAATGGTAACCAAGTAAAAAGGAAAAGGAAAAAAAAACTTGCAGCATACATTCAAGTGCAGAGGAAGAATACTTCCTAAGGAGCTCATCTTGAGCTAAGCAGCATGGACAGGAGATGCATGTGGAGGAGGTCATGCTAACATCCCAGATGATTTCACAAGGCTTCTCAAAGGGGAAGAGTGACAGACAGGCCATGGGCAAAGTCAGCAGCTTGTCCAAGGATACAGGGACCATGTTCTGTATTGGATCCAAAGAGCTTCCCTTGAAAAAATGGTTGCAGTGGCTATTCTTCCTATACTCCTTACTTATCTCTGCTCGGTGAACAAGTTTAGGAATGATAAGAATGATGCAGCAGCTGCTGCTGCTGACGAAAATTGTTGCATGCTTTCAATGAAGTCATTCCCCATCATCCACAAAATGTTTTTTTTTAAACAACAAAGAAGCAAGCCTCATTTCATATTTTTTTGAAGAGAGAAGATACATGCTGAGACAACCACCAAAGGAGCCCTGAACACCAGGAAACAGATTGTGAACTTGAGTCTGTAATTGCCCCATAAGGGGGTTGAGCCAAGGAATCATGCGGTCAAATGTTACTTCCTTTTAAAAAAAAAGTGCTTTCTTGGCATGGTACATTGGCATAGTAAGGGTAATCCTCTACCTGCAACATCCACATCCCATGTGGGCACCAATTCGTGTCCTTGCTGTTCAGCTTCCCATTCCATTTCCATGCTTATAGCCTGGACAAGCAGCAGAGGATGGCTCAAGTTCTTGGGTCCCTGCACCATGAGGGAGACCTGGAAAAAGTTCCTGGTTCCCAGCTTCAGATCAGCCCAGCTCCAGCCATTGTGGCCATTTGGGAGTGAACCAGTGGATAGAACATCTTTCCTTCTTTCTCCTTCTATCTCTCCTATTTTTCTGTAAGGCTGCCTCTCAAATAAAACAAATCTTTAAAAACCACCTTTCCTAACACCACATTCCTTTTTTCAGAAACAAATATTATATACATAAATATGATATATAAAGGTGTTTCCAAACTTCCTGATGGGAGCATGTATTCCACGTGAAGATGTTTTTCAAGGTACCAAGGAATCAAGCTAAGGGTCCTGATAGTGCTACAAAGGGAAGACGACTGCCAGGGGGCCTCTAAAAATCTGCGGGCATATCCAGCAGAGCTTCCTGAGGATGCACCAAATAGATAAAGCCTACTAGGCAGGCTTTAATGTGGTCCTTAACATTCTGTTTTAGAATACCCCCAATAATAACAAAATGATCATGCCTTCCAGTGGTGCAGAACTTGCGTTATCTTCCTAATAGCTGTATGAGGCAGTTGAGCTGTATCCTCACTTGGAGAGGGGCGACACAGAGGAGCCATGTGATGTCCCCAGAGTCGCACAGCTCATAAGCAAGAGAGCCGACACTTAAGCTTCCTTTCTTCTGACTCCAGAACCAATGAGCTCAACTGCTCCAGCTGCTGCTTCCTGTCAGAGCACAGTGAAGCAATGCACCAGCTCCTAAACCAGCCTGGGAACTTGGTCTCTCTCTCTCTCTCTTTCTCTCTCTCTCTCTCTCTCTCTCTCCCCCTCTCTTTCTCTCCCTCTCTCTCTCTCCCTCTCTCTCTCTCCCTCACCTGTCTCCTGTCTGCCCTTCACATAATGCCCCATACCCCACGAACCCCACAGGAGCACTTGTAACAGAGACAATCAGACAAGATGGAAGAGGGGAGTGGGGAACAAGGTAGGCACAGGTATTGCAGGTCCAGCCAACTTAGCACTATAATATGATATGAGACAGAACAGGGAGAAAGAGAAGACAAACAGAACTGGATCTCCAGCACTCCTTCCTTTCCTCCCTCTGCTGGAGGCAGAGGGATGGAGACTCAGCCAGGATGTGAGAGAGTGGGCGGACAGGGAGCAGCAGAGCAGCCTGCTGTTGCAGAAGTCTCAGCTCAGCTTCCATCTCTGCGCCCATCTCTGGCCCACCTGCTCCGACTGCTTGAGCAAAGACGCCGGGCTGCTCTCCAAGGCAGCAGTCAATCCTGGCAAAGCCTGGCTCCCAGTACATGGAGAATCACTCCTGTCACCAAGAGACGATGCAAAACATGTGCAGTGGCTGGCCCAGTGGCATTGTGTGAGGCAAAGGCAGGGCTGGGGTGGGTAGAACCCAGCTATAGAGTCTCCCAACTGAGGGCTGTCAGGACTACATGGCTTAGGTGGCACACATCGAGGGCAAGGGACACTGCGGAGGCTGCCAAAGGAATGCTCAAGACACAGGGAGCACAGGCCCAAATGAGGCCATCCAGATGTGGTGGTCTGGCCAGGGTGGGGAGGGGAGGTAGAGGGGGTGGTTTCACATAGTCTCCAGTTTGAGAAGGCAACATGATCATTTGGAAACGGTCAGTATACTGGAGGGAATGGGTGCTAGCATGATGAGCACAGTGCAGGCAGGGGGTGGAGGGAGCAAACTGAAGATAAAAACATATAAAAATCCCTCCTTCCAAGGGCTGGCAGTGTGGTGCAGCCAGTCAAGCTGCCATCTGAGAAGCTGAGATCCCATATGGTTCCTGAATGGAGTCTCAGCCGCTCTGCTTCTCGTGCAGCCTGGGGACGCAGCAGAGGATGGCCCATATGCTATGCAGGAGACCAGGATGAGGCTCCTGGACCAGCCCTGGTTGTTGTGGTCATCTGGCCATCTCTGTCCCTAACTCTGATTTTTCAAATAAATTAATGCAATTTTTCTTTCAAGTCTCCCTTCTCTATAATCCTAGTCCTTGGATCCAGAAGACGGGCTGCCTGGTATTTGCCGCTAGGAAAAACAGCAGAGGGTTTCTTGCTAAAGAAATGAAAGGCTATGGGCTGACTGAGCGGCACCCGGCAGTGCATCAGTGTCCCTCCCTACCAAGCTAATCTGCTTTGCGCTGTGGCCCTTGTGAGGTACCCATCACCACCAGCAGCTCCCAGCACAGCCTGTGGACACCCAGGCAGGCCAGGCACTGCATCCCCTCACTCCTAAGCCAGAAAACAAGAAACGGGAGGGGCAAAAGGAAGCAGTAGCCATTCGGGAAGTTCAGCATGCAGCCAGCAGACATTCCAGAAAGAGACGACAGAGCAAACGAAGGGGAGGTCATTATCAAAGAAATCATGAAAAGAGATGCAATCACTTCAATCTGAGCACTGGCTAGGACGAGTGAAAGACAGACCCAAGTGTTGGTCGCCCAGCTGTTGGGGTGGTGAAAAGTGAACCAGGCCACATGTGATACGGTTCTTCAAGCTCCGTTTCTGCATGCATACCATATTTCATTGTGAAGTTTTAAAAAATCCACTTTCTGAGCCTGGCACCATGGCTCAACTGGCTAATCCTTGCCCTTGTAAACACCGAGATACCATATGGGCATCAGTTAGTGTTCTGGCTGCTCTACTTCCCATCCAGCTCCCTGTTTGTGGCCTGGGGAGGCAAGGGAGGATGGTCCAAAGCCTTGGGACCCTGCACCCACATGGGAGACCTGGAAGAAGCTCCTAGTTTCGCACTGGCTCAGATCTAGCTGTTGCAGTCATTTGGGGGAGTGAACAAGTGGGTAGAATATCTTTCTCTCTGTTTCTTCTTCTCTTTGTAAATCCGCCTTTTCAATAAAAATAAATAAATCTTTATAAAAACCTACTTTCTAAAAAAATCTACATGTAAAATGATATTTCCAGAAATGCACAATGATTATCCCATGGTTTCAAGGAACTTCATGCAATAGTAAGAAAGTAATCAACAAAAGTAGATGAAAGGGCCACTGGTGGCCTAGCAGCTAAAGTCCTCGCCTTGAACCTGCCGGGATCCCATATGGGCGCCGGTTCTAATCCCGGAAGCTCCACTTCCCATCCAGCTCCCTGCTTGTGGCCTGGGAAAGCAGTTGAGGACGGCCCAAAGCCTTGGGACCCTGCAACTGCAAGGGAGACCTGGAGGTAGTTCCTGGCTCCTGGCTTCGGATCAGTGTAGCACTGGCCGTTGCGGCTCACTTGGGGAGTCAGTCATCAGATGGAAGATCTTCCTCTCTGTCTCTCCTCTCTGTATATCTGACTTGGTGACAAAAATAAATAAATCTTTTTAAAAAAATAGATTTAAAAAAAGCTAAGAGAAAAGTCCTGATCCAAACAGGAAACCAAGTAAGTGGTGGTGTGAGCAATTAGAAAAGCTTAAGAAGGAGAAGTCACTTGATCTTGACGGAAGTACAGAAGTTGTGGCAGTATTCCCATGGGAAATGTGCCAGAATGGTGCACTGTTTGGCCCTGCAATATGTGATAGCGAAATGGTCATAATCATATACACGGTGTATTGGTGATCAACTTTCAGATTTGAATCAATCTCTTTTGATAAAGCACCGGATCTGATTTTTCTAATATAAAGATTTATTTGTTTTACTTGAAAGTCAGAGAGAGAGAGAGAGAGAGAGAGAGAGAAAATGAGAATCTTGGTTCACTCTCCAAATGGCCACAAGGGCAAGAGCTGAGTTGGTCCAAAACTGGGAGTCAAGAGCTTCTTCTAGGTCTCCCATGTAGGTGCAGAGTCCAAAGGACTTGTGCAGCCTCTGCTACTTACGCAAGCCATAATCAGTGAGCTGGAGCAGAAATTCAGTAGCTGGGACATAAACTGGTACCCACGTGTGATGTCAGTGCCATGGGATGGAGGATTAGCCTGTTAGGCCATGGTGTTAGCCCTATGAATCTGATTATTTTCATAAAATAGGGTGCACATGTAATCAGTTCACTGGGTATAAAAGTACAGCGCACAGAGACTGTGATGTGAAATGAGGGGGAAGAAAGATGGAAGGAAGAATGGGGCGTTTATGATTATCCCTTACAAAGCAGCCAATAGATGAGGCTGCTGTTTTTGCACAGTGAGTGGCACTGCAGTCTGCAAAGCTGGCATCGCATGTTGGAGTGCCAGTTCGAGTTCACAGATGGAATTCCTGACTGGGACAGAGTTCCAAGCTCCTGGCTGTGGCCTGGCCCAGCCCTGACTGTCGCAGCCATTTAGAGGAATGAATCAGTGGATGGAAGAGCTCTCACATTCTCTTTCTCATTATCTTTCTCTGTCACTCTGCCTTTCAAATAAACAAATCCTTTTAAAAAAGTGGACAAGAGAAGCTGTGGAAAATCAATGGAATCAGAAATCACAGTTTAAAACAGTATTTAATAAAGTTACAAAGATAGCTAGTAGAGGACCACATAGTAATATAACCATCAAAACATACCAGAGAGAAAGAGATTCCAGTGTTACAAACAAGCAAAGTTTCAATGTGTTATAGTACAGAGAAGTCAGAAGATATGTTAAACGTCAAAAAATGGAGAAATAACTGTCGCAACCCGTTACTGAAAGATATGCAGGTTACTACTAGAAGAGCCAAATGATAAAAGCGGTCCCCTCTGGAGCTGGGGTTTGGGGGCAGGGAGACAAGACACTCTCCAAGTCCCTGTGTACTAACTGCTTCATTACAATCTGTTTAAACATTGCTTTGATTGAATGTCAAAAACAAAGTCCTTCTCATTCTATAGACCAACCTCCTCCCATACAAAATGGGGAGGTGATGACGCTGAGTGATAGAAGGGTCTGTCATGTGATCTGTGCTTTTTCACAGAAGGGCTGACCCCCTCCTAACTAACACTGGGCTATGTCACAGCCCTCTAGGTAGGTGCCATCCCAGCCTGCCCCAGTCTGTGGTCCCCTTCAAATTCCCCCCATCACTAATCCAACCTCTCCAGTTCTTCCACTCATTCATGTATTTACGCCCATGAGTTATTTTTACCTGCCTGAGTCACAAAGGATTGCATGTTGCTTACTCCAGGAAGGATAGAATAGAAACTGAACCAGAAAATAAAGACCTTGGAGTGGGGGGAGAGAGATCAACAAAGATGCTGGCATTGTACTTCAAGTTCACCGGTGCTTGCAGGTAAATGAAAGGTACAACACTTTGTGACAGTCTCATGTGAGGAAGGAAGAAACACACCAGTTTTCAAGGAAATCAAAGCTTTGCTTGGCACTCCTTCCAAGCATTGTCCACAGGTGATTTTGCAAAAGAGAAGAAAATCAACTGTTGGTTGCCAACACATGTCATGGAGTGGTCCCAGTTCCCACCAACCCACATGCCCTCCTTTTACACTCAGCTATCTCCTACTCATCCTCTCAAGCTTCACTTCAAGTATCACTTCCTCCAGGAAGCCTTCCCAGACTGTCGATGGAGATTCTGCCCTGTCGCTGGGCACCTGCAGTCCCCTTATGGCATAGCATATTGAGAATCACATTGCAATTGTCCGTTGCCATGGCCATCTGCTCCACCCAACTGTGAGCACCCTCAAGCCAGGAAGTATGCAAGATCAGCCACAGGCCTCTCCGTCTGGGGTGGCCCAAGGCATGGGTTAATATCCGCCCAACTGACTCACCCATGTGAGTCCCACATGGCCTCTCTCTGCCGCCTTCCCACATACAGAGTTCCACCGAGTTATTAATAATAATAACGCTTACCCTGTGCGCTAAGAACTCCATCTTTGTCATCTGATTGAATTCTCACAACAAACACAATGAGCTGCGTTGTTGATGAATTGGTCAGCGTTATCAGATGCACACTTGTATGATATGCCTTCCAGTTTTTCAAGGGAGGAGAAAATGAGGTACTTCTCATCACAGAGATCATGCCAATCATTCTAAAGTGGTTATACAGGGTTGGGCAGGGGAAAACGGCATTTTGGCACGATGAGTTAAGCCACTGCCTATGATGCCAGCATCTCCTATGGGCACAGGTTCCAGTCTTGGCTGTCCGCCCCACTTCCCATCCTGCTCCTTGTTAATGTGCCCAGGAAAGCACCAAAAGATAGCCTCAGTGTTTGGGACACTGTCACTCACATGGCAGACCTGGAAGAAGCTTCTGGATCCTGTATTTGACCTGGTTGAACCTAGCTGTTGCAGTCATTTGGGGAGTGAACCAATGGCTAGAAGATAACTTCCTCTCTGCCTTTCAAATAAATATTTTTTAAAAGATTTATTTATTTTTATTGAAAAAGCAGATTTACAGAGTGAAGGAGAGACAGAAGGAAAGATCTTCCACCTGCTGGTTCTAAGCAGTCACAGCAGTTGGTGCTAAGCCATTCTGAAGACAGGAGCCAGGAACTTCTTCCAGGTCTCCTGCGGGGATGCAGGGTCCCAAGGCTTTGGGCTGTCCTCGACTGCTTTCTCAGGCCACACGCAGGGAGCTGGATGGGAACTGGGGCTGTCAAGATTAGATCTGGTGCCCATATGGGATCCAGACATGTTCAAGGCGAGGACTTTAGCCATGTGGCTACTGTGCCGGGCCCATCAAATAAATATTTTAAATAATTCACTAATTAAATAAATAATAAAATGGTTACACAGAGAGGAAAGATTCTGGTCTTATTCAGGTGAGCACAGCACGTCTTATCCTGGACTCCAGAGGGAAGTCAGAGATTCTGCAGGTAGAATCACATCACCCTTTCCCAAAAGGCACAGAAATCACCTAGCTCCAGCATTGTCATCATGTGTCAATTAAAACAAAAGCACACGGTCCTGAGCAAGGTATCCGGCATCAGTGAAAGACTGCCTAGCAGGCAGACAGTGGCAGTGCTAAACTTAGGTCTCAAATAGAGGAATAATCTTCATCAATCTACTAGTTCTACTAGTAGGATGTGCTGTTTTTCGGACATGTTGTGTTTGCTTGCTACGCTCAGCCTCTAGGGGGCAGGACAGCCCCACCTATTAGCTTCCAGGTCTGGCCTGCCATCCAGACGAAGACCCTGAAGACTGTTGGACAGCTAGGAAACTTTCTGATAATGTTCTTGAGTAAGGGAATGGGGGCGGCTAATGGGGAGGTGAATATGAACCTTACATATCAGAAACTACCATCCTTAATCCCATTTACTGCTTGAAGACTTGTGGTCCCAAAAGGGAAGTCATTTGCCTAAAGCCACATGAAGTCCTCTCTCCATGGCACCACATTTGCTCTAAATACTAAGGTCCCAGACAGCTTTCAGTTACAGGGAGCCCCATAAAAGTTCACACTGAAAGTGCATATTAGGAAGAAATCATGCATAGATTCCAAAAACATTTTGCATCAAAATAACCCAATCTTCTAATTCCGTTTTCCTCCCCCCACCTTTTTTTTTTTTTTTTTTTTTGAGTCCTGAGCACTTAGCACCAGGTTTCCTGGTGTACTTGTAAGTGCTTTCCACACAGGTGCTCGGAGAGCCCGAGTGCTATGAGGAAGTCAGAGTAACTAGCCAATTATCCTGCACTACCCAAGCTCCCCCCACCCAAAGAGGAAATAAGTCATTCATTCCTCATTCTTCCCCGTGACCAATGTTTATTATTCTGCCATGAAAGACAGCACGGAGTGAGTCATAGGGAGCCAAGTCTTGTTTCAAGCCCAAGATCCATTGTCTGGCCCAGGGTTTGAACTCAGTAAAGAATTGATGGATAAATCCGTGACTTCCCACCGGGGCTGAGTGAACGGCAGCCCACAGGCCCCGTGCAGGTCTCTTTGCTGCTTTCGGGAACAGAGCCTCTTGAATGGAAGGCCAGGACTGCAGCGTGACATAGCCATGGCACAGTAGGGACAGATGACACATTGGCTCAAATGTCTCCAAAGTCGCATTCGGCCCTGCTACTCTGTCCGCCAAATGGCAGACCAGTGAGTGTGAGAACAGAGAAAGCAAAGGCCCCATGGCCCCTGGGAGCAGGATGCAAACACATCACGAGAGCCGGGGGGAATTCTGAAGCTGTCAGTTCTCTCGACAGGAGTGTGACAACAAAGGCAAAATCATCCCTGGCTATCAGTTCAGTGAGATTTAATCAGACACTTAGTTGTTGGTTCAACATTGACTAAGCATTTACTTTGTGCTGTGTGCTGTTTTGTTTCCAAGCTCGTTGCCCTAGTACCCTTGTGCCAGGGACCTAGCATAGAGCCTGACAATATTTGTCAGTTAACTATGAATCCCTGGGGGTTGGACTTACATCCTCTATGGGAGTGCCAGTTTGAGTTGTGGCTGCTCTACTTCCAATCCAGTTCCCTGCTAATGTGCCTGGAAAAGCAGTGGAAGATGACCTAAGTGCTTGGGCCCCTGCACCCACTTGGAAGACCAGGAAGAAGCTCCAGGTTCCTGGTTTCAGCCTCACCAGGTCCTGGCTGCTGTAAATATTTGGGGTAGCTAACTATCAGATGAGAGATCTCTCTCTCCACCTCTCTATGTTTTTCAAATATATTAATCTAAATAAATTGAATAGCTTCTGGGGCTCAATCTAGTAGAGGAGACACAAGATGTAACAAACGACAAAGCTACAAAAGGGGCAGAGGGCTCACTGTGAGGACCAGGCATAGAGTGAGCATCAAGAAGGGCCAATGAGGTAAGCTAAGTTCAGTGGTGCCCTGGATGAAGGGAGCCACATGAACGTAGTCCCTGAGGCTGTCAAAAGGCCTGAACGGGCTAAAAGCACATGACACAAGTCAGTCTAGCTGCAGTGTGGTCTGTGTGGGAACATCGGCAGTGAGGGGAAAGTCACATTGGAAACAGATCCTAAGCGGTCCCATGCGCAGCAGGCAGAGGAGCTGGTAGGCTAGAAGGAGAGTGAAGCCATAGGCATTGTAATGCAGACTGGGGCCTAGATGTGCTTCATTAGTGCCTTGATGGCGCAAGAGTGAAGAGAGGGGGAAATCTAGGAGTTGAGCATGACCTGGGAGCTCTGCGGGAGGGAGCCAGAACCACACCTGGAGTGTGACCTCAGTGTCTTGAAACCCCACCCACAGAAGGTGGTGTTGGACCATGGGCCTAGGAGCCCCACGCAGCTCTGTAACCTTGGGCAGGCCACTGTAACTCTCTAATCTCAATTTGCTCATTGGAAAAAGAGGAGAATCTGAACACCCATTTAAGCAGGGGCTGTGCACAGTAGACAAGAAGCAATAACTGTATGGCAAGCAAGAATGCTGCAGGGCCTGGAGTCTGTCCAGCCAGGCTGCTTCTAGCTCCTTCACCCTTGACTGTCATTTATTGAGTGAGCTCATTGGACTGTCATGGAACCTTTGTGGGCCTTAGTTTTCCTCATCTTTAAAATAAAGTCAACAGCAACATTTACATGGAGGGATTCAGGGGTAGACTGAAGGAACGTATCTGTGGACAGCACTTAAACAATATTTGGTACACTGTAAATGCAGGGGGGAAATGGTAGCTATTATTACATAAGGCCACCTAGGACAGCTTGGACTCCTGGAAGGCTCAGTCCAGTATGCGTGAGCATTACTGCTCTTCTCCATGCCTTTACTTTGCTCCCAGTAAAGTCAGAGGCTGTGGGGGCAGGGGAGAAAAAGGTGGCAGGTGGCAGGTGGCAGGTGGCCAGCCTGGATGCGGCCCTTTGTGCTTTCCCTTTTACTGGATACCAGAGGACCACCCACTCTCTTTCCAAGTACCTCCCACCCATCCACCGCAGGTCCTCACTCCCTTCCTCAGTTCTTACCTGCAGCCCTCACCACCCTTGTCACTCTGTGATCCTGGGCACCGTCTCCAAAGCCCTGCTGAGCCTACAACCCTGCACGGGGCCAGGAAGAGGGCTGTTGGGCCAGGGCCACAGTCAGGCCGAGAGCGTGGTGTTTGCTCAGCCTACTGGCCCCTCCTTCTGGATGGCGCACAGACCCGGAATGCTGGTGCGTGACAACAACTTCATTCTTGCCCCAGATGCAGACAGAGAAGCAAGACTCCCCTAATTCTCATTAAACGCAACATTATCATTTCCTCCCACAAGAGTATAATGCTTACAACACAGTAGAGTGGTGGCAGGGGGAGGGGGAAGGAGACATGGCTTTCCTTCCTGGGGAGAAGGAGAGATCACCCTGGGAAGAGGGCCCACCACCCAGTGCTCCCTGGCTCCACACTACCCCCTCAAACCCCAGGATCTCAGTGCCCACCACATGCACCTGCTACCACTGACAGCTATGTGGCACACCATGCATTGCCCTTTGGGTTGCTGTCCCCCCAACTGTGAGGCAGCTGGAGGTGTGGGTGGGGGCTTGGGGCCATCCCAGCTTTGGCCCTTTGCCACGCCCAGCAGAACCAGAGCTGGGTCCAGACAAGCGGTGTGGAGTAATTCATCAGCAGCCCCCTAGCACTGCTATCAATCACCCCTGGTGCCAGCGCCACAGGGAGCGGGGCCCAAATCTACCTGGGGGGTGGGGGGGACGATGAGTCGGGGGCAGACAGACCAGAGAAATAGGACCCACACTACTACAAAGCACACAAGCCAAACCCCATCCCTGTAGACCACCCCCCCCAATCCCTGCGGATCCAGGAGCAGCCCCCAGAAGATGGGGGTGGGGTGGGTGGTGAATGACATTCATCTTGCTTGGGGCTGCACTAGAAAGACCACACCCAGCCTAAGGGAGCCTAGCTCCCTGCAATCAGTGCAAAGGGCCAGTGCAGGCAGGGTGTAGGAGTCGTGGGTGGTTGGTGTGCCTGGGGACAGGCATGGCAGCGGGCGTTCAGCGCAGGGGAGGGACAGCTTGCAGGCTCGGGAGTCTGTCTGATCAACTGCGTGGTCTCTAGTGGGTGCACTGCTCAGAGCTCTCAGTTTCTTCCACTGCAAAAATGTGTGTTGTAGGGGCAGACACAGCAGGATCCTTGCAAGCGCTAAATCAGGTCCCTGGGACCCCCCCCACCCCATTGCCAAGGCCAATTCTTGCCTACTGCGTCCACCAGAGGGAGCCTGGGGACCAGGAGTGCCCAGCCCCTGCCGGTTCTGCCTATCCTCCCCCAATGCTGCAGCCTCCGCTGCTAAGCTCCCACCCTGCCTGCCCGCGCTTCTAGCGGCAGCCTTCTCACCCACTCCTTACAAACCCAGAACAGGCCTCGCAGGGGAGTCGCTGGCAGTGGCAGCAGTGGTGGCAGTGGCTACAGCACTGACAGGCCCTTCCTGTCGCCTGGCAGGGAAGGGAGAGGGCGAAGGAGGGGAGACACAGCCTCCTGCCTTCCCCACTCCTCCACTGCTTCCCCCACCCCAGATCTCTCTCCGCTCCCTCCCATCTCAGACTCATCTGTTCACACTGAAGGCTCTCCCGACCTCTCCCAGCTCAGCACCTTCCCTCCTGGGCATGAAGCCAAGAGACTCCAGTGGGTTGGAGTGCTCTAGGGACGATATTATAACAAGCCTTTGGCGACAGCCAGACTCAGGTGCTAATCTCAAGGTCCGTTAGCAACTTGAAGTGTAACCTTGAGCAAGGTCCCTTCCTGGTGGAGCCTCAGTTGTCCCCATCCCTAAAATGGAGCTGGTAATGCTCTCTGCACAGGAATGAAAAGAGAATTGTGGATGTGCAGAGTTAATGCGTGGTTAGGAGAGCAACCCCAGGTGCTGGCTGAACCCCATAATGAATTCATGAGCTGACAAGCCACCAAAAAGGGAAGAGCCACATGGAAGGCAGAAGCACTCAGCTCTATAGGAGACAGGCTTTGGGGCAGCCCAGGGATTCGGCTCCTTGTGCAGGCTGGAGACGCTGAGGGCACGTGATGGGGAAGTCAAGGAAGCCCAGGCCATCTCACCACCCTCTCTAGCTGATTGGGAATTGGGGAATGGTGACTTTACCATCTCTTCCTTCCCTTGCCCCCACACCAAGTTGCACCCCACTCCTACCCTACCACTGGGCCAGCCAGCTCCCACTACCACCATTCCTGAAGACAGCCCACTGCCATCATCATCCCAAGATGACCAGCAGGTGCAAAAGTTCTTTCTGATTTCTCTCAAGCCTCCCCACTGTTGCTGTTCAGCTCCCTGATGCTACACACAATGAGACTGCTCACTGCCCGCTGCCCTGGGGGGGTACAGGCCTGACCCCTCGGTAGCAAGGCTTTCTTGCAAGCCACACTCAAGGATCACAGGACCCTGTCCAACCTTAAGCAACCCCCCATCCCACCCTCCAGTGTGTTCCCACCTGGGCTTACGTCCCAGCGTGATGTCCTCAAGGTGTACCCAGTCAGTCCTGTGGGGCTGGCTCTTAGCAGCCCTGCCTCAGCAGGGCGGGGGTGGATGGTTACGGGGGTGGGGGAGAGTCCATGGCCTTGACTTCCAAGCTGCTCTAAGGGCAGTCCCCCCTACCTGCACTGACCCCAACTCTGGCTGGGCTGCACTGCAGTGGAGCCCAGGCCAAGCCTTCAAGCTGTAGCTACTGCTCCTGGGCCCCGGCCATCTCAACCCAGCACCCCAGCCTGCTGCCTCACCACGGGGGAGTTGCAGAGTGCTGTCTCCCGGCAGATTTCCCGAAGCAGAAGGCTCCCCACCCCCAGCCCAGCCTCCAAGACACACTCCACTGGTTGTGGCACATGGTAGGACCAGCTGAGCGCTAACAGCAGGGGAAGCCTGGCCACTCACTCGGAGGACTTCACATTGGCTCTGGAGTTGTGGCTAGCTTAAGTGACCAAAGCATTGCATGTAAACTGCTGGGACCCTTGGGCTGTAGCTGTGCTCTGGATCAGTGGTGGCCTTTTCAAACAAATTTTAGAAAAGCTCCAGGGAAGGGAGTGGGGCGGGGGATGTATGTGTGTGGAGGAGGTGTGTGTGGGGAGGTCAGAGTGATGGCCTGAGAGAGGAAGGGACTCAGTGAAGGTCACAAAGCCAACCTGCAGAGGTGCTGAGGGGAGAAGCCGAGTCTCCTACCTCCCAGACCCAGGGAATGGGCTACCCATTCAGCAAGCACAGCCACAGCACTCAGGGCGGCTCAGCACGCCTGCTTTACGAGGAGGAAAAAAACCACCACCAAAACAGTGGACCCAGCCCGCATCCCACCACCGCAGGAAACATCGCCAAAGGTAGTCCCAAATAGACAGGCACACATGGCCCCCGGGGAACAACAGATGCAATCAATGTGACAGCAGGGAGATTGGAGGACCCCTACACCCGGGCCCTGCACTGCCCTGTGAGTTCTTTAGACGGATGCTGTTGCTGGTGGTGGTGGTGTTGTTTTTCTGAAGGATGGAGAAGGGGTGGACTTTGAGGAACTACCCAAAGGCTTGGCCTCCATCTTTGCTCCCCAATCTTGGCTCCCCCCCCCCATCGGCCAGGAGGTACTGCAGTTCCCCTCCCAGGGATGCCTCAGCCACCAGCAGCCTTCTGGCTCCCACCTGCCTCTCTGGGAAAGCATGGAGCTGGGGCCACCAGGGGAGGCAGAAGAGGAACTGGGTGTGTGTTTGTTGGGGGGTTCTCTCTCTCTCTCTCTCTCTCTCTCTCTCTCTCTCTCTCTCTCTCTCTCTCGTCCCTCCCTCCCTCCCTCCTTTAGGGCTCTGAGTTGACACCATCTCTCCCTCCCCTCCTCCCAAATAAAAATCCCCACTAGCACATCCAAAATAAATATGCGAATCTATGTTGTGGCAAGCTTGGGGTTGAAGAAGAGTGGGGGGGGGGGGGGCTCGGCGGTGGGGGTGGATGATGGCTCTAGTCCCTCAGTGGTGGTGGAACCGGGGGAAGAAGCAGCCGCATTCAGCAGTCCAGCCCCAGCATGCTGGGGCCACAGCCGGAGCAGGGAATGGGGCTGTCGGCTGGCCAAGGCGAGGTGGACCTCGCTTCTCCTGCCGGGTCAGCATCAGGAGAGGCAGACATGAATGGAATCAGGCATGGGCTTCTTACTTTAGCAGGGAGACAAGTTGAAGAGGAATGGGGGGTGGAGGGAGGAGGAGGGACAAGAGGCGCGGGGGCCCAAAGCCGCATTTCCTTACTTTCTCTGGAGGGTTGTAGCCGGGCTGGTGCTAGTACTGGTGCTGTGGCCTCCGCCGGCGCCGGGGCTGGAGCTCCTGGATGCGCCACGGCTCATCTGGCCCCGCTCCCGGGGTGGCCGCGGCCCCACGCCCACTGCCGCCGCTGCAGCTGCCGCCGAGTAGCCCGCTTCCTTGTCGGCACGGCCGGAGTGAGCTGGCCCAGCCTCCCTGCCGCCCCGCTCGCGACCCAGGGCTGGGTTCTCATGGTGCAGGTGGCACTGGGCCACGTCGCGCTCGCGGGCTGTGTAGCCGGTAGTGTCCTGGAGCGGGTAGGAGGCGTCCCGCTCCTTGTCCCGATACACAGCCTCCCGGTTCTGATAGGTGCCGTCCCGGTTCGGGTAGCCCACGTCCCGGGCCGCCTGATGGAACTGGCTCTCCCGCAGCTCGCGGTGGTGGAACTGGGTTTCACGTAGGTTCTGGTACTGGCTCTCGCGGCCGGGGCTATCCCGCGCGCCGTGGGGGTCCCGGTGCAGCTCTCCGCGGTGCAGCTGACTCTCCTCTCGCAGGTCGCGGTTCTCCTGGGTGAGCTGGTCTAGCTGGCCCTCCAGCTCTTCGATGCGCCGCCGCTGGGTCTCCAGCAGCTGCTGCTGGCTCTCGATGATGTTGTTCAGCTCCAGCAGGTACTCCACCGCCCGGTTGGGGCTCTCTGATCCCGGGCCGCCCGGGGGCCCCGACCCCGCCTCCATCCTGGCGGCCCAGGGGCAGGGGAAGGGGCAGGAGAGCCCAGTCCCTGCTCGCTCACGGCGCCACCCTCCCCCGGGCCCAGCCGGGGGAGGGGGCCGGCGGGACGCGAGGGCGCGCACCGGGCTCGGAGGCCCGGGGGCCCGGGGGGGCCCGGGAGACAGCGCTGGGGCCGGCGGCACGGGGAGCAGGAGCTGAGGCTGCCGCCGCCGCCACCGCCACGGCTCGGGAGGACGCGGCCCACGGCGCTCCGCCCGCTGCGGAGTCACTGCGCAGCGCGGCCGCGCGGGACCGCCCCGGCCGCCGGCCCGCCCCCCGCCCCTGCCCCCACCCAGCTCGCCCGGCCCGCCCCCGCGCGTCCCACCTGCGGCCGGCACCCGCAGTCGCAGCTGGACCCGCCCTGAGGCTCGAGCGCCCGTCAGGGACCAGCCCCATCGCGGCCCTCTGGAGAGCTCTCCATGCTACCCGTCCAGGGTCCTCAGCAAAAGGAGCAGCCGCCCAAGAAAGCCTACCACCCCAACCTGTTTCAACAATCCAGGCCCAGGATCCGTATCCCAAGCCGTCTAAGGAACCCTGACCCCATGTAGGTCCCCAGGCTGGACAAACCGTGGACTCCCCTCCCCCGGGTCCGTTGATTCCTACACCTCCCAGCTCAGGAGATCTCCCTGCAGCCCCCCATCCCATCAAGAGCCGGTCCCTGAGTCCCCCATCTCAGCTCATCCCTGGATCTTCCCCCAACCCAGCAATCCAGTCAGTCCCATGTCTCTCCAGCCAACCAATCAAAAGCTCCCCCTATCCCACACAGCCCCTTCCCAGACCCCCCCAGTACACACATACTCCTAAACAACACCACAGGTGCCACCCCCCCTCGTGCCCCTGCGTGCCGCCATCCCCTCCAGCCAGTCCCTAAACTCTCCATCCAAGCAGGTGCCCCAAACCACCATCCCAGCTAAGCCCAGGATCCCCAACCCTATCCCTGAATCCTCCGGGGATTGTTCATCCCAAGAAATCCCAGAACTCCCCACCGCAGCTGTTTCTGGGATCCGGGCTGCATTCCTTCAACCCTCACTCCCTGTGTGTCTCATTCATTCCATCACCTCCGTGCAGTGAAGCTGTACCTGTCCTTTAGCTCCAATGCCATCTTACAGAAGCCAATCCTGAGTTCCCCAACCAGACTGCCCCCCCGTGCCTCCCCCTCCTTCCTCCCCACCTCTGCAGCTCTCCCTGCACCCCCCTCTGCCCCTCAATTCTGGCATTTGTGGCTCAGCGGAAGTAGGCTCCACAGCACACCCATTTGTGCTCTTGCTTTATGTCCTTTCCCCAGATTGAGCGCCTTAGAATCAGAGACACAGCTTAATTTATCTTCGTGAGAGAGTTGGGGTGAGTTATAGAGTTGGAGAAAATTGGATTTAAATTCCATCTTCTGTCTGAACATCTATTTCCCTATCAGTGGCACCTTTGTCACAGGAGTGTTCTTTAAAAAAAAAAAGCATGCAAAATGCCTTGCACAGAAAATAAAGTCCACAGAATGGGAAAAATATTTGTAGACTATCTGTCTGATAAGGGACTTGTATCTCAAATATATAATGGACACTTGCAGCTGAACAACAAAAAGATAACCCACTTTTTAAAAACAGCCAAAGGATCTGAACAGGCATTTCTCCAAAGATATACAGCCAATAAACACATGAAGAGATGCTCAATATTGTTGACTACCAGACAGATGTTACTCAAAACCCCACAAGAGCTTACCCACAAGGCATGGTAGCTTCCCGTGGCAACTTACAGGAAATTTGCACAGTGTCTGGAGTCCTTGATGTCCTGCAAATGGAGGAGAACATCTCTAAATTTCCTGCAGAAGTAGCCTACATGGGTGGCACAGACCTTGACTTTCAGGTGGAACAGTACACCTGTAACAGAGCTGATGACATCTACATCAAAACCCTGGAAGGGCTTCTGCCACTGTTGCCATTGAAAACTGTGGGGTTGATGGCAAGAGTGTGTCCCACAGAAATGCTGGCCAATGGAGCTGGGCTGGAGTTTGCCACTTTTGATGGCGCCACTGCTGTTGCTTCCCTTCTGGAATCTCCCCCAGTGCAATTCAGGCAGCATTTTCACAAGTCCTGTCTGGAGATTTGGTGGTGTTTGGGCACAGTGGGTTAAGCCCCTACCTGAGATACTGGCATCTCATATCAGAGGATTGCTTCCATGGCTGTCTGCTTTCATTCTGCTGCAGCTCCCTAATGTGCCTGGGAAGGAGCAGAAGGTGACCTGAGTATGTGGGGTCTGCCACTCATGTGGGGGAACCAGATGGAATTCCAGGCTCCAGGCTTTGGCTGTTGCTGTCATCTGTGGAGTGAACCAATGAAAGAATCTCTTCCTCACTCCTTCCCTTCCTCTCTCCGTGTAGCTCCATCTTTGAAATAATTATATGTATGTAAAGCCACATGAGGCTGGTGTGATGGTGTAGCAGGCTAACCCTCCACCTGTGGATGCTGATTTGAGTCCCGGCTGCTCTGCTTCTGATGCAGCTTCCTGTTAATGGCCTGGGAAGGCAATGGCTTGAGTCCTTGAGCCCCTTCACCCACACGGGAGACCTGGAAGAAACCCCTGACTCTCAGTTCCAGAATGGCACAGCTCTAAACATGGCAGTCATATGGGGGAGTGAACCAGTGTATGGAAGATCTGTCTTCTCTGTCTCTCCCTTTCTCTCTCTGTAACTCTTTTGAGTAAGAATAAAATAAATCTTGTTTTAAAAAGCAAGAAGCCATGTTTATTGTTGGCTACTGATCCATCACTCTATGCCGCACACATTCTCCCCCTGTGCTCCGTGGGCATTGGCAGCCTGGACAGCAAGAAGGCTCCTGCCGTGGATCTGAGGTGACCGGATTGCTTCTCTACTTTGGCAGACATTCTGCACAGACTGCAGAGGAAGAGCAGGCTACTGCTGTTGCTGCCTCTGCTGAGAAGTCTGTAACAGAAGGAGCTTCGGGGTTGATGAGCCGCTCCTGCTCCCAAGTCTCCTGCGATTTCGCCTCAGGTTGCACGTGCATCTGAAGGCACGCAGGGGCCCTCTGTGCCTTTGTGCAACTCTCTACTAAGGTTTAGAGCACTCAGCCCACCCCCTGAAGACTGCACTGCAGGCTCCTGCTGCTCAGGCTAGTGGCTGGGTAAGAGCAACAACGGAGGGATCTGAAGCTGCTCTCCCACTGGCTCTCAACCAGAAAAATGAGAATCAGGCTGATGGGAAAAGAAATATCAATTTCTGGGGCCAGCATAACTCAACTGGCTAATGTTCTGCCTGTAAGTGCTAGCATTCCATACAAGTGTCGATTTGTGTCCTGGCTGCCCTGTTTCTCATCCAGCTCCTTGTTTGTGGCCTGGGAAAGCAGTGAAGGATGGCTCAAGTCTTTGGGACTCTGCAGCCACGTGGGAGACCTAGAAGAAGCTCCTGGCTCCTGGCTCGTGGCTCAGCTCTGGCTGTTGCACCTATCTGGGGATTGAACCAGTGGATGGAAGATCTTCCTCTGTCTCTCCTTCTCTCTGTAAATCTTGGTTTCCAAATAAATCTTTTTTAAAAAATAAAAGAAATATAAATTTCTTAAACACACATACAATGAGATGCCACTTCATGTGTACTATGTTAGCTAAACTCAAACGGACACACAATGAAAGGTGTTAGCAAACATGTAGAGAAGTTGCAACACTTGTTCCTCATGGGTGGGAATGTGAAATGGCAAGTCACTTTGGAAAACAATTGGACAGTTCTCTAACATGTGAAAAAAATGCTTATAAATTGGAGAGTGGATAAATGTGGTATAGTTGCGTGATGGAATAGTATCTAGCCACTAAAAGGGCACAAATTGCTAAGAAAAAGTTGTTGGAGAAACCTCAAAAATGTGATGTTACACGAGATAAGCAAGGTCATGAGAGCATTTCTAGTACATTATATCCTTTATGTGAATTTCTGCAATAAGCGGATCTATAGACACAGAAATTGCAGCAGTGGTTGCCAGGGGCTGGGGTGTGGGTGTGGACAATGGGGAGTGATTGGTCAGGGTCTGGGGCTTGAGCGGGGAGATGAAAATGTTCTAAAGTTAGATTGTGGTGAGGAGCACTGAGTTCTACCCTTTACAGCGATAATTTTCCTGGCATGTGAACTGTATCTCAAAAAAAGCTGTTGGAATAGATACTTCGCTTAGAAGTAGCCCATTATAGTTGCAAAAAATAAGAACTCATAGGTCTAATATACCTGATGCCAGGCACTGTGCTAAGCACTTTAAGCCTTATGGATTCAAACATCACGACATTCCTGTGAGGTACTCGTAGCAATTACCTCTGTTTCTCAGGTGGGAGAAGTCCAACAGAAAGATGGAGTGACTTGCCCAGGGTCCTGCAGAGACAGGATATGCAGATGTGTCTTTTTCACTTCTTTGGGCTATCCTTTAATACCTTATACAAAACAGGTGTTTGGTAAACAGTAAGGTAATATACCAGTTGGATACTTGCATTCACAAGCACTTGCAGGTCACTCTTCATGTTCTGGATAATGGCAGGTACTTCAAAAATTTGTGGAAAAGTGAAATTAAAATATTTTTGATGTAAAAAATTTGAAATCCATGCATAGTGTTTTCATAATACACACTTTTCACAAACTTTCTGAAGACCCCTTGTATCTGCATTTTTCATGCTTATCCCTGCTCCTATCTTCCCCATTTTCTTCATTGATTAGAGTGTGAAAATTCATTATGGCATCCTGTATGGGCACTGATTCAAGACCCGACTGCTTCACTTCAGATCCAGTTCCCTACTGTTGCATGAGGGAAAGCAGAGGAAGACGCACTGGACCACTGGACACAGGTGGGAGACCTGGAAGAAGCTCCTAGTTCCCAGCTTCAGATCTGCCAGGCTCTAGCCATTGTGGCCATTTGGGAGGTGAAACAGCCAATGGAAGATCTCTCTGTGTGTGTCTCTCCCTCTCTCTTTCTGTAACTTTGCCTTTCAAATAAAATAGATATTCTTAAAAATATTCATCACCAAACTATTTATTTATATTTTGAAAAAGATGTACTTACTTGGAATGGAGAGGGAGAGAGAAAGTCTTCCATCTGCTGATTCACTCTCCAAATGGCAGCAATGGCCAGTTGCATTAAAAGTGGAGCAGCAGGCCCCGGCGCAATAGAATAAACAGAATAGTGGCTAAAGTCCTCACCTTGAATGCAGCGGGATTCCATATGGGCACAGATTCTAATCCGAGTGACCCTGCTTCCCATCCAGCTTCCTGCTTATGGCCTGGGAAAGCAGTCGAGGACTGCCCAAGGCTTTGGGACCCTGCACCCGTGTGGGAGACCTGGAAGAAGCTCCTGGATTTGGAATGGCTCAGCTCCAACCATTGCAGCCGCTTGGGGAGTGAACCATCAGATGGAAGATCTTCCTCTCTATCTCTCCTCCTCTCTGTATATCTGCCTTTTTTCCAATAAAAATAAATAAATCTTAAAAAAAAAAAGAAATGACACTGATAGGGCATGCAGGTGTCCCAAGCAGTGGCTTAATCTAGTGTGTCACAATGCCAGCTTCATGAAATATTGACTGAGTGTCTACTATATATCAAGCACTTCTCTAGACACTGAAGAAGTGGCAATGAAGAAAACAGAGAACAACCTGTAAGCTCACATGGCTGACATTCTACGAATAAATAGGATAGGTAGAGCATGTTGGGTAGTGTCCTGGGTGGAATAGCATTCCTCCAAAACTTTTGTCTACTCAAAAACTATGAGTATGACCTTATTTGGAAATAAGGATCTTGGCCGATGTAATGAAGTTAAGATAAGGTCCTATTGGATTAATGTGGGTCCTAATTGGGACCAGTTGCCCTTAGAAGAGTGAAAACTGGTGGCAGGCATTTGACCTGGTAGTTAAGATGCCCAAATCCTATACCAGAATGCCTAGGTAGAAGTCCTTGTCCCACTCTCAACTCCAAGTTTCTGCTAATGAGTACACTAGCACAAGTCCTTGGGTTCCTACCACCCATATAGGTAGATTTCCACTTCCAATCTAGCTCCCTGATAATGCATCCTGGAAGGCAGCAGATGATAGGTCACTTACTGGGGCCCCATGTGGGAGACTAGGATGGAGTCCTGGTTCCTGGTTTCAGTCTGACCCAGCCCTGGTTGTTGTCAGCATTTAAGGAATGAACCAGCAGATGCAAGACCTCCAGGCATTCATCTATCTATGTATCTATCATGTGTCTATCACCTGTCTCTCACTGTCACTCTGCCGTTGAAGTGGATGAAAATATATTATGCAAACATTTAAAAAGAGGGGAAAACAGGAACAGAAACAGGTGCATGTGAACACCATATAAAGATGGGGCAGAGAGTGAAATGGGGCATGTACAAGCCAAGGAATGCCCAGGATTCCTGCAGCAAAGCAGGATTCTTTCTTGGAGCCTTTGGAGGTACTTCCACGGATTTGGGACTCCTCCAGATCCATGAAAGAATCTATTTCTGGCTTCCAGTTTCCGTTGTGGCTTGCCCCACCCCGTGAGTCTGTGAGGCTTTGTTACAACAGCCCCGGCACATTAGTACAGATGGTACCAGTTGCTTTGCAGAAAGCCAAGGCTGCTAGCGAGACCCGGAGGATCACACACGGCTTAGTCCATAGGACAGCACCTTCCGAGAGCCACAGCCACAAGTCACAAGCCATAAGGCATAAGGTCTGAGTGGAGGCTGGGAAGTCTCTATGAATGTGAAGGTGTTTGAATTACTTGTAGGCTCTCAGCAGGCAGAAGGAGATGGGGTAGAGCTGAGCAAAAGCCCTGAAGAGAACTGTGGGCCGTGGCTGGAAAGAAAGTCAGGAAAATCATGTGTGTTTACAGAAACATGCGTATTTTAGTTGAAGAGAGCATGAGAGATGTTCGGGGTGTGTGTGTGTGTGTGTGTGTGTTTGTGTGTGTGTGTGTTGTAAGAAAAGGGTATGAGAAAAAAGAGCTTGACTGAGCTTGGAGAAGGTTTCATTGCCAAACTGGACAATCTGGCCCTTCTCTTACAGGTAATGAAAATTCACAGGAAGTTCTTGGGTGGAGGAGTAGCATGCTAGGCAGGGAGGGGCCCATGTGGACATTGGGGTTGTAGGCACTGCATAGTCCACATTACAAGGTGAGTCCCATATTGGTTTAGGGCTCATTTGTTTATTTGAAAGACAGAATATGTGTGCGTGTGTGTGTGTGTGTGTGAGAGAGAGAGAGAGAGAGAGAGAGATCTTCCATCTGCTGGTTCCCTTCCCAAATATTCATAACAGCCAGAACTGGGCCTGGCTGATGCCAGTAGCTTGGAACTCCAACAATGTTTCCCCCATGGGTAGCTGGGACCCAAGTACTCAGATCATCAGCTGCTGTCTCCAGTGCACATTAGCAGGAAGTTGGAACCAAAGTGAAACAGCCAGACTGGAACCAGTGCTCCAATATGGGGTATACAGAGCCCCTGTGGCGAGTCTCACCCATCACACCGTGGCGTCTGCCTCAGTCTGTTGCTGTTGAATACACATGGTGGGACTCTCTCCTCTCCCTGTCTTGCTGTCTCCCAGGGTTCGGGTCCAGGAGCCTCAGGCCCGCCTGTGATTACTACAATCCTCCCTTCCTCTTGGAGCTGGCTCTGGCAGGGACTGCGGATCTAGAGGAAGAGACAGCTCTGCGAAGCCCAGCTCTCCACTGCCAGTAGACAGTCAACAAGGACTCGTCATGATGCTGGGAGCCACGAAGCATTTTCTCCTCTCAGATGCAGAGGTGGCACCTGTTCACATTGGATCTTCCTGCTGGACCACTCACGCCTCTATCCACTAGCAGACCCACCCGTCTCTGCTAGTTGCCATGAAAAAAAATTCTTTTCAAATTTTAAATCATTGTTCTTTCCCTCAAAGGATCTGTAGTTCAGAAATATCAGGGCTGGAGGGGGTGTGGAGTTGAATTCATTCTCTACCAAGGACTAAAGATAAGGCTTGAGAATCCCGGCTGTGGTCAGTGCCCGCTTGGTTTCAGGTCTTTCCTTAGCTTATGTCCTGGGGTCTGCTGCACCAGAGGGGCTTCGGGTTGCAGACTGGAGGAAGCAGGGAGATAGGAGGTTTCAGTGAGAAACATCTAAGGGATCTTACAAAGTGGTACTTTTTCGATGACAGTTCTCAAACCTGAATTATTTTTAAAGATTTATTTTTATTGGAAAGGCAGAGTTATGAAGAGAGACATACAGGCACAGAGAAAGAGAGATCTTCCATCTTTTGGCTCCCCAAAAGGCTACAACGGCCAGGGCTGGGTCTGACTAAAGCCAGGAGCCAGGAGCTTCTTCCAGGTCTCCCACGTGGATGTAGGGGTCCAAGGTCTTGCTCCATCTTTCACTGATTTCCCAGGTCATAAGCAGGGAGCTGGGTGGGAAGTGGAGAATCACGAATCAGCTTCCCTGTGGGATGCCAGTGCTCCAGGCCAGCCTTGAACTTGATCAAGTGCCCATGGAGAAAACAGAAAGGGAAAAGAAAGACACCCTTCCCTTAGGGGAATCCCTGAAGAGCTAGCTGTGCTTAAAACTGAGCTGGTATTTGGCTGATTAATGAATTATCCCTCCAGCCCCCTTACCCCTATGGCGGGGGCATGGTGTGATGGAAGCAAAGCACCTGTCGGTAGAGAACAGCCCAGAAAGCATTCCTGAGAGGCTGCTCTGGAATTTCATTTGAGGGAAAGAATTTTCTCTCTGAAGATGATTCGTAAGCTTGATCCTGTCAGAACATAAAACCACATAACCCGATGTGTTTCCAATTTTGTCCTAGCTGCCATAAAACTTGGAGCCAAATGCAGAGTCCAATTATAATCCAGTTCATTTTAGGTACCTGGCAACATCTCTTCATGCTTCCTCTACAAGGTCTCTGTTTGTCTTTCCCATTTTTATCCCTAATTGTCTTTCTTTCATGGTAGGAACTGATGAGTCGCCTAATAGCCTCTTTCAGGTAGGCGGGTCGTACATCTTACATAAACTCAACGATATTTACAGAGGTTCAGGGGAGTTGAGACAATGCAGAACATTTGAAGGAGCAGCGGATATTTGGCCTGGAGGAAAGCAGGCTTGTGAAGACATGATTACTGTCTGCAGTGATCCAACAGATTGTCACGGGGGTGATGTTGTAGAATCATTCCGCTGAGCTCTGAAGGGCACAGCCAGAAGCAATGGGTGAAAATTACAACAAGACAGATCTCTGAGGGAAACATCCTCTCCCAGGCAAAGCTTAAGAGAAGACAGCAAGTTCCCCATCTCCGGAAGTCTTCAAATCATCCTACTGGCTGGCCAGCTTCACACCTAGGGGCTGTTGCGTAGGGAACTGAAATGCTGGAAGGAGGGGTTGAGTGAGCTGGTATTTTTTTTTTTTTTGGAAAGATTTCTTTATTCTGATTGGCAAGGCAGAGTTACAGAGTGAGAGAACGAGAGACAGACAGACACACACACACACACACGCTGAGAGAGAGAGAGAGAGAGAGAGAGAGAGAGAGAGAGAGAGAAATTTCCATCTGCTGGTTCACTTTCCAAATGGCCTCAACAGCTGGGCCAGTCTCAAGCCAGGAGCCAGGAGTTTTTTCCAGGTCTCCCACATGGATGCAGGATCCAAAGGCCTTGGGCCGTCCTCCTTAGCCTTTGCAGGCTCATTAGTAGGGAATGGGATGGGAACTGGAGCAACTGGGACTCGATCATACGGGGATGCTGGCACAGCAGGTTGAGGATTAGTTTGCAAAGCCACTGTGCCAGTCCCATTGATGGGACTGAAATCAGTCCCAGCTGATTTCTAAAATCCTTTCTCAGTCCCTGGCAGCAGTACAGTACAGTCTTAGGTATAAGAAAAAGACCCAGAGGGGAAAGGAGAATATGGGAATGGGGGCAGGCAAGAAAGAAACTTAGGCAATGTTGCAACATTCCAGCCAAAAAGAGTGAGCGTTGACTGCTCCCAAGCCACTTGTAAAAGCAACATGGGTCCATAAACAGAACTTTAAGCCGTCATTAGCCTCACCCCTCAGCCCCAGCCCGTTTTTGTTCCATGTGACTCCAACAGCACAGAGCACAGGAAAAATCGAAAGATGCATCCTGTGACTCCCCCCCACGCTGTACGTGCACTTGGCTGTTATTCGAGGAAGTTCAGGTCAAGACTCTTGGAGCCTCGAAAGTACCTCTGAGCTGCCACGTCATCCCAACCGCTCATTTTCTAACCAGAGAGAGAGGGAGGCAGGCTGCGAGAGGGAAAGGCACTGGAGTACCTGCTAGCTGCTTGTCCAGAACACACTCTGCTTCAGGACAGAGACAATGGCGCTTGGCCCAGGGCTCGTACATGGTGGGCGCAGCGCGGTGAGCAGTCCGGAAAAACTGAATAGAATTGAATGGCCCGGAAGAGCTGGAAGGAGCGGCTGAGCCTTTTGACACCCAGCCTATGACGCTTTCCAAGACAAAAAAAAAAAAAAAAAAAAAAAAAGAAAGAAAGAAAATCCATTCCATTCAATTCCATAATCATTTATTCGCTTTCTGTGTCATAGACCGGCAGCTATAGCAAAGGCTGCACAAGATACAGGCTGTGCCCTCAAGAAAGGAGCGTGCGCGTGTCCCCTCTCGCCCACCTGCTGTTCTCTTGGCATGGAAAGCTCTTTCTGCTGCCCGCCCTTGCCTACTGCCTGCCTATTTAACCCTCAGCTCTCAGTTCAAATGTCAGCGCATCAAGGGCCCCTTCTCTCCTTCGCACTGGCACTCGGAGACAGAGGCGAGGCGAGGCTAGCTCCTTGGGTTCCGAGGTGCTGGGGCGCCGGCCGGCCCCTCCTGTTTCTTCGGGGGCTTCACAAGTTGGTAATTAGATATCGATTGGTAGCGGTTCTTTGTCCGCCTCCCTCGTTAGACTGTGAGCTCGACCAGGGCAGAGCCTGTGTTTTGCTTTTCACCCCTGAATACACCACGAGTCTGGCAAAAAGCCTGGGACACGGTAAGCAAGCAGTCAGCAGCCAGAGTCAGTGTTTGTTGAATGCCCCAATCAATGGCCGGTAACGAGCTATATAGATAGGGAAATTATAGACAATCTGATGGGGGGCGGCTGTGGTATGAGGTAATACAGGAATAAGCTCGTCCTTGCGGAGAGAAGGAGCCAGCTCCTTGGTCAGGTGGAGCTGGCCTTGACGGGCAGCGCATTGTGGATCCCCTTACCAGACAACCACAGCAAGGGGCCAACAGCGTCACTGGTGCCCTTGATGTACAAAGAAGTCAAAGCTACTGTTAGCTTCCCTCTCCTCTGGCCAATCCCCCCGCTCCCCTGCCATCCCAGCCCCAGAGAAGAGGCAGCTCTGCCCCAGCCAGACACACTGGGCACCTGAGGGCTGACTGGGCTTTGGGCATAATGGGCCATCAGACTCCAAGGGATTGGGGTGAGGGTGAGGGGGTTGGCATTGTCAGAGCCTAAAGGAAGCTGCCAGTCTTCGAGATTGGCAGATTTCTTTGTTCGTGATGGTTCTCTGCTTCGGGGACGAAGACCTGCCTGAAATGAGGAAAGAGTTCTGCACCTTTTGGGTGGGGTGAGACCCACTGGCGGGTTGAAGAAAGTGTCGCCCTCTAGTGGTGCTGTTGATAATGAATAACAATGATGATAATATTAATTGTCATGTCCATGTGGCTAGGGTGACCTCACCATTCCGGTTTGCCTGGAGTTGGTTTAGCAAGGAAAGTCCTACACCCCAGGACTTCATCCCAGCGAGTCCCAGGAAAACTGGAAGAATTTGATCATCCCACCCCCTCAGCAGTGTCCCCCACCCTCTGGGCGTACAGGATCTCACCACGTGGCTCATGGTCCCTGACAGCAGGAAATCAATATTCAGTCTGCACAGATCTGTAGATCACTGAAAGCTGTGAGGGGCTTTAGCAATCCAGTCCCTGTTCCAGATGAGGAAACAAAGACCATGAGACTGGAAGGCATTTTCCTTGTTTGGCATCATCCTGCAGGTGAATGGTGGTTGAACCAGAGTTGGCGCCCAGACCCACAGCCTGGCGTGCTTTACCGGTGCTTGGCATGCCGCAAGGCTGCTGTGTCAATGTGTGTAGTCTCAATGTCGTCCAAGAAGCCTTCTCTCTCGGATTCCCCCTCACCACCCCTCCATCCTCCCCCACCTCACTCCTCCTCTGACTGCCACCAAAGGACTGAAGCAGGGCTGAGGTAGATGGCACAGGGAATGCTTGGGAACCTTGCAGTAAAATCCGAAAGGGGAGAAGTGTGACCTTGCTGGGAGAGCTGCAGGGGTGCCTCTAGGCTGGGCAAGGCCCCACCGAAAGGGCATCTGGCACTGCAGAGTAAGGAGAAGCACAGAGGGAGGCGCTGGCGCCTGCCAGGTGTGCAAGCCAAGAGCCGAGAGAGGTGAGAAGGCACCCTTGTGGGTGCAAGGCAGCAAGAAGGAGAGATTTCCCCACCCCAGGGCGGGTGTCAAGACACAGCTCCTGGTTTGCTTGCTGTCACCATTGCGCTGTCCTTCTCTGTCCCTGTGCCCCCACCGCCTCCCCCCATCCCTGACAAGGACCACCCCCCCCATCAGCTCTTTCCTCTCCCCTCCACAGAGACAAATTTGCAAACTCCCACATCTCTGTGGAAACGGCAGAGAGCAGGAGAGAAGAAAAAAGGAGAAAAATCCACCCACATGCCAACAAACTGGAAAAAAAATAACCCAGGCCTTGTCTCACTCAGCTGTTGGCTTGCTGCTCCCTCCCACCGTGGCGGCTGCTACTGCCTCCTGGACAGGGACCCAACTCGGCTTCTCCTTGCCATCCCGAGCTGGCTTTTGTCAAGGGCTACTGTTACCGCCCCCTTCCCCCAAAGCTCGGTTACCAGCGAAGAAGGGAACAAATTGAGAGTCCTGACCTTCGGGGACGGGGAGAGAAAGCTGCGAGGAACCACAGCCTCTGTCCCCACCAGTATCCCTTCAGCCGTGCAGGGCACCCTGCTTCCATCTCAGGGACCAAGGGAGGAGATGGGGCATTGCCCCTCACTGATCTCTGGCAGGCCACTTCTCCCCTGGATGCTGTCCTCTGCCTCCTCTCTCCTCCCTCCCCCGAGCTCTTTCTCTTTGTCGCCTGTCTACTGATGCCAAGTTCTGTTTTCAGAGTTTTCCCTCTATTGCCATCTTTCCTCATCTGCTGCCCAACTCCTGGACACCATTTTTTTTTTCTAAAACAAAATAGAGTGCAGGGGCTAGTGCAATGGTTTAGCAAACCAATCCTCTGCTTATGGCTCTGGCACATCATATGAATACCTGTTCCCTAGCAGCTCCACTTCCCATCCAGCTCCCTGCTTGTGGCCTGGGAAAGCAGTCGAGGACGGCCCAAAGCCTTGGGACCCTGCACCCGCGTGGGAGACCTGGGAGAGACTCCTGGCGCCTGACTTCAGATCAGCTCAGCTCTGCCCGCCGCAGCCATTTGGGGAGTGAGCCAGGGATAGAAGATCTCTCTCTCTCTCTCTCTCTCCTTCTCTCTATAAATCTGCCTTTCCAATAAAAAATAATATTAGGCAGCAGAGAACCACCAGGAATTCTCCAGACAGCTTGTTCCGCAGCCCCGGACTCTGGGGCCAGGGAAGGGAGCGGCCCGGGAGTTGTGCTGCCGAGGAGGGCACAGCTGTGCTGGTGGGCCTCCAGGAAACAGAAGGAGGGCCGGGGAGTGAAAGTTACAAGAAAACAGCTTTCAATGACAGTTTGGTTTCCTCCTTGCAGATCTTTGTTCTTGTTATTTCACTGCCTTCTCTTGCTTTGCAGGATCTTCCCTTCAGTGCAATGGGCATCTAGGTCTCACTCCTCATCCTAAAGGAAAAGGCAGAACCTTATGACTCGTAGGGATGCTGTTTTGCTGTAGCATTTTGGAAGATACTGGGATACTGTTTAGCTGATTAAGGATATTTTCTCTTATGCCTAGTACACTAAGATTTTTTTTTCCTTTTGGTCATAAAGAGGGGTTAAATCGTATCAAACATTTTCTCAGTGTCTCTTCCAATGATCATACTTGTCTATTTTTTTCTTCTCTGTTTATATGGTCAGGAATGCAGCATTTTAGCTCAAGAGAAAAGGGAAGTTTTTAATATGCAAAACTTTCCAAAGGGGAGTCAGCCACCTTGTGGACCAAAGTTGTCAAGTGCAAGTCACTGAAGTAGCCAAGCTGAAGTTCAAACATTCAGTAAATATCCGGCTGCCAGGTCCTGTTCTAGGTGCTGGCTATTTTGTGCCAAAGAAGGTGCCAGCTCTTTTGCAATTCACATTTTAGACAAAGGGTGACAGACACAAACCATGCAACAAATGAATGAACAAGTGATGAGGTGAGCCGGGGAGCAAGATTTGTCAGGGAAGGTGAGGATTCCATTGGGCGTGAGCAACATGAGGAAGGCAGTCATTTCCAGAGGATCCAGAGGTCTAGAAACCCACAGGCAGGGGAAAGCACAAGGAGAAAGGGCAGGAAGGAACTTGGTGTACTTCAAGGACTTCAGAAGTTTCTATTGGAGGGAGCAGGATGGAAGCAGCCTGGTGCGAGATGAGGTGGGATACAAGTTCTGCAGCGAGACCGGTCACCTGGGACCATGTCAGCCAGGGTTGATCTTCTGAGTCAATTCCAGGTCCAATAAAAACTCACTGGAGGGTTTTGAATTGAGAGTGAAATGACCTGCCCCATGATTGCTCCAATATGTGCAGAATGGGCTGGAGTGGGAGCAACACTGGGCACAGCTGCCGGCTAGGAGGCTGATGGTGAGACCCATTAGCCAGTCTGGGTGAGAGGCTCTGCTAGCTTCAGCAAGGAGAATGATGCTGGAGAAAGATAAGTGGGCTGATTTGGAATGGATTTTTACCTGAACAGCGTTATCAATCAACTTCATCTATTGGCATTTGAGGAGATTTCTTCCACCAACAGGCAAAAGACACATGCTTCTCATGCTTTCACAGAACACTCACCAAGATAGATTGTGTTCTCAGGCATGAGACAGATGTTAACAAATCTGAAAGAATAGAAGTCATACAAAGTATACTAACAGATCACAGTGGAATTCAACTATAAATCAGGAAGAGAATGATTTCTGGGAAATCCCCAAATATTTGGAAATGAACACAGTTCCGAATCACATGGGTTAGTGAGGATGTCTCAAATGAAATTGCAAAATATTTCCAATTACAGATTAATTAATATTTGTGGGGTTAGAAAAAAATCTAAACCATCTATAATCTTAGCTCCTCCCCCTCCCCTTGACAAAGAAAACTCATGGCACTAGTAAAAGAAGTCACAGGATACAAACCTAAGAAAGAAACCTTGATTGCTTTCCTATATTGTAGCAACAAGTAATTCGAATTCAGCTTTTAAGAAAACAATATTATTTTCAGTAGCAACAAAATAATGAAATACTTCTGTATTGGAACAAGCATATGTTAAGGATCTGAACGTGGAAAATAACAAAACACTGAAGAAAGAAATCGAAGAAGCTCTAAATCAAGGGACAGCTATTCCAAGTTCATAGTTAAGATTACTCAGTAGTGTTAGGATGTCAGTTCTTCCCAACTTACTGTACCAAAATCCCAGTAATCTGTATTGTGGACATAAGACAAAATGATTCTCAACTTTAAATGCAAAAGCAAGAAGTCCATTTGATACTGAAAAAGGCAGAGTTGAAGCATTCACGCTAGCCACTTTCAAGATAGCTGCAGGAATATAAAGCCACCACACACAAAGAAGCGCGATGTTACAGAAACAATGTGTACAGAGATCAATAGAACAACATAGGATATATTTTATGGTAGAACCCTCCAATCTGTTGCTGGAATATTATGTTGAAGAAAAGAAGAATCTAGGACTATCAATAAGCTATGGGGAAAAGACTGTCTTAGGTAACTTAAAATTGCTTCTTAATGAGCCCGGCATGATAGCGTATGGTTTAAGTCCTCGCCTTGCGTGTGCTGGGATCCCATATGGGCACCGGTTCTAATCCCGGCGGTCCTCTTCCCATCCAGCTCCCTGCTTGTGGTCTGGGAAAGCAGTCGAGGACGGCCCAAAGCCTTGGGACCCTATACCCGTGTGGGAGACCTGGAAGAGCTCCTGGCTCCTGGCTTCGGATTGGCTCAGCTCTAGCCATTGTGGCCGCTTGGGGAGTGAACCATGAACCATTGGACGGAGGATCTTCCTCTCTGTCTCTCCTCCTCTGGATATCCGCCTTTCCAATAAAAATAAATAAATCTTTAAAAAAAATTTCTTCCTAACACTGAGTGTTAAAGATTCTAAGTTCTGTTATTCTTTCACCTTCACCATGTATTTCTCCTAATCCACCACAGCTCTTACTGGGGCCATGTTCCCCTACTTATTGACCCCACAACCTCCAAGCTCAGCACCCACCCCTGCCTGCCTGCTGTGGTGGGGGTGTTGGGAACTCTGCAGGTAAAAGCCAATGAGCGGGGCTGCGGGAGAGGACGTCTAGCTCGGATCCCGAACCCAGTCCGCCATGTGCCCATGGCTCATGGCGGGCTGGGCCCGGACATGCCTGGGTGCGGCCTGCTTCCTTCTGGGGTGAGTACGCCGAGGGGGGAGGCCTCCGTGACTGGGCATGTCCGGGACCCACCCAACACCCTCATTGGGTGGTGGGTGAACGGGATTGGGGAGGGGCGCAACCTCAGGCCTGCAGGATTTAACTTCCGGCTGCCAGAGGCGAGCCGAGGGCTGCGGGAGAGGACGTCTAGCTCGGATCCCGAACCCAGTCCGCCATGTGCCCATGGCTCATGGCGGGCTGGGCCCGGACATGCCTGGGTGCGGCCTGCTTCCTTCTGGGGTGAGTACGCCGAGGGGGGAGGCCTCCGTGACTGGGCATGTCCGGGACCCACCCAACACCCTCATTGGGTGGTGGGTGAACGGGATTGGGGAGGGGCGCAACCTCAGGCCTGCAGGATTTAACTTCCGGCTGCCAGAGGCGAGCCGAGGGCTGCGGGAGAGGACGTCTAGCTCGGATCCCGAACCCAGTCCGCCATGTGCCCATGGCTCATGGCGGGCTGGGCCCGGACATGCCTGGGTGCGGCCTGCTTCCTTCTGGGGTGAGTACGCCGAGGGGGGAGGCCTCCGTGACTGGGCATGTCCGGGACCCACCCAACACCCTCATTGGGTGGTGGGTGAACGGGATTGGGGAGGGGCGCAACCTCAGGCCTGCAGGATTTAACTTCCGACTGCCAGAGGCGAGCCGAGGGCTGCGGGAGAGGACGTCTAGCTCGGATCCCGAACCCAGTCCGCCATGTGCCCATGGCTCATGGCGGGCTGGGCCCGGACATGCCTGGGTGCGGCCTGCTTCCTTCTGGGGTGAGTACGCCGAGGGGGGAGGCCTCCGTGACTGGGCATGTCCGGGACCCACCCAACACCCTCATTGGGTGGTGGGTGAACGGGATTGGGGAGGGGCGCAACCTCAGGCCTGCAGGATTTAACTTCCGACTGCCAGAGGCGAGCCGAGGGCTGCGGGAGAGGACGTCTAGCTCGGATCCCGAACCCAGTCCGCCATGTGCCCATGGCTCATGGCGGGCTGGGCCCGGACATGCCTGGGTGCGGCCTGCTTCCTTCTGGGGTGAGTACGCCGAGGGGGGAGGCCTCCGTGACTGGGCATGTCCGGGACCCACCCAACACCCTCATTGGGTGGTGGGTGAACGGGATTGGGGAGGGGCGCAACCTCAGGCCTGCAGGATTTAACTTCCGACTGCCAGAGGCGAGCCGAGGGCTGCGGGAGAGGACGTCTAGCTCGGATCCCGAACCCAGTCCGCCATGTGCCCATGGCTCATGGCGGGCTGGGCCCGGACATGCCTGGGTGCGGCCTGCTTCCTTCTGGGGTGAGTACGCCGAGGGGGGAGGCCTCCGTGACTGGGCATGTCCGGGACCCACCCAACACCCTCATTGGGTGGTGGGTGAACGGGATTGGGGAGGGGCGCAACCTCAGGCCTGCAGGATTTAACTTCCGACTGCCAGAGGCGAGCCGAGGGCTGCGGGAGAGGACGTCTAGCTCGGATCCCGAACCCAGTCCGCCATGTGCCCATGGCTCATGGCGGGCTGGGCCCGGACATGCCTGGGTGCGGCCTGCTTCCTTCTGGGGTGAGTACGCCGAGGGGGGAGGCCTCCGTGACTGGGCATGTCCGGGACCCACCCAACACCCTCATTGGGTGGTGGGTGAACGGGATTGGGGAGGGGCGCAACCTCAGGCCTGCAGGATTTAACTTCCGACTGCCAGAGGCGAGCCGAGGGCTGCGGGAGAGGACGTCTAGCTCGGATCCCGAACCCAGTCCGCCATGTGCCCATGGCTCATGGCGGGCTGGGCCCGGACATGCCTGGGTGCGGCCTGCTTCCTTCTGGGGTGAGTACGCCGAGGGGGGAGGCCTCCGTGACTGGGCATGTCCGGGACCCACCCAACACCCTCATTGGGTGGTGGGTGAACGGGATTGGGGAGGGGCGCAACCTCAGGCCTGCAGGATTTAACTTCCGGCTGCCAGAGGCGAGCCGAGGGCTGCGGGAGAGGACGTCTAGCTCGGATCCCGAACCCAGTCCGCCATGTGCCCATGGCTCATGGCGGGCTGGGCCCGGACATGCCTGGGTGCGGCCTGCTTCCTTCTGGGGTGAGTACGCCGAGGGGGGAGGCCTCCGTGACTGGGCATGTCCGGGACCCACCCAACACCCTCATTGGGTGGTGGGTGAACGGGATTGGGGAGGGGCGCAACCTCAGGCCTGCAGGATTTAACTTCCGACTGCCAGAGGCGAGCCGAGGGCTGCGGGAGAGGACGTCTAGCTCGGATCCCGAACCCAGTCCGCCATGTGCCCATGGCTCATGGCGGGCTGGGCCCGGACATGCCTGGGTGCGGCCTGCTTCCTTCTGGGGTGAGTACGCCGAGGGGGGAGGCCTCCGTGACTGGGCATGTCCGGGACCCACCCAACACCCTCATTGGGTGGTGGGTGAACGGGATTGGGGAGGGGCGCAACCTCAGGCCTGCAGGATTTAACTTCCGGCTGCCAGAGGCGAGCCGAGGGCTGCGGGAGAGGACGTCTAGCTCGGATCCCGAACCCAGTCCGCCATGTGCCCATGGCTCATGGCGGGCTGGGCCCGGACATGCCTGGGTGCGGCCTGCTTCCTTCTGGGGTGAGTACGCCGAGGGGGGAGGCCTCCGTGACTGGGCATGTCCGGGACCCACCCAACACCCTCATTGGGTGGTGGGTGAACGGGATTGGGGAGGGGCGCAACCTCAGGCCTGCAGGATTTAACTTCCGACTGCCAGAGGCGAGCCGAGGGCTGCGGGAGAGGACGTCTAGCTCGGATCCCGAACCCAGTCCGCCATGTGCCCATGGCTCATGGCGGGCTGGGCCCGGACATGCCTGGGTGCGGCCTGCTTCCTTCTGGGGTGAGTACGCCGAGGGGGGAGGCCTCCGTGACTGGGCATGTCCGGGACCCACCCAACACCCTCATTGGGTGGTGGGTGAACGGGATTGGGGAGGGGCGCAACCTCAGGCCTGCAGGATTTAACTTCCGGCTGCCAGAGGCGAGCCGAGGGCTGCGGGAGAGGACGTCTAGCTCGGATCCCGAACCCAGTCCGCCATGTGCCCATGGCTCATGGCGGGCTGGGCCCGGACATGCCTGGGTGCGGCCTGCTTCCTTCTGGGGTGAGTACGCCGAGGGGGGAGGCCTCCGTGACTGGGCATGTCCGGGACCCACCCAACACCCTCATTGGGTGGTGGGTGAACGGGATTGGGGAGGGGCGCAACCTCAGGCCTGCAGGATTTAACTTCCGACTGCCAGAGGCGAGCCGAGGGCTGCGGGAGAGGACGTCTAGCTCGGATCCCGAACCCAGTCCGCCATGTGCCCATGGCTCATGGCGGGCTGGGCCCGGACATGCCTGGGTGCGGCCTGCTTCCTTCTGGGGTGAGTACGCCGAGGGGGGAGGCCTCCGTGACTGGGCATGTCCGGGACCCACCCAACACCCTCATTGGGTGGTGGGTGAACGGGATTGGGGAGGGGCGCAACCTCAGGCCTGCAGGATTTAACTTCCGGCTGCCAGAGGCGAGCCGAGGGCTGCGGGAGAGGACGTCTAGCTCGGATCCCGAACCCAGTCCGCCATGTGCCCATGGCTCATGGCGGGCTGGGCCCGGACATGCCTGGGTGCGGCCTGCTTCCTTCTGGGGTGAGTACGCCGAGGGGGGAGGCCTCCGTGACTGGGCATGTCCGGGACCCACCCAACACCCTCATTGGGTGGTGGGTGAACGGGATTGGGGAGGGGCGCAACCTCAGGCCTGCAGGATTTAACTTCCGACTGCCAGAGGCGAGCCGAGGGCTGCGGGAGAGGACGTCTAGCTCGGATCCCGAACCCAGTCCGCCATGTGCCCATGGCTCATGGCGGGCTGGGCCCGGACATGCCTGGGTGCGGCCTGCTTCCTTCTGGGGTGAGTACGCCGAGGGGGGAGGCCTCCGTGACTGGGCATGTCCGGGACCCACCCAACACCCTCATTGGGTGGTGGGTGAACGGGATTGGGGAGGGGCGCAACCTCAGGCCTGCAGGATTTAACTTCCGGCTGCCAGAGGCGAGCCGAGGGCTGCGGGAGAGGACGTCTAGCTCGGATCCCGAACCCAGTCCGCCATGTGCCCATGGCTCATGGCGGGCTGGGCCCGGGCGGCCAGTGCGCCATTTGGCGCCAGGCTGTGCCTACTGGCCGCCCGGCCGGGGAGCTCTGGGGTATTGGACATCTGAATCGCTGCTGAGAAAGCTCTAGAGTGACCCCACTGTTTCTGGGATCTGAGTCAATCCTAAAGATTCCCAATGCCAGTAACTCTTCCTTTGAAGAACTTCCAATCCCTTAATAATGCTGAGCTTTGAACACCTATCAAGTAAAAGATAAGCTCCGTCTTGTGTAGCAGGCTGGCACCTAATGGTCCTCGGAGCAACCACGTGCAGGTGCGTGATTTACAGCTAGGAACGGTCCCAATCTGGGAAGCCACAGCTGGGATGAGGTTCCCACCAAGGCGTGTATGTGCTGGAATGGGGGCTGCGTTCTATCTAGGAAACAGTTGCAGTCACCCGAGGCACTAGTGTGGGCTGGGATTGGATGCACCAGGCCGGTTCAGATCCCAGCACCATCTGGTGTTATGGAGAAACAGGGTAGATGTGGGACTGACTAGGCTGGGTCTCAATCCCCTTCTGAGCCATGTGTGAGCTGTATGTGGGTATGGACGAGCCATGGCTGGGCTGAAACATCCAACAACAAGAGTCAGAATGGGGTGAAAGCCAGCCAGGAAAAGCCACTGTTCCTGCTAGGACAGGAGGTGAACTGAGTAGGGTTGGCTCAAGAACCCCCTGGCAAGCGCAAAATCTGGCATTGGGAGGGGTTCTGATGGAGGAGCCTGGGCAACTCCTCTGGCAGGACACAGTCCCTGCAGGTAAGCGCGAGAAGCATGATTGGAAACAGCCCAGAATAGGCCATGGAAAGTTTCCCACTGGCATGCATTCGGCATGGGTCAGGAGTAGGCCAGGCTGAATCAGTTCATGTCATCCTCTGGCAAATCCGATCACCAGAACAGAGTGTGGAATGGGCCGGGTTTGGTTGCGACAAAACCAGTACACATTCTGGAACGCCAGGGCGTGGTTGCCTGTACTGGATATGAATGCAACACCCATCCAGCACACGTGAGATCCAGGAAGGGAGGGGCAGAGCTGGCGGGGGGGTTAAGGGGCTGGTCCCCTCGCTGGACAACCACTCCCACTGGAGAGTGTTGGCTGGGATAGAGACAGACACGACTAAGCAAGGCTACAACACCTGTGCGCTGCATGTGGACAAGATCAGGGCCACAGCATCAGCTGGCAGAAGCTGGCACTGGGGACTAATTCTGTCGAGTCAAATCACAGGACCACCTAAAGAGTGCATAAACCGGGACAGAGAGACCTGGGAGGGAAAAAGTGGGTTCCCCCTTCTTGGGTCACTATTCCCGTGGGAGGGCATGAAAACTAGGACGGGGGCTGGGATGGCTAGACAGAGGCACTCAACAACATCTGTGAGGGCTGGATGGTTGAGTCGATTAGATAGAACTAAGCTTTAATACCCATTGACAAGTACCAGAGCCAAATGGGATGGGGGACAGACTGGTCTTCTGCTACACAAATTGGCAAACCAGGGTAGGGGGCAGGCTTGGTGGGGGTTATTGTGGGTCGCCCCGACTGGGCTGCAGCTCCCACTGGTTGATGTAAGGGCCGAACCAGACTGGACTGCAACACCCATTGGTTCCAGTGCAACTCGGGACTGAAAACAGAACCAACACAGCAATTGCAACCACCAGCTGATCAGGGTGATGGACTGTGCCGGGCCCTGTGCTTGCTAGAACATACAAGAATCTGGTCTGGGAATACCTCAAAGTATCTTTGGAGATCTCCCCACTTGAACTGCTGGACTCAGAATTCTAACCAAGAAAAGACAGAAGACAGAATCGGACAATCATTCATCTCAGCTACATGTTGGCAGCGAAATATGGGACAAATGGAGACTTCATGATGGACCATATCAATCAGTGGACCACCTCATCGAGCGAAACTGGCAGTGACTCATAACTGGAGAACTATTAACTCCACTTGAGCACATATCTCAGAGCATGCCCCACATATGGGACTTGGGGTGGGCGGGAAACCGGGTGGGGCTTCTCCCTCAATACCCCCTTTTACCTCAGATACATGATGGAAACAATATGGACATAGTGGCATTGCCCACCTCCCTATCCCCCTGAACCTTTTTTTTTTTTTTTTCCTTCTCTTTCTTGATTTTCCTTCAACTATAGTTAACTATGTAAAGATTGTCAACAACAATACAATAAAATGGATTATATAAAAAAAAAAAAAAAAAAAAGAAATTGTACCACATAATTCAAAAGTCAAAATAAAAATATATTTAAAAATTTAAAAAAAAAAAAAAAAAAAAAAAAAAGCCAATGAGCAGGCTGAACACAGCCTCTGGTCTCGCTTTTAAGAGGCTTCAAGCTTTGTGTGTCAAAGATCTGATCACCCTGTAATTAGTGTGTTAGTGAAGCATGAGACAGAAGCTGGGGAAGGGGAAGAGAGTGAGTGAAGAAGCAAAGGAGAAGATGAAAGAGAGAAGTGGGGGAGAGGAAAAGAAAAATGAGTAAGTTATCTGTTGACACAACGGGACTGGGGGAGCAGGCCACAGCACACGGGGGTGGGGGTGGCCTGGGGCAGAATGCCCAAGCTCTGCCAGCCCAGCCCACGCCCCCAGCAAGATCCCGTCCTGATGTGCCCGCTGTAAAGACCATAGACCATGGTGACTACATCCGGCCAGAGTGGGCGGGTAGGGTGAAGAGAAATGATTCTTAACATTTTGTTGAGTCACAGATCTGTCTGAGACTATAATGAAAGCGATGGCCTGCATAGCTTTCCCTAGAAAAATGATAACACACAATCATAGCAAATTCTGCCTACAGTTCAGCATATTAGTGGGTGCTCTGAGACCTTTCAGGGCCCATGAACCCCCACGTAGAAACTCTCAATTAGAGAATACTTAGTAGCAAAAAGTCAGCATGATTAGTGTATGGGATAGTTAAAAAAGTCAACCAAAGAAGAAGTCTGGGTTTGTGGCTAAGGTGGCTGGGTGATGATGGAGCCATTTTTGGAGACAGAACAACTCAAAGAGGAACAGATTTTTTGGGGGGGGAAAAGTACTGAATTCCATTTTAGACCTGCTGTGCCATGTCCACGGGGAGATATCCAGGAGGCAGTTGGACATATGGATCTGGAGTCCAGGAAAGAAATTTAGGCTAGAGCTGTAGAGCTGGACGCCAACAGCATGGAGATGATTATTAAAGCCACAGAGATGGATGAGATCACACTCCAAGATGTACAGAGAGAGATACTGAATATACAAATGGACAGCGGCCAGAGCGTACACAAAAATAGAAGCCTGACCAACAACCTGCTGCAACTGCTCCAGGAAACCCGCCCCCATCTCCAATAATCAGCCTTGGAAGCCAGCCAGGATAAGTCAGCCTTGCAGATTGCTACCTCTAGTGACAAACCAGGAAGCTAAACAATAACTTCCATAACAATTAGCCACAAATGCCCAGGACTTGAGCAACTGACAGCTTCCCTGATTTTTATCCCTGTGCGTAGGACCAATCATAGAAAGCAAATATGCGTTCTTAACCAATCACATAGGATGCCCTTCTGCTCTTCGGCTACCTGTAATTTCCTCCAGGCCAGGGCATACCTGAAGTCTTTGGTTTTTTTTTTTTTTTTTCTCCTACCATAAAGCTGTCCTCTGCCCTCGAGTCTCTGTCAAAACCCAAGTTGCGCCAGCTGACACTCTGAACCTGTAGCTTTTGCTTTGCTTCTCTGGTTAATCTTTCTTTCTACAAGAACAAGAAGACAAAAGGGCTTAGACACAGCCTTATTGGACATCAGCATGTAAGGAGAGGGCAGAACAAGAGGAACCCACCAAAGGAGCTGGGAAGTAGGGGCTGAGGAGTAAGGAGTAATCCCAGAGGAGGATAGGATCACAGAAACCCAGGGCAAATCATATTCCAAACGAAAGGAGTGGTCAACAACACTAAACATCACCCACAGCAAGGCCTGAAAACCATCCACCTGGTTTAGCAGCAAGATCACTGGTAGCCTTGCAAAGAGAAGTTTCCATGGAGTAGTGGGAGTGGCTGGCAAATTACACTGGGTTAGGAAGGAGGGAGTCGAAGGCAAGATGTGATGAGGTAAGAAGTGATGCAGAAAAGATGAAAAGGTGACTGAGGAGTGAGGCAGTGTGGCTAGGAGGGCAGACAGCATGTTCCAGCTGTTTGCTCAGGTCGCGGAGGGGAGAAATAGGGCAGAAGCTAAGATCAATGAAGCGTTGTGGGCCACGCTCTTATTTTAAGTCACCTTGGCTGAGATCTGATTACAATAGGTCAAGTTTGCCCATTGACCATCCACAATTCCATGAAGTTCAGCACAGTTGCCAAGTTTTACCGCCATCGCCACAAATCACTTTATTAGAACATTTCTCTCTCTCCCAAAACATCCCTCTTATCCATTATCAGTCACTCCCTATCCCCCAGCCACCACTAAGTAACTCTGTTTCTATACATTTGTGGTTTGTGGAAAGTCATCTAAATGGGATCATAATGCATGTTTTTGGTGTGTCTGCCTTCTGTCACTGAACAAAGTATCTTTGAGGTTCCTCTAGACCTGTGCCACGTGGCAGTCCCCTGTAGCTGTTGCTGAAATGTATGGATAGATCATATTTCGTTTATCCATTCTCCAGTTGTTGGACATTTGGGTTGTTTCCCTTTTTTTTAATCTATTTGCTTGAAAGACAGTGAGGCATACAGACAGATACAGAGAGATCTTCCATTCACTGGTTCAATCCCCAAATGCCTGCAACAGCCAAGGTTGGGCCAGTCCTCAGGGAGGAGCCTGGAACCCAATCTAGGTGTCCAATGTGGGTAGCAGGGCTCCAACTGCTCATGCCACCCCTCCCAGAGCACACATCAGCAGAATCTGAACTGGAGCCAGGACTTGAAGCCTGGCACTCTGGTATGGGATGTGGGCATCCCAAGGGGCATCTTCACCGCTGTGCCAAGATGCCTTTTGATGGCTGTGAAAAGTTCTGCTGTGGGCAGTCATGTAGCCACACTTGTCTGAATAGCTGTCCACACTGTGATTCTGTTTACCCTTTGTGAGGAAATGCCAAACTGTTTTCCCCAGTGACTTCAACACTGTGTACTTACAACAGTGATGCACAAAGCCTCCAACTTTTCTACATTCTTTTCAAAATACCTGTTATTCCCCATCCTCATCCCCCTTTTTAAATTAAAACCTAGTGAGTATTAAGTGGCAGAGTTTGGATTTGAGTTTCTCCAGTGGCTTCCAGCTTGTGAATCTTTTCATGTCCTTCATGGTCATTTCTTTATTTTCATTTCTATTCAAGTCCCTTGTCCATTTTTCAGTTGAATTGATTGCCTTTGCTGTTAAATTGTAGTAATGCATTATGTGTGTGTATTCTGGACACAAGTTCCACGTCAAATACCTGACTAACATTTTTTTTCTCCTATTCTAAGGTTGTCCTTTTGCTTTCTTGACAGTGTATTTGAGTATACAAGCATACTTTGGTAATTTTGATGAAATACAATTTTTAAATTATTTCGTTGCTGCGCTTATTTATCTTTACATTGCTTGTGCTTTCAAGTCACACATACACATCCGATACCAAATCAAGGTCATGAATATTTAATCCTGTTTTTTCCTCAAACATTTTTGTTGTTTCAGCTCTTCCACTTAGACTTTGATTCAATCTTGAGTTAATTTTTTTTCAATGATGTGAGCTAGAGTTCAAACTTCATTATTTTGCATGTAGCTACCCACTTGCCCCAGTAAGATTTTTGATAAGACTATTCTGTATTCATTGAATAATCTCAGAACCCTTGTTCTATTTAATTTTCCTTTTTAAAATATTTATTTATTTTTTTGAAAGGTAGGGTAAGGGGGTTGGGGAGGGAGGGGAAGATATCTTCATCTGCCATTTGACTTCCTACGTGGACACAACAGCCAAAGCTGAGCCAGGCTAAAGCCAGGAGTCAGGAACTCCATCTGGATCTCCCACATGGGTGGCAGGAACCCAAGCACTGGTGTCAGCTTTTGCCAGCTGCATTAGCATGGAACTGGATCAGAAGTGGAGCAGCTGGGACTTGAACTAGCAGTCATAAGGAATGCCAGTTCTGTAGGTGGGGACAACTTAAGCTACTGTACCACAATGCTGGCCCCTTAGTACTCTTGCTAATATCCAGGTGTGTGAGTTTGTTTCTGCACTTTCAGTTCTATTCTAATGATCTGTGGATCTGTTTTATGCTATTACCATGCTGTTTTGTTTATTGTAGTTTTGTGGTAGGTTTGGAAATTGGAAAGTATAACTACCTTGATTTTTTTTTTTTTTTTATTTTCAAGATTGAGATTCCTGGGCCCAGCACAGCAACCTAGTGGCTAAAATCCTTGCTCTGCACACACTGGGGTCTCAAATGGGTGCCAGTTCATATCCTGGCTGCTCCACTTCCCAACCAGCTTGCTGCTTGTGGCCTGGGAAGGCAGTGGAAGACAGTCCAAAGCCTTGGGACTCTGCACCGGTGTGGGAGACCTAGAAGAAGCTCCTGGCTCCTTGCTTCAGATTGGCTCAGCTCTGGCTGTTGTGGCCACTTGGGCAGTGAACCAGCAGATGGAAGATCTTTCTCTCTGTATCTCCTTCTTTCTGTAAATCCAACTTTCCAATATAAATAAATAAATCTTTTTAAAAAATTATTTTTATTGTAAAGTTAGATATATAGGGAGGAGGAGGGACAGAGAGGAAGATCTTCCATCTGATGATTCACTCCCCAAGTGAGCACAACAGCCAAAGCTGAGCTGATCTGAAGCCAGGAGTCAGGAACTTCTTTGAGGTCTCCATGCGGATGCAGTGTCCCAAGGCCTTGGGCCGTCCTCGACTGCTCTTCCAGGACACAAGCAGGGAGCTGGATGGGAAGTGGGGGCTGCTGGGATTAGAACCTGCAGCCATATGGAATTCCTGCACCTACAAGGCAAAGACTTTAGTCACGAGGCTGTTGTGTGGGCCCTAAAAATAAATAACTCTTTAAAAAAGATTAAGAGGGCTGGGACTCTGGGCCGGGACATGCCAGCTTGAGTCCCTGACAGGGGAATTTCAGATTGCCTGGGGTAGGAGGTCTGGGGATGTATTGTAGTGGGAGCAGCTGAGGGCATGTTTGACAGCAAGGAATGATTTTTGAGGTCTTTCATGAACCAGTACAAACCACTCACAGGCAGATAAGGGAACTGAGACAGAGTGATTTAGAGGGGGGAAACTGGAGGGTCAGGCCAAGGAAACCCCACCACATGGGAGACTTGGACTGGGCTAAATAGCATCACCTGCTATCTGCTAGTGCTTACAAAAGCTGTAGCTGGGGAATATGCCTGGCAGGGCTAGGCTGCAGTACCCACCCACGAGAGTTGAAGCAGGAGTGGGTCAAGTCAGACTGGGCCATCGCACTCACCAGAACATGGGAGAACCAGATCTGGGGGGCAGATTCTGTGTGGGAACTTATGGGCTCGCCTCAGTCGGACTGCAGCACTCACTGGTTTGCAGGATAGCTGGGGGTGGTGATGGACTGAAACAGGCTGGACCCTGGAACTCACCTGGCACTCCTGGGAGCTAGAGTTGGGTGGGGGCCAGGTGGAGCTAGGCTGCAGCGCATGCCAGCAAATGCAAAGGACAGTACGGAGGGTAAACCATGCCAAGCAGGGCCATGGCACCTGTTTGCAATGTGCGAGATCTGGTGCTGGGAGCAGGCTGGTAGGGGAACTTGGGGAACTTGAGGAACTCCCATGCTAAGTAAGCCTCAGCTCCAGCTGGGGAATGCAATAGCCAGGGCTGGGGGCAGGCTATGCCAGGCAGGGCTGCAACACTTGTCAGAGTTTGTGTGGGTTGGGTCTGGGAGCAAGCTAGGCTGGGCCAGGCCACAGCACCCACTGGCACTGGCCAGGATAGAATGAGGGCTAGGCTCAGATGGCTAGGCTGTAATATGTGCCATCAAAAGATGAGACCATTCTAGGCTGGGTTGAATACCCTTGAGCATGTGCAAAATCCAGGACTGGGAACAGGTCTGGTAGGGGAACTCTGAGGACTCCCTTTCTAGGCTTCAGCTCCCACTGGTGAGTGCAAGAGCTGGAATGGGTATGGACAGGCCAGGCTAGCCTGTGACATCCACTAGTTCACATGAGAGTCAGATCTGGGGGTGGGTCAGGCTGGGCTAGGCTGTAGCATCCATTGATGAGAGAAAAGTGGGAGAGACAAATGTTTCCATTTTCTCCTCCTGTGTGTGCAGGTGGAGAAGAGGATGGGGCCACTCTTTGCTGTCAAACTGCATCAGCACCCAGGGATGAGGGAACAGTCATTTAAAGATGCATTAAAGACTCCTATGTGGGAAAGAATGTTCTGAGGGTGTTACTTGAGTGGTTTTGATAGTTCTGAGACATTGTCAGCTTCATTGCGCCAAGGTTGAGAAAATCTTTCCAAGGTCTATTGGCTAACCAAGTCCACCTTAGTGTATCCCCAGGCCCAGGAACATGCTGCAAAGCTTGGCCAGGAGAGTGGTCCACCCTGTTCTGCTTTCCATCCTCTGATGAGGAAGCTGACATCCATTGCTAGCCTAAATGAGCTGGCTGTCATGTTCTCCATGTGCATCTGGGCATGCTGTCCAGTGCACAAGCATCAGCAACTGAGCAGATCCAGTCCTGACACATACACTCCAAGGCCTGACCACATATATTGTGATTTTTCCTGTGGTCAGGGTTTGAGTCCAGCCATCTAGTTAGGGAGTTCCTTAAGAAACCTTGTCTGGGATGACTTCAGACTGAACTCTTGTGTGCTAGCCAGTGCAGGGTTGGGTTCAATCTGTTACCTGCTGCAGCCAGTGCACATATTGGTGGATGCAGCTGCCTGGGCAGTTCTGCCTCTGGCCCCATCACTCATGAAATTTATGGCTGCTGCAGTCCAGCCCAGCCCAGCCTGCCACAGGCCTGACCTTCACATATACCAGCAAGTGCCACAGTCTAGTTGGAGCAACCCCCAATGACCCCCAGCAGGCCTGCCCCTAGTCCCAGTTTTTGCATGTTCTGGTACATGCTGTGGCCTAGCCCAGTCCATCCCATATCCCATCTGGCTCTTATGCACACTCATGGGTACTATGGCTCAGCTCAACCCACCCCCCCAGACCTGGCCCACACATATGCCAACAGGTGCTGCTGCCTTGACCTGCCTGGCCTGCCCCCCGCAGGAACTCACCAGCAAGAGCTGCAGCCCAGACCTGCTCCCAGTCCTGGATCTTATGCCTGCCAGGGGGGTGCTGCAGTCTAGCCTGACATGACCCACAACCAGGCCTGGCACTGAGACGTCCCACCCCCAATCTCAGCATCCACCAGCAGGTACTACAGCTAGTTCAACCCAGCCCGACCCTAGTCCCAGCTCTTACCAGTGGGTGTAGCAGCCTAGCTCAGCCTGACCCACCCCCAGCCCTGATGTGAACTGGCAGGTTTTGCAGTCCGATACAGCTTGGTCTGCACTCCATCCTGGCTCTCACTCATGCCAATGTGTGCTGTGGACTGGCCCAGCCTAGTCCACCCCCAGACTCAGCTCACACATATGCCAACTGGTGCTGCAGCCTAGCCTGGTATAGCCTGCCCCCAGCCCAAGCTCTTGTACTCACCAGCAATAACTGCACCTAGCAGAGGAGTTTCCCAAATGCCCCTGCCAGATCTAATCCTAGCCTCAGATCTTGTGTGTGCTGATGGGTACTGTGGCTAAGCCTCACATTGCCTGCCCCAGTCTTGTACTCACCAGTGGGTACTGTGGCCCCACCCCACTGACTCACCCCTTCTGGCTCTCATCAGTGGGTGCTACAACCCAGCTTTCATACACAAATTCTTTAAATTTTTTTGAAAGACAGAGTTACAGATACACACACACACACACACACACACACACACACAGTACTTGGGCTCTTGCCACCCACATGGGAGATGGGTGGAATTGCAAGCTCCTGGCTTTGGACTGGCTCACTCTTCTGGCTATTAATGGCCATTTGGAGTCTGAACTAGAGGATCATTTCTTAAAGAGTTGGATTTTTTTAAAGTTCCTGAAGGAGCTAGTGTTTTGGCACAGCAGTTTAAACCACCACTTAAAAGTGCAGAATTCTATATCAGAGCACAGTTTTGATCCCCTGCTGTTTGTTTCTGATCCAACTCCTTGTGAATGCACCTGGGAAAGCAGCACAAGATGGCCCAAGTACTTGGGGCCTTAGCCCAGCACCAGTCATAGCAGCCATTTGGAGAGTGAACCTGTTGATTGAAGACTTTCTCTCTCTTTCCCTTTCTCTAACATTCTGTCAAATAAAACATTTTTAAGACATAAAGCTCATGAGAATGTGAATTGTGCTTTTTAAATATGGGAACTTTCTATTATCTATTTGAAAGAGTTATGGAGAAGGCGGGGTGGGGAGAGATCTTCCATCTACTGGATAACTCTGCAATTGGGCACAATGGCTGGGGCTGGACCAGGATGAGACCAGGATCCAGGAGCTTATTCTGAGTCTTTCACATGGGTGGCAGGGGCCCAAGCACTTGAGTTGTCTTCCATTGCTTTCCCAGGCCAATAGCAAGGAGCTGGTTCAGAATTGGAATAGCTTAGAACTCGAACCAGCACCCACATGGGATTCCAGCATTGCAGGAAGTGGCTTTATCCACTATGCCACAGTACTGTCTCCACACTACTTTTTAATTTGACTTTTGCACACACTTTTTGAAGTCCCTTGTATGATATCCTTTGTGTGAAAGAAGGAGAGAATAGGCATGAATATTCACATTTGCACAAAGAAACATTGCCTGAATGAACATGACATTAAAACTAATTTGGTCACCTAGACAGGGCTTAAAGGAAAATAGCCAGATGGGGACAGGATGTGAGCGATACAGCTCAGTGTAGGTTTTTCTTTCGTTCTGATTTTTTAACTACGTGTGTTAGTTTTGTGCTGCTGTATAAATCTGCAAAAACTGAGGCCTGCAACACAGATGTATTGTCTTTCAGCTCTGGAAATCCAAGTCTGGAATGGATCTCACAGGGCTCAAAGCCAAAGCAAGGGCCCATCTCTTGCTACAGACCCCAGGAAAGATTTCATTTCCTTGCCTCTTCCAGCTTCTAGAAGCTGCCTTCTTTCCTTGGCTCACAGCCCTTTCTTTCCTCTTCAAAGCTAACAGTGCAGCACCTATAAATTTCTTCTCTCTCTCTCTCTCTTTCTCTCTCCCTCATTCTCTCCCTCCCTCTCTCTTTCTCTTCTCCTGATCACTTTATCTGTTTTCACAGTTCCTTCTCTGACTCAGGCTTTCCTTTCACTTAAAATGAAAATGGAGTTGGGATTTTGAACCCACAGACATGGCATCCACGTGAGCCAAAAATATGTCTCAACTACTGTGCCACACATCCATCCAGAAGGTTAGATTTTACATGTGAATCTTTTTAAAATTTTATTTTTGATGATGTTTACATAGTTGATTGATGTGGGAAGGGTCAAGGATCAGGGGAAAGTGGGTGAAACCATTGTTCACACATTTTCTTTTTCTTCTCCCTGTGTCTGGGGGAAGGGGGAGACAGGGAAAGAAGCCACACCCAGCCTCCCAACCACCTCAGCACCTAGGGAGTAGCCACCCAGTATCATCCCTGGGTCCCGGATGTGGAGTGTATTCTGAGGGTTCTGCTCAAGTGGTTTTGTTAGTTGTGAAAAGCTGTCGATCTCACAGATCCAAGGATGTGGAAAACCTTCCAACGTCCATTGGCTGACATAGTCTATTTTAGAGTCTCCATTCACCCAGAAATTTGCTGTTAAGCTGGACGTTATACCCAGATACACCTAGAGGACTTGGCAGTCCATTTGAGCCTGTAGAAGACTTCTGGTACCATAGCAGAGGAAGGAGAGTAGAAAAAATTGGTCAACAACCCCAGCGAAGCTTAACAGCAAATTTCTGGGTGAATGGAGACTCTAAAATAGACTATGTCAGCCAATGGACGTTGGAAGGTTTTCCACATCCTTGGATCTGTGAGATCGACAGCTTTTCACAACTAACAAAACCACTTGAGCAGAACCCTCAGAATACACTCCACATCCGGGACCCAGGGATGATACTGGGTGGCTACTCCCTAGGTGCTGAGGTGGTTGGGAGGCTGGGTGTGGCTTCTTTCCCTGTCTCCCCCTTCCCCCAGACACAGGGAGAAGAAAAAGAAAATGTGTGAACAATGGTTTCACCCACTTTCCCCTGATCCTTGACCCTTCCCACATCAATCAACTATGTAAACATCATCAAAAATAAAATTTTAAAAAGATTCACATGTAAAATCTAACCTTCTGGATGGATGTGTGGCACAGTAGTTGAGACATATTTTTGGCTCACGTGGATGCCATGTCTGTGGGTTCAAAATCCCAACTCCACTTTCATTTCCAACTTCCTACTAGTGCATACCTTGAATGGCTACAGATGATGAGTCACGTCTTCATGCCCCTACCATCATTATAGGGGACTGGGACTGAGTTCCGGGCTTCTGGTTTCAGCCTGGCCCAGCTCTGGCTGTTGAGGAAATTTGGAGAGTGAAACAGCAGATGGAGAGGCTAGAATGGTGGGGCAATGCTTTAAGCCATCCTTTGTGACACCGAAATCCTATACTAGAGTGCCAATTTGATTCCTAAATGCTTCACTTTTGATCCAGCTCCCTGCTAATACAGCTGGGAAGATGTCAGAAGATGGCTCAAGTACTTAGACCCCTACTACACACAGAGAAAGACCTGGATGGAGTTTATGGCTCCTGATTTCAACCAGGACCAGCCCTGGCCATTGCGGCTCTTTCAGGAGTGAACCAAGGAGTGGAAGATCTCTCTTTCTCTGTCAAATATAAATAGGAAGGTAGATGATGATGATAGGTAGATAGAATTTTAAGAAAAGTACCTAACTCAAGATGTTAAGAAGCCAGGTTATTGGGAGGTTCTGCTCACACAAGTGGGGTCAGTGCCCTTGTAAACATGAGGCAGCTTGTTAACTCCTTTTTGCCCATGTGCTAGGCAAGGATAATAAGAAGATACCATTTATGAGAAATGGATCCTTCCCAGACACTGAATCTGCCAGCACCTTCATCATGAACTTTCCAGCCTCCAGACCTATGAGCATTAGATTCTCTGGTTGATTTATTGTATTTTGGTAGAGTAGCTGAACAGACACCATGTAAGGCACGTATTTCCAGGTTGCAGGGCTTGCGATGTGGACAAGCTTGGGAGGGCTTTATTTAGCCTGACACACTATGAAAATATATTACCTAGTCAATGAAATAAAATGAGTTGAAAACATTGCTTTCCCTTCATAATTTCTGGATTTTTTGGCCCATGAGAAAGACCCTTCCCTCTCTACACTTAACATTTATTCATGTTCTCTTCTAATATTTTAGGATTATTACCTAACCAGTCTTACAAAATGGTGATTTGTGTGCAGTGATATGCAGAGACCTTAAGTGAAAAGTTTTATCTGTTTTGACAAAAGCATAAACCCATATCACCCACACTTGTATTAAGATAGAAAACATTTCTCGCATCTTAGTGGCCTTTCAACCATCAACCATCTGACTCCTACCACTGGATGAGTTCCACCTGCTCTTGCACAGGATAAAATGGAACCACATCATATGTGCTTTTTTGATCTGGCTTCTTTCACTCAACATAATGATTTTGAGGTTCTTCCTAGTGGTTGCTTATATCAAAAGCCCATTTCTTTTTATTGCTGTGTCATCCTGCATTGGCGTGTTTGTGCCATAATTTGTTAATCCATTCACCTGCTGATAGACATCTGGGGTTTCCATTTTGGGTGATCAATAATAAATTATGAGTGGTTTTTGAAGATTTCTATGCACAATACACTTAGCATTTATCTTGGTACAAGGGACGAGGTAGAACAAAATTGGTTTTGTTCTTGCCAAATTACAGGTCAATTATCCAAACACTTTTGATTGCCTCTATCTTTTCACCGGTGAATTAAAACATCATCTTTCAATATACCAAATTCCTCATGGAATTAATTTTTCGGAACACTCTGTGTTCTGTTCATCTAGTTGTTAGTTTTGAACTAGTGCCATTGTGTTCCAATTTATTATAGTTTCACAATGTCATTCAGCAGTGCTAAGATTGGTAGGTACTCATTATTTAGTTTTCAGAATTTTTCTAGTTATTTGTGGATAGTTATTTCCTGGCTATTCTTCTACAGATATGCAATTTAGAAATGGATGCCAATTAAAAATTCTTTGTCGAGTGGGTGTTTGGTGTAGCAGTTGAGACATTGCTTGGAATGCAAGAATCCTGCATCAGAGGGCCTGGATTTGAGTCCTTGCTCTGCTTCTAGTTCAGCTTCCTACCAATGCACATTCTGGGAGGCAACAGGTGATGGATGACATGAGTACTTGCAATCCTATCAACTGCGTGGTAGACCTCAATTGAGTTTCTGGCTTTTAGTTTCAGCCTGACCCAGCCCTACTGTTGTGGACATTTAGTGTGTGGCAAAGCAGATGAAATCTCTCTGTGTAGCTTTCGAATAAAATGAAAACAAAGAAAAAATATTTTAAAATTATTTAGCGACATTGAATTTCTAAATTAATCTGAACAGTTTTTGGGTTTTTATAAACAAGTCTGTCCATTCAGGAACGAAGTACGTCTTTCTGTTCTCGCAAACATTTTGTAACGTACAAGAGCGCTTCTCACTAGGGAATAAGGTTTTCCAGGACACATGATGAAAAAGTTTGGAAGCATGTGACACAGTTAAAGTTTAGTTCAAGCAAGGGAGAACACAGGGCTATATGAAATACAGGAGAAACCATGATTGAGGGCTGGGGCGTTCATATAAAATAGAGTTATGTAGTAGTTGTTTGTGGCTAAGTAACAAATGGCTTCAAATTGATGCATTTCATAGTTTCTGTGGATCAGGAATCTAAGTATGGCTTGGGTCCTCTGCTTCAGGATCTCTCACAAGGCAACGACCAGGACTTGGGTCTCATCTGAAGGCTAAACAGAGGAAGCATTCTGGTTATTTCAGTTTCAAAGGCTGCTTGGCTGAGAGCCTCACTTTCTGGCTGGCTCCTGCTCTTCAGTTCCTTCCAGCATGGACCTCTCAACACAGCAACTGCTTTCAGCACGGCTAACCAGGGAGCATCAAGGGAGAAATCATAGTCCTATGTAGACGAACCACCAGGGGAGATCCCATCACCTTTGCACCTGTTGTCAGTCAGCCAGGAAACCCTAGATCAGCTTACACTGAAGGGAAAGGAGTCACACAAACATGTAAATCCTGAGAGTTAGGATCTTTGGCGGGAAGGAGAATCATTCTAGAAGCTACCAACCCAGAAAGATGACCAGGAAATCTAAGTTGTAGTGCAGTGAGTAGTATTAGCTACTTCAGGATTTGCTGAGTGTAAGTCCTACAAATCCCCTGACACACAGGGAAAAAAGGAGCATGATCCTTGGTTTTTGCTGCAACCTCATTCCTTCAGCTTTCCAAAATAATAATAATAATAATAATAAATAATAAATAACAATAATAATAATAAAGATGTCTCTAGTAAGAAGCACGGACTCCAGGCTCACAAAGTAAGCTAAATGGTAGCTACTTCCATTTGTGTGATATTTCAGCATTTATAAATCTGCTCTTGTTTTCTTTTTAAATGTTTCTTAATTTTATTTGATAAGCCGTGTAACATAGAGACAGAGATAGAGGCAGAAAGAGATCTTCCACCTGCTGATTTCATTCCTGTCACAGTGAACTAAGACTGGGCATACTGAAGCAGGAGCTAGGAACTGCAGCCAATGCTCCCACATCTTTGACCATCTTCTCTTGCTTCTGTTGCTTTCCCCAAGTGCATTAAAAAAGATTTATTTATTCAAAAGGTGAGTTGAGAGCGAGCGAGAGAGAATCATTCCTCTAATGGCCACAATAACCAACGCCTGGTCCCAGCCAAAGTCAGGATCCCAAAACTCCATCCAGGTGTTGGAGTCATGATTTGATCCTCCTAACAATCCTGAAACCCAGACAATGAAACTGAGGGTTGAAGAGGCTACAGAAGCACACCCAGACATCATAATCAGCACGTGGCAGAGCTGGGAGGAGGGCCTCAGTCTTCAACTTCTTAGCCTGTTCCACTTTTGGTACCTTCTCCCAACCCCAGAGGTGGGGCATTCTTCCTCTTCCTTGACTTCTCCCACTGTCTTCCTTCCTCCATCTCAGAGTTCTTTCGGCTTAGTCCTGACCACTGTACTCAACCTTACTCCACCTGCCAGCATCGTCATAGCAATGAGAGAAAATGTTTATAGTGTTCACAGCAGTGCCCGGTATGCAGTAACTTCCCACTCAATGGAAGCCAGGAGCTGTTATCATCCTTTCAACTTTTCAGTCCAACCACATGGCCAGTCATCCCCAGCGCTTCCTTCCGCTAAATATTTGTGGGACCACATTCCAAGGTACAAATTGATTTCAGAAGTCACCAACACCCAACAACTTTCACAGGTGGCCAGTTGCTGGTCTCCCAACACTTCCAACAGCAACAATAACAACAGAATTTGGTTGTCAGTGCTGTGCCTTCAGCTTTTTGGTTCCAGATAAACAAATGAACTCTTAAAATATAACTGTAATAGTCAGAGCCCAAATCTTGGTTTCTGAAGGCCATCGCCTACTAAAAATAACTAGGGCACCTTAGAAAAATGACAGACTCCAGGGCTGAGGTAGGAAAAGTACAGGATGGACCTGGAGCCTCTTGGGGATGACAGAGAACAGGAAGTGCTAAAAAGAAAGGTGTCAACCCAAAGGCCAGGAGCACACAGGAGCTAGCTTGGAGGGCCTCCTGGTGGTCAAACTTGGGGCACCTGAAGCTCAAAAGCAAGAACTGTACTAATACTTTACAAAATCTATTGAATGTAAGAGTCAATTGTGACTCTGTGAGGCTATAAATACATACATGTAGGAGAATGGAAAGTTTCCCCTTACCCTGGAGCGCCAACGAATGCACATCCCAATTGGTTACTGTGGCCGTTGGTTGGTTGTTGTCTCAGACTGAGGCCACTGTTGGGGTGCAGTGGATAAGGCTGTGGCCTATGACACAGATGCATTGTATCACAACACTGATTCAAGTTCTGGCTGCTTGACTTCCCATTCACCTCCCTGCTATTGTGCCTGGGAAGCTGGCAGAAGATGACACAAGTAGTTGGGCTCCTGCCACCCACAAGGGTGACCACAATACAGTTCTTGGCTCCTGGCTTTGACCTATCCCAGACCTGGCTGTTGCAGCCAACTGGGGAGTGAATTATCACGTAGAAGACCTCTTTCTCTCTCTCTGTCTCTCCTTCTCTCTGTAAAATCAGCTTTTTAAATAAAAATAAAGAAACCGTTTTAAAAAGCAGAATTAGAGAGAAAGATCTTCCATCTGCTGGTTCACTCCCCAAATGACCTCAACAGCTGGAACTGGTCCAGGCCACAGCCAGAAGCCGGGAGTTTCTTTCTGATCTCCCATGTGGGTTAAAGGCCCAAGCATTTGGGTCATCTTGTACTGCTTTCCCAGGAGCATTATCAGGGAGCTGGATCAGAATTAGAATAGCCAGGACTTGAACTATGCTTTTTTGGAAAGATGGCATCGCAGGTGGTAGCCCCACAAATAAGGTATTCTGATTATAGATATGACAGGATTGTATCAATATGAATTTCCTGATTTTTGATAATTGCTTTATTATGTAAGATAATTCCTAAATTGAATACTTAGAAATAAAAATTTATAATGTGGGGTTGGTATTATGGTACAACAGTTAAGCCATTGACTGTGATGCCAGCATCACATAGGAGCACAGATTTGCGGTCAGCTACCCTGCTTCCATCCAGCACTCCTGACTTGCCTGCGGAAGCAGTAGAGATAGTCCAGGTCCTTGGGCTCCTCCCACCTCTATGGGAGACTGAGACGCGATTCCATGCTGCCGACTTCAGCCTGGTACTTTTTTTAAAAAGAGTTATTTATTTTTATTGGAAAGTCAGATATACAGAGAGGAAGAGATACCGAGAGAAAGATTTTCCGTCTGCTGATCCACCCCCAAGTGGTCGAATGGCAGGAGCTGAGATGATCCAAAGCCAGGAGCCAGGAGACTCTTCAGAGTCTCCCACACAATGCAGGGTCCCAGGGCTTTGGGTCATCCTCTTCCACTTTCCTAGACCACAAGCAGGGAACTGGATGGGAAGCAGGGCTGCCGGGATTAGAACCGGTGCCCATATGGGATCCCGGTGCATGCAAGGCAAGGACTTTAGCCACTAGGCTATTGCACAGGGCCCTTGGCTGGTCTTTACGACCATTTGGGAATGAACCAAAATGGATCTCTCTCCCTGTCTCTCCCTTTATTTCTGTTGCACTGCCTTTCAACCAAATAAAATAAGGTGTTTTTAAATATGTTATTTATTTAGTTGAAAAACAGACACATATAGACAGGGGGAGAGGCAGAGAGATCTTCCATCTCTAGTTTACTCTCCAAATGTCTGAAACATGCAGGGCTGGGTCAGGAACCAGTAGCTTCATCACGGTCTCCCACATGATTGCAAGAATCTTAGTACTTGGACCATCCTCTGCTGCTTTCCTAGGTGCATTAGGACAGAGCTGGATTGGAAACAGCAGCTGAAGACCGGAACTAGTGCCCATATGGGATGACAGCATCACACACACTGACTTTACCTGTAGCCTCAAGAATGTTTTTCTTTCTGATCTTTTAAGGCATCATGTCTTTCCCTGTCAGTTGGTTCAGGGGGACAAATATATGGGGATAGTTTTTAAAAGGTTTCAGAAAAAAATTAAAAAGATGAGTTTAATACACTTTTTAAATCCATGCATAGCTTTTTCTTCTTTCTCAAATTAAGCTTTATTTATTTTCATTTTATTTGAAAGGCAGAGAAAGAGAGAGATTTCATCTATTGCTTCATTTCCAACAACAACCAGAGCTGGGCCAGTCACAGCCAGAAGGAATTCAGGAGAATGAACTCAATTTGTGTCTCCCACAGGAAGGATTCAATTGCTTGAGCCACCGTCGGCTTCTTTCAGGGTGCATATTAGCAGGAAGCTGGACTGGAAATGCATTCAGTGAGACTTGAATTGGCACTTGGATATGGGAAGTAAATGTCTCAAGTAGCATCTTAATCCCTTTTTCTCATAACACATATTTCCATAAACTGAAGACCCTTCATATGAGTCAAAGGAGGAACAGAGTAGAATAAACAAGTGTGGTACAATGTCAACATTTGAAGAATATAGGTGGAAAGTATATAAACATTGTTTGCACTATACTTGGAACTATTCTGTAAGTCTAAAACCGCCAAAAGAAAACTTAGGAAAAAAATCCTGACTTGAAAAACATAGCTAAAAAACAGTCACTGGGCCTGGCGCTACAGCCTAGTGGCTAAAGTCCTCCCTTTGCATGTGCCTGGATCCCATATGGGCACTGGTTCGTGCCAGGCTGTTCTACTTCCCTTCCAGCTCTCTGCCTGTGGCCTGGGAAAGCAGTCGAGGACGGCCCAAAAGCCTTGGGGTCCTGCACTCATGTGGGAGACCCAGAAGAAGCTCCTGGCTCCTGGCTTTGGATAGGCTCAGCTCCGGTCGTTGTGGATACTTGGGGAGTGAACCAGTGAATGGAAGATCTTTCTCTCTCTCCTTCTCTCTGTAAATCTAGTTTCCAATAAAAATAAATAAATCTTAAAAAAAAAAAAAAAAAAAAAGAACAGTCATAAAAAGGCTGCAGCTAGTACCATACTTTCTGGTGAAAAACCAGAAGCTTTGCCACCAAGGTCAGGTACAAGACAAGGATGCCTGCTGTCATCACTCTTGTTTGATATCATTCTGGAAGTCCTAGCTAATGTAATAAGGCATGACAAGGAAATAAGATAGATATACTAGGATGGGTGAAATAAAACTATTTGTGTTTGCAAACAATATGACTTTTTAAAAATATGTAAAATAACACAGGCCTGGTGCAGTAGCTTAGCAGCTAAAGCCCTTGCCTTTGCATGCATCCGGAGCCCGTATGGGCTCTGTTTCGTATCTCAGCTGCTCCATTTCCCATCCAGCTCCCTGCTTGTGGCCTGGGAAAGCAGTCAAGGATGACCCAAAGCATTAGGACCCTGTACCCATGTGGGAGACCTGGAAGAACCTCCTGGCTCCTGGTTTTGGATAGAATCAGCTCCAGACATTGCGGCTGCTTGGAGGGTGAACCAACAGACGGAAGTTCTTCCTCTCTGTATCTCCTTCTCTCTGTGTATCTGACTTTCCAATAAAAATAAACAGATCTTTAAAAAAAGAATAACATTTATTAACTTAGTCTGTACAATACATTGATTTAGTCAAATCAAAAAGCCTATCGAAGACCTCAATGCAATCTGTGAGGATCCATTCAGCACATATTTCACAGCACAGATAGGACAGAACACTGCCTTAGCTTTAAAAACAAAATAAAACAAACAACAGAAAACAAAAAAAGCAAAATGGCTCCAAATTTTTTTTTCGTGGTGGAGCACAGACCTGGCAGAGACAAGGCCCAGGGAGGGATCGTGGTTGACCCAGTCATCACTCCCGCATGTTAACGGGCAGCCCACTGCCCAGACGTCAGCCCTCGTGTTAGCTTCTCTACTTTTATGGCAGTAGTTGCAGGGTGATTGTTATAAAAGTCAAACTAAACTCCAGAGCCCTTGGATCTTGTTGTAGGCAACACAAGCCAGTCTGGACACAAGTCACTCTGTTCCAGCCTTTTGAGCAATGGCAGCATTTTCCCAAACCCTGCTTACCCATTGCTCATAATCCTGTGTCAGATTGTCCCGTGGCTGTGGTTTGTGTGAGGTCTCTATCGTCTTCTCTGTTTGCTGGCAATTCAACTACTGTTTTCTGTTTTGTGTTGTATTTTTTTCCCCCTGTGGTGGATTAGCTAAACCTCCAGGTTCTCTGTTTACAGAATCTATCAAATATGGCTTTTTTTTTTTTTTACACTCGATGCAGCTATCGTTTTGTTCTTATCCACTTTCGGCTTTAGAATCGAGTACGTTCAAAGTACTGCGGTAGTGATGAAAAGCAGCCTGGACAAGTCAGGGTCCACTCGCTGTGTCTGGGGAAGACGGGATTCATAGCAGTAACTTTGAAATCATGTTCACTGCTTCTAGCTCAACTGTACTGCTAGGTCTCTGATTCCAAGATTTGAATTCAGGCCCAGTAAACACTTAAAAGATTTAAGACAGCTCTGATACATCTTCTTGTTTCAACAAGAAAATTTATTAAGTCCTGTCCAAGGAGTATTTCGTAAAGGAAGCTGCCAGGTCCGGGCACATGAGTCCTTGCTGGTCTCCTTGGTGTGAGCAGAGAGGCCAACACACATCACCTGTGACAGTTGTAGTACTCCTCCGCCTTCCACATCTGAACCCATGGCCAGAAAGTCTTCCCTGAAGTTGGGCCTAAATCCTGCCCACGCCCAGCGCTCCTTCTCACCACCACACTGCCTGTCAAGTGGGAGGGAGTGTGCCTTGCGGGAGATCCCAGCACGGTGAGGATGGGTCCCTAGCAGGGCATGCACAACCTCACCTCAGCAGGTGTTTTGTCCGTGAGCCACAGGTGTGGGGCAAAGCGCTCCAGCAGTCTGAACCCAATGACGACCCAATGACATGATTATTTTGCAAATCCCAAAGAATCAACAATACCCCTCCCCTGAAAAACAAGCAAACAAAAATCCTCATAACTATTAAGCAGTCATGATGTAAGATACAACGTTAATATTATTCAAAAGCCAGGTGTTTTCTTATATACCAGCAATGCATAGTTGGAATTTGAAGTTTTAAAAAAAGAACAATATTACTTGGCACCCTAAAGAATTAAATAATTGGGTATAAATCTAACAAAGCGCGTGTAAGATCTATCCATATGAAGAAAGGATAAAATTCTAATGAAAAAAAAGTCAAACAAAACAGAAACAAACACTACACATACTACTCAATGTTTTTAAGATGTCAGTTCTTGCCAACTTAATCTTTAAATTGAAGGTAATTCCAAACAAAATGCCACCGAGCAATTTGTTGTGCATCAGCAAAGTGATTCTGAAGTTTATCTGAAAAGATCCAAAATAACCAACACAGTACTAAAAGAGAAAAATAAATTTGATTTCAGGACTTACTACAAAGTCAAAAAGATCAAAGACAAAATGATTTTGGTGAAAGAATAAACAAATATTTCACAGTAGCAGAATAGAATCAACAAACAGATAAACTCAAGTATACATCAACTAATCTTTGACAAAGAAGCAAAGACGATTTAATGGAGAGAAGTTTTTTTCAACAAATGTGCTGTACAACGAACATCCACATGCAAAAATATTCATCTAGATGCAGATCTTACACCCTTCACAAACATCAGCTTAAAACAAATCATAGGGGGCCTGGCACTGCGGCGTAGCACGCAAAGCATCACCTGCTATGCCGACATCCCGTGTGGGCACTGGTTTGAATCCCAGCCACTCCATTTCTGATCTAGCTCCCTGTTCATTACCTGGGAAAAGCAGCAGCAGGTGGCCCAAGTGTTTGGGCCTTTGCCTTCCATGTAGGAGACCTAGATGAAGCTCCTGGCTTCTGGCTTCAGTTTGGTCCAGTTCCAGCCATTGCACATTTGGGGAGTGAACCAGTGAGTGGAAGACCACTCTCTTTATCTCTAACTTTCAAAATAAATTTTAAAACATTTTTCCTCAGCTGTAGGCAACTGTCCAAGTTTCATCATACCTAGGCAAGTGGGAGAAAAGCAGCTAGTAGCTGGCAGGTATCCTGGGCCTGGTTAATGCCAAATTTGTATTAACTATACCAGGGTGCCAGCATAGTTTTCCATTCTAATTATTTTCAAGATACTTTGGGGGTAGATGTCAGCATGCAAGCAGACAGGGTTTGGGGACACACGCACTGTGTATGAACCCTGGCAGGCAGGACTCAGGCTGGCATGGCACACCACCAGAGCACTGGGCCTGGGGATCTTCACACTAGCAGACATGGGTGGCTGTGGATTGCTCAGGGAAGCAGTTCTGAAGATTTGTGGGAGGGAGGACTACTGAGGGAGATTGTGATAGGTGAAGCATGACTTCTGGGTGGCTTCCACCAACCAGGCTACTAGTAGATAAATGAGGGGGTTGAGATTGGGTGATCTTTAGAGGAGGGAGACCCTTTTGAGGCCAAACCAATACATCTGCTCATGTGGGAGACCTGAGCTGGGCTAGTTGGTATTGGCCACTGCCTACTGGTACACACGAAAGCCGTGGCTGGGGGCCTGCCTGGCAGGGCTCAACCACAGTACCGACCAGTGAGTGTCAAGGCAGAGTGTGGACCATGTTAAGTTGGGCCATGGCACTAACCAGCTCATCAAACAACATGGTCTGGGAGCAGATTCTGTGGGGGATCATGGCCTCATCTTTGTGGAACTGCCATATCAGCTGCTTTGCTCAAGGGCTAGGGATGGTGTTGGTCTGATCTAGGCATGACCATGGAACTCACCAGCATTCGTGGGCACTGGGGTTGGGAACAGGCCAGCCTGATCCAGGTTGTAGCACCCACAGGTATACCCAAGAATTGGGCGGGGGTGGGGCTGGGTTGCAACATCCACCAGCACACACAAAACCAAGACTAGGGGGCAGACTGTGCCAGGTAAGGGCCTAACACCCGCTAACATGTGTGAGATCTGAGTCTGGGAGTGGGCCTGGTGGGAAACTTGGGGAACTTCTTTGGGGGGCTGTCATTCCTGCTGTTGAGCATGTGAGACAGGGCTGGGTGTTGCTCTGGCGGGGCATGTCTTCTTCACTTGTCAGCAGGAGTATGGATTGGTTCTGTGGTAGCATGGGGCAGACCAGGCAGGGCCAGGCCTAACCATAGCACACTGGCATGCATGGGAGCCAAGATAAGGTGTGGGCCATACTGGACTTGGCTAGGCTATCAAACCTACCAGTTTGAATTGAAAATCAGAGATGGAGGGGCTGGGGATGGCACCCACCAGCACCAACCAGCAAGAGTTGGAACGGGGCAGGGGTGGGCTGGGCCAGGTCAGGCTGCAGCATCCAATGGCAAAGGCCAAGATGGGTGATAGATTATGTTGGGCTGAATCAGAGCAACCACTGGCACATGCAAGACCTGTGGCTGGGAGCAAGCCTCGTCAAGGAGTTAAGGGGACACCCCAATGGGCTGTGGTCCCCACTAGTGAGTGCAAGAGCTGGAATGAGGGCAGTGAACTGGGCTGGACATGACTAAAATATCCCTCGGCATGGATGTGCACTGGGTCTGGGGTATACCAGACTGGGCTAGCCTCCAGCACCCTCTGGTGCTCGCAAGAGCCAGAGTGGGTGCAGAACAGGCTGGGTTAGGTCTCTATCCAGTGAACCATGTGAGGACTTGGTCTGGGAGGGGACCAGGCAGAGCTGGGCTGTAACACCCAACAGTAAGAGCTGGAATGGGTGTGGAGTGGTTGGAAAAGGCCGCTGTACCTGCCAGGACAGGAGGTGTGCCAAGTCATGCTGGGCTAAGAACTCACCCGTGTGCATGAGATGTGTGACTGGCAGGTGAGCCAATAGAAGAGCTTGGGGAACTCCTCTGTCAGGACAAAGTCCCTACAGTGAGTGCAAGAACCAAGGCTGGGAGCAACACAGACCAGGCCAGGTTATAGTACCTGCTGCCATATGTATGTCAGGTCTGGGAGCAGACCAGGCTGAGCCAGTTCATAGCACCCACTGGCAAATGTGAGAACCAGGATGGGGTGCAGGACAGACTGGGTTGTGCCACAACACCAGCCAGTTAACATTAGGGCTGGGACTGGGTGCAGATCAGGCCAAGCCAGGCTGCAGCACCTGCTGGTAAATGCAAAGGTGAGGCGAGCCATGCCAGTCTGGGCCTTAGCACCCACCAGCTCACGTAAGACCTGGGATGGGGGGTAAGCCCTGTAGGGGAGCTGTAGGGATTTCCCTGCTGGGCCACTGCTCCTGCTGGTGAGTGTAAGAGCTGGGACTGGGGGTAGACCAAGCTGAGCAGGGCAACAAACCCCTTTGGCCTGCATGTAAGCTGGGTTAGGGGGAGAGCCAGGCTGGGCTAAGCGACCATATCCACTGGTACATGCATGAAACGGAGTATGTACAGACTATTTGGGCTTTGCCACAGCATCAGCTAGCAGGTGCTGGGATTGGGGACAAGTCCTGTCAGACTAGACCATAGAACCACCTGGCAAGTACAAGATCCAGGGCTGGGAGTGAGCCTAGTAGGGAAATTGTGGACACCCCTCTGTTGGGCTGCAGTTCCCACTGGTGAGCATGAGAACCAGCGTTTGGGGTGGACCTGGCTAGACAGGCAGTGGCACCTGGCTGCATGAGTGTAGGCTGGACAGTGGGATCAGTCGGGCTGAGCTAGGTTCCAACACCCATTGATGTATATGTGAGCCAAATGGGATATGTGAAAGACTGAACCAGTCCACCACACATACCAGCATGTACAGGAACCATGGATGTGGGCAGGCATGGTAGGGATTATTGGGGGTTGCCTCAACTAGACTGAAGTTCCCGCTGGCATGTGTGGGCACGGTAGGCTGGGCCAAAACATCCACTGGTTTGCATATGAGATGGGGCTGGGGACAGAATTGACCAGGTGACTGCAGCCCCCAGTGTGTGTAGGCTGCTGTGTGTGATGGACTTACCTGGACCCCACACTGGTTGACACACAGAAGTCAAGTTGGGCTAACCTTCGGCAAGGTTTCTTTGGGCACTCCCCCACCCCGACTGGATCCCTGGACTCAGAACTCCAACCACAGTGAAAATCATGGGCTCTGTAGCCTGACAATGGAATGCATGAGTCAGAACTGAGTGTCCCTGGTTGTTGAGGCCTGTGCAGTAGACAGCATGCCCATTTGCTCATGGAAGATATGACAAGCAGTTCATTGAGGCCTGCAGAAAACATCTAATACCATGGAGGACAGAACAAATTGAACAGTTCTCCCTTTCAAGTTTTGACAGCGAGTATCTGGGCGAATTGAGACTCTGAGGTGGACTATGTCGGCAGATAGACCTTGGAAGGATTTCCTTAACCTTGCAGCAATGAAATTAACAGCATCTCAGAACTATTGAAACTACTTAAACAGTACCCTTGGAACATGCTCCCCACTGGGGACCCTGGGATGACATCAGGTGACCACCTCCCCATCTCTGGGCACTGATGTAGTTAGGTTGCTGGGAATGGCTCTCTCCCCTTCTCTCTCCACTTTCCCCAGATATAGAAAGAATAAAAGGAGATTGGAGGTAATTGTCTCATCCACTTTCCCGCATTTCTCAACCCTCCCCACCCTAGTCAATGGTCCTCATGGACATGCATCCTTCTCATCTATGTAAACATCATCAAAATTAAATGAACTATTATCAATTTTTTAATTAAAAATGGATCACAGATCTAGGTGTAAAATATAAAAATACAAATTCTTGAAAGGTACCATAAGAGAAAATTTGGGTGACCTTTTCCATAGTAGTAACTTTTAGATGTAGTACCAAAAGCATAACACATGAAAGAAAAAATGGAAAGTTGTGTTTCTTTCAAATTAAAACCTTCTACTCTACTGAAGACATTGTTAGGAAAACAAAAGGCCAAGTCACAGAATAGGGGAAATATCTGATAAAACATCAGTATCCCAAAGATACAAAGAACTCTTAAAATTCAACAGGAAAAAAAGAAACCATCCAATTTTGAAATGGGCAAAAAGATATGAACAGACACTGAAACAAAGAAGATATACAATAGCGAAGAAGGCTACGAAAAGATATTCAATGATATGTGTCATTAGGGCATCACAAATTACAATAGTAAGGGTCTGTCATGGTGGCCTAGCGGCTAAAGTCCTTGCCATGCATGCGCCAGGATCCCATATGGGTGCCAGTTCTAATCCCAGCAGCCCCACTTCCCATCCAGCTCCCTGCTTGTGGCCTGGGAGAGCAGTCGAGGACAGCCCAATGCATTGGGACCCTGCACTTGCATGGGAGACCCTGAAGAGGCTCCTGGCTCCTGGCTTTGGATCAGCCCAGTTCCGGCCATTATGGCCACTAGGGGAGTGAACCAGTGGATGGAAAATCTCTCTCTCCTCTCCTCTTTTTCCTCTCTGTAAAACTTCTTTTCAAAAAGTAATCTTTAAAAAATACTAGGGAGAGAGTAGCCAGGTCAGTGATTGGCAGGAGATTGGGTGAGGGAGTAAACGCTGACTAGATGGAGTGTAGAGGGTTTTCAGGGCAATGAGATGACTCTGGGTGATACTGTGACAGTGGGAAGAGGTTATTACTCATCTGTCTAAATACACAGTATATCATCAAGAGTGAACTACACTTGATCTTAGCCAAAAGGCCGAGAAGCGATCCCAAGAGTGAACTCTACTGCAAACTATGGGTCTTAGTTGAGAACAATGTATTAATACTGATTCATCAGTTACACTAAATGTGCCACACTAACACAAGATGCTAAGTATTGAGAAAACTGGGGTTGGATGAAGGGGGAGTGTGGGGACTCTTTGGACTTCCCGAGCAATTTTTTGTGTGAATCTAAAACTGCTCCAAAAGTCTATGCGTGTCTTTTTAAACAAGTGAAATACAATGCTGATGATGCATGCTACACCATTGAAAACATTATACTAAGAGAAAGAAATAAGTCATAAGGGCATGGTGTACATGAAATGTTAAAAATAGACCAATCTAGACAGACAGAGAGTAGATTAGTAGTTGCCTAGGGATGGTGGAGGGGGTGGAGTGGGGTTCAGGGCCCTGGGGCTGATGGATAAAGGATGTAGGGCTTCTTTCTGGAGTACTGAAGAGTCTAGCATTGTGAGGATGATTGCACATCTCTACACATAGACTAAATGCCATTACTACTATTCATATGTGGATTCAATCTCGCTAAAGCTTTTTAAAGGAATAAAAATCAGGCTCAGGTATTGGAGTACCTGGCTTGGAGTTCTGTCTCCAGCTTCCTGCCCAGCCCGGGAGGCAGCAGGGGTGGCTCAAGTGATTGGCTCCAGGCCACCCACGTGGGAGACCTGCATTGAGCTCCTGCCTTTCCCTACCCAGTTGACTCTGCCTGGGGTCATTGTGAGCATTTGGGGAATGACCCAGCACTTAGGAGTACTCTGTCTCTCTTTCTGTTGAAATAAAAACCAGCGCAAAGGCATAGCTATACACACACTCACAGTCTAATCTCTGGCATCTGTAAACACAGCTGGCCCTAATAGCCAGTTTTCTGCATCAGTAGATTCAACCAGGTAGCGATTAAAAATATTCACAAAACTTGATTCTATGCTGAACATGAACAGTTTTTCTTTCTTGTCATCATTCCCTCAGCCAAACACCACAGCCACTATTTGCATAGCCTTTCTATTGTATTAGGTATTGGAAATAATCTAGAGATGAGTTAAGTAAAGTCTATGCAGCTCTATGCAAATACTACAGTGTTTATTTTTTTCTAAACAAAACAAAACTTTGATTTGAAGGTGAGAGAGAGAGGGAATCTTCCATCTACTAGTTCATTCCCCAGATGGCTGTGACAACCAGGGGTGGGCAAGGACAAACCCAGGATTGTCTTCTGGGTCTCCCACATGGATGCAGGGGCCCAAACACTTAGGCCATCGTTTGTGAGATGGTTTAAGCAGGCCATAAGCAGGGAGCTGGATAGGAAGTGGGGCAGCAGGGACACAAACTGGCACCCATATGTGATGCCGGCACCTCAGACCGACTTCACTATGCCACAATACTGTCCCTTACACCATCTGTAATAAGAGACTCGAGCATCCTAGGATTTTGGTATTTGCAAGGGTGATCATGGAACGAATTCACCACAGATGTCACCTTAGAATTGCCGAAGTACCAGGAAGTGCCCAGTGGAGGTGCCCAGTGGAGCGTGGGGAAACTGAGGGTGAGGAATGAGGAAGAGACTGGTTTTTCACTGTCTACTTCCCTGTGTCATTTGAAGCGTTAGTCCTGTGTACACTTTTGTACTCCAAACCCCCCCCGCCACCATGTTGCTGTTCCTAAAAAATCTACCCTACTTATCCAAACTTCTCTCAGACAATAATCTCTCTTTATGTCATTTCCCAAAATAAGTTCGAGAGAATCAAACCTAAACCCAGGCCAAACAAATCCAAAGAAAGTAAGAAAAGAGAATAAATGAGACACCAAACCCTGTGAATGAAGGAATTCCATGAACATATCTATTCAATGGAACGTTTTGCAGCATTTAAATGGTGTTCAATAATCTAATGGTTGGGAAATGTTTGTGTGAAAATGGCAACTTAACTGAGAACATATCATGTTCCCACATGCATCTAGTTTTTATAAACATAATTTTACTTTATTTTTTATGTTGTTTACATAGTTGACAAGGATGCATGAGGACCACTGCTTTCGGATGGAGAAAGTTGAGGCCTGGAGGAAGGTAGGTGGGACAAATACTTCCAATTTTCCTTTTCTTCCCTTTTCTCCCGTATCTATGAAAGGGGAAGGAGGGAGAGGGGGTCCACTCCAGCTGCCAAACTACGTCAGTACCCGGGGATGGAGTATATCCACTTGATGTCATCTTAGAGACCCCAATATGAAGAAGAATGTTCCGAGGGTATTGTTTGAGTGATTTTGATAGTTCTGAGATACTGTTGGTTTTGTTGTTCTAAGTTTAGGAAATCTTTCCAAGATTGAATAGCCTGGACGGCCCCCAGCCCTGGCTGTCATGCACACCAGCAGGAGCCACAGCCACTAGAATAAAGGAGTGTCCACAGTTTCCCTACTAGGCCCATTTCCGGTCCTGGATCTTGCACTTTCCAGTGGATAGTGGATAGTCCAGTCTGACATGACTTGCACCCTCTCCCAGCACTTGCCAGTGGATTTTGTGGCGAAGTCCAGCCATTCGGCACTTACCCTGGCTCTTACATGCACCAGTGGATGTAGTGGTCTGGTCTAGCCTGGCCCTCCCTCAAACCCAGCTTGAATGCAGGCCGAAGGTCGTTGCAGCCCTGCCCAACCTGGACCTGGCCCAGTCCCAGCCCTTGTGCTCCCCAGCGGGAGAAGTAGCCCAGCAGGGGAGCCCCTGCAGCCCCCCCACCAGGTTTGCTCCCAGCCTTGGGTCTTGGGTCCCACATATGTTTGTCTAGGCCTAGAATGAAGCCCAAATACACCAAGACAGGTACAGTGGTTGTGTTGGAGAGGTAAGATATATTTTCATAAATACATATGTCTTACTTCAGAGGGAGGGACATAGGAGGTCATTTGGACACATCTGCCTTGAGCAGGTGCGTGGTCCTTAGTTTATTCAGCATAACTGTCTTGATGGCTTTCATTTGTTCACATTTGATTTCTTTACTTTCCAATCCTACATTCTCAAATCCTGTCTGCATTTAATAACTGTGTTGACTAAATTTCACTTTAGTGTAAGAAAATTTTGAATACATATACATACAGGTACTTTGAATATTTGACAGAATGTGAAATTAAAATATATTTTAATTGATTTTTTTATTGAAAGGAGAGGTAGAGAGAGAGGAGAGATATGGAGACAGAGAGAAACTTCATTCTGGTGATTTATTCCCCAAATGGCTGCAACTACTGGAGCTGGGCCGATCCGAAGCCAGGAGCCAGGAGCTTCTTCTGGGTCTCCCACGTGTGTGCAGGGGATCCAAGGGTATGAGCTGTCCTCCACTGCTTTCCCAAGCCGCAAGCAGGGAGCTGGATGGGAAGTGGAGTAACCAGGAAATGAACCAGTGCCACAGGTGGAGGCTTAGCTTACTATTTCATGGCACAGTCCCAAAAGAAAAATATTCTGGTGCAAAAATGTGAAATCCACAAAATTCATAGTGTGTGTGTGAACAGTATATATGTGCTTTTTGACATACTAAAGTGCCAGGTCTGAGCTAGCATTCTAGCTCTAGGCCCTCCGCAGCCTGAGCCAACAGTAGGTGTTCAAAATGTGGTATTTTTTTTTTTTCTTCCTCTCTCTCTCTTTCAAATTGCAAGTTCAAGACAGGACCTCAGTACTCACTAGCATGGTGCCCTAAGGGGAAAGCTGTAACAGACAGAGTCGATGTGGTGTACTGGAGTCCATCAGAGAGTTCCAGCACACCCATGCTCGGCCTCAGGTCACCCAAGGCTCCGGGCCTGCATTTCTTTACCCGTAAAGCAGAGGCACAATAACAGCACCCACCTCTGATGGTCAACTCATCTTCCGTCTCACCTAACTTCTTATTCAAGCCTTGGATGGTTTGGGCCGCTCTCGGAGGCCTTACCCTGAGGCAGTTAATGGAAACCTTGCCCCTTCTCAGACAAACCACACCTTCAGGGGGGAGTGGCCACTGCCAGGCAAGAAACCCTGTCATACAGGCCCTCTTGGACAAGTGTGTGCAATCAGCTAAACCCAAAATGCATGTGTCCTCCAGCCATCCACACACTGCATACATCTGATAACTATTCCCTGACCCTCTGTGACAGGTCAGGTGCTGGCCCTTGCTGGAGGCACAGAGTTCCTGCTTTTTAAGAAGATTTAAATCTGGGACCCAGCGCTATAGCGTAGTGGTTAAAATCCTCGTCTTGTACACGCCGGGATCCCATATGGGCGCCGGTTCTAATCCCGGAGGCCCTGCTTCCCATCCAGCTCCCTGCTTGTGGCCTGGGAAAGCAGTTGAGGACGGCCCAAAGCCTTGGGGTCCTGCACCCGCATAGGAGACCTGGAAGAGCTCCTGGTTCCTGGCTTCGGATTGGCTCAGCTCCAGCCGTTGCGGTCAGTTGGGGAGTGAACTATCAGACAGAAGATTTTCCTCTCTGTCTCTCCTCTCTGTATAACTGCCTTTCCAATAAAAATAAATTTTTTTAAAAAAAAGAAGCTTTAAATCTGATAGGAGAGCAGGCTAATCCTCCACCTGTGGTGCCAGCATCCCATGTAGATAATGGTTCAAGTCACAATTACTCTATTTCCCATCAGGCTCCCTGCTTATGGTCTGGGAAGGCAGTAGAGGATGACTCAAGTGCTTGGACCTCTGTACCCCCATTGGAAACCCCAAAGAAACCCTGGCTCCTGGCTTCAGACAAGCCCAGCTCAGGCCATGGTGGCCATTTGGGGATTGAATTACCAGATGGAAGCTTCTCTCTATGTAACTTGGCTTTACAAGTAAAATAAATAAATCTTCAAAGAGAGAGAGACTTGAGACATCCTGCAGGGTGCAGGGTCAGGGTTGGCTGTGAAATGGACTTGATGAGAACTGGGTATAAGGAAGAGTTTAGACTGTAGGTATGGCAGAGCACACAGAGAAAACGCTTTAACTAAGTTTAAGGGTGAATCCAAGACAAAAACAAAATGCCAGGAAAGCACTGAGCGCTAAGGACTCAGGGTGGGGTAGAATATTTTCCAGAGGAGGAAGGCTGAGGCCACAACGCATGGTCAGACTTTGGGTCACTCAGTCTTCCTCTGGTTCTCTCCGTTTGCACCTGCTAGACTAGGAGACAGAATGATCATGGCACGCATTGACTTACCCAGGAGAATATGTGTACGTGCCTGGCCCTGTGGGTGATGTGGCCGGGAAGGTGTGTGAGAGGGGTTTGGTCCAAGGTGGGGCTGGATTGCCGTGGCTGTAATAGCATTGCCCCACGTAGGAGGATACACAGGCGAGGAGTGCTGTTGGGGGATGGAAAACATGGCCTGAGGTGGCCAAAGACCCAGGCAGTCAAGTCAGCCTTACCCTGGGAGGCCCTGCCTTGGCAGGCAGCAGAGGGGCTTCTCTGAACTGGGCATCCTGTTAAGGCAACTTCCCCCAGGAAGAACCCAGGCCTGGGAGGCCAGAGGTTGAAGGGTTCTAAACTTGAATCAGCACTAGAATTGCTGTGTGACGCTGAGTCAATTCTGAACCACCCTGGGTCCCAGCTTTCCTCCCTGAGTGGCAGAGTGTGTGCGCACGCACACATGCATGCGTGTGTGTGTGGGGGGGAAGTGGCTGAAATGTTTCTCAAGCTCTCCTCTATCTGTATTGTGGTTCATTTCTGTGCCCCCTGTCCTTTGGTTAAAAAAAATAAACATATATCTCTTAGTCCTGTCTCCGTCCCTGACTTGCTGTGTGGCCTTGCGCCAGCTGCTGGACCTCTCTCGGCCTAGTTCCACATCCAAGGTATCAGCAGATTGGGGAAGAGAGTTTCTGGCGTCCGGTGATTCTCCCTAGAGGACGCTCGCTCTCATCTCCAGCTGAAAGCTTCAGACAAACCAGAGGGAAGTGAGGCGCTGGTCACAGACGAACCCCCTTCCCAATCCTCCCGATCTTCTCCCACTGTCCTCCCTCCCTCCACCCCCCTCCCCACTGTCAGGAGCTTGCAGCACTGGCTGGCTTGCCAAACTTGTTGCCATGACGACGGGTTACAAATAACTCAGATACAGACAAGGATTTTAACCCAAGAGCTGCTGGGCCAAGGGCTTCCTGCTCCTTCCTCAGACCAGACTGAAGGAGCAAGCTGAGCAATTCTTTGGAATGAAGTCATCTCATCCTTCTCCCCCCTCACTACTTAACAGCCTGCCAAGGTCACAGGAGTTAAGTCCTTCCGAAAACCTGATTGAAATCTTTCCCATCCCATTTCCCACTCGCTCCCATTACAAAGTGATCACTCTGAGTTTTTGACACCTGCCGGCTGCCAAGTCCTGCTTGGCATACATCATCTAAGGACATTTTCCCAGCAGTCCATCAGGTAGACATTATTATTCTACCTGAGACTGTATTCTACTTGGGTCATTTTTTTCCCCTTAGGGGAAAACGGAGGTCCCATAGATGTGACTGGAGTAAGGAAGTCAGAGTTTCATATTCAAATCCAAGGGGATGGCACGATGGCTCAATGGCTAATCCTTCACTTGCAAATACAGGCATCCCCTATGAACACTGGTTCATGTTCTGGCTGCTCCACTTTCCATCCAGTGTCCTGCTTATGGCTTGGGAAAGCAGTGGAGGATGGTCCAAAACCTTAGGACTCTGCACTTAATGCGGGAGACCTAGCATCTGATTGGCTCAGCTCCAGCCATTGTGGCCATCTGGGGAGTGAACCTGCCTATGGAAGATCTGACAAGAAATTGGACTGCATTTGTCTTCTCAATGCCTAAGACTTTATCACTAAGAGAGAAGCAAGGATAGAAACACACAGCCCCAAAGAGTTCCCATCACACTGGAGACGGCAGGGGCAATGCAACAATTTCTTGGCAAGCTGACAGCACTAGCAGGATAGTAACTGAGAAAGCAGGGCAGGGAAAGACATGGCAGGAATGCCCACATGGATGCAGAGTCACACACAGGGAGCTGAAGCTCCTGGCCTCCCAAAGAGGTCCTGGTGGGGCAGTGCTGTGGGAGAGCCTCAACAGGGGCTCACCAAAGGCATGTGTGGGAACAGCTGAGCTCCCGGCTTCTCCTCACCATCACCCCGGCATGCCCTTGCGCAGACACTGTGAGAGCCAAGCGTGTGTGGCCAGGAGGGCACTGGAGGTCCCACACTGAGGCCTCTACTTGCTGTCCACGGTGAGTCCTGGGCACATCGGGCAGGTTCCCACCCAGCCACCTCAAAGGGAAGCCTAATAGTGGTAACCTTGACACACCCTTGCCTTCTTCATGGGGCTCCAAGTCAATTATAACAGACTTTTCCCCAAATAAGTGGGCTGCTAGCTTTGATCATTTGTAAAAAAAAAATAATAATAATAATAAAATAAAATACACTACTAAATTTATGAAAGAAACGGGAAAATTAAGGTTAGGCATAGTGCAAACAAAAAAACAAAAAAACAAAATACCAGAAAAAAAAAGACTCCAGGTAATTATAGCATAATTCTTGACTCCATAATGAATACTGATTTTTTTAAATGTATTTGAAAGGCAGAGTTACAAGAGAGAGGAGGAGAGAGAGCAGAGAGAGAGGGAGGGAAAGAGAGCGAGAAAATCTTCCATCTGCTAGTTTCAAATGACCGCCACAATGGCTGGAGCTGAGTTGATCTAAAGCCAGGAGCTGCATTTGGGTCTCCCATGTGGGTGCCGAGGCCCAAGGATGTGAGCCATCCTCGACTGCTTTCCCAGGTCATAAGCAAGGAGCTGGATGGGAAGTGGAGCAGCCATGGTTTGAACCAATACTCAGTTGGGAAGCCAGCACTGTAGGAAGATTAGCTTGCTATACAACAGTATTATCTACTGATTTAGTAGGAATTGGAATGAAAATGTATTTGAAGAATGAAGGGTGGGAAAGCAGAGGTGTGTGCAGAAGGACCAAATCCTCTTCTAGCATAATGAGATGGTAAAAGATAATGTCTCAAATTCTAAATTAAGCAGGGGTAAGTGGTACAGTAGGTTAAGCTGCCATCCGTGATACCATCATCCCATATAAGCAGTTCATATTCCCACTGCTACACTTCTTTTTTAAGATTTATTTATTTTTATTAGAAAGGCAGAAATACAGGGAGGAGGAGAGACAGGAAGATCTTCCATCCGATGAATCACTCCTCAAGCAGCTGCAACAGCCGGAGCTGAGCCAATCCGAAGCCAGGAGCCAGGAGCTCTTCCAGGTCTCCCACACAGGTGCAGGGTCCCAAGGCTTTGGGCCGTCCTCGACTGCTTTCCCAGGCCACAAACAGGGAGCTGGATGGGGAGCGATGCTGCCGGGATTAGAACCGGCGCCCATATGGGATCCTGGCAAGTTCAGGGCAAGGACTTTAGCTGCTAAGCTATCATGCTGGGCCCCATAAATAAACCTTTTTAAATAAAGAGTAGGATAAGCATTTTGTGAAGAGTCACATTGGTTCATCAGTTGAAAATCATTTCACCTACATTTAAGTAACAAAAAATCCAACTCACAAAGGCTTAATACAACTAAGGCTTTATTATTGCTTCCATGAACAGAAAGTGAGTTATGGGATCTGGCAGTTAATGACGCCATCAGTGAAGCCGGCATCTTGAAACATGTTCTCCCTTGGGCCCGGCGGCGTGGTCTAGCAGCTAAAGTCCTCGCCTTGAAAGCCCCAGGATCCCATATGGGCGCCGGTTCTAATCCCGGCAGCTCCACTTCCCATCCAGCTCCCTGCTTGTGGCCTGGGAAAGCAGTCGAGGACGGCCCAAAGCCTTAGGACCCTGCACCCGTGTGGGAGACCCGGAAGAGGTTCCAGGTTCCTGGCATCGGCCCGTTGCGGCTCACTTGGGGAGTGAAACATCGGATGGAAGATCTTCCTCTCTGTCTCTCCTTCTCTGTGTATATCTGGCTGTAATAAAATGAATAAATCTTTAAAAAAAAAAAAAAAAGAAACATGTTCTCCCTTAACGTGCAGTCTTCATCCTCATGCTCATCCCCTGATGGTCACAAGATGGTTGCCACAGTTCTAGGCAGCACAGCCAAATTCCAGGCAGAAAGAAGACAACAGCATCATTTTATGGGAGACTTCTCATGGCAGATTATACTTTTATAGAAGGCCCCCAGGAAATCCCTGATTGGCCTTAGTTGGATCACACAGTTACCCGTGGCCACAAGGAAGGCCAAGCCAGTGAAGCAAGGCAGAGGGTGGACTGACACAAGCAGCACAGTAACTGAGAGGGTGGTTTCTTTTAGGGAGCTGAACGCGCAGTTGGTTTTCATGAGGACTCTTTCAGCACTATGTTATTTTGTTTTTTTTTTTTAAAAAAACTATATGTAGGGCCCTTTGCACTAGCCTAGTCTCTAAAGTGCTCAACTTGCATGTGCTGGGATTTCATATGGGCGCCATTTTGTGTCCTGGATGCGCCACTTCCCTTCCACCTCCCTGGCTGTGGCCTGGGAAAGCAGTCAAGGACGGCCCAAAGCCTTGGGACTGTGCACCTGTGTGGGAGACCTGGAAGAAGCTCTTGGCTGCAGATCAGCTCTGCTCTAGCTGTTGTAGCCTTCTGAAACTAGCCAATGGAAGACCTCTCTCTCTCCTTCTGTAACACTGCCTTTCCAATAAAGAGACTAAAGCTTTTCAAACTGCATCCCATAGAAGCTGCAGTTGTTGAAGTCAGCTGGCCTCGGGAGCCATCCGCAGTGGAGGGGCTCTTTCCCAGTGGAAGGCAGCCTAGGTGGCCACATGCCTCCTTTGGAGCACCTCATGCTGTTGCCTTTTACGGAGCTTGCTACTAGAAATCAGGACTGCTGTGTGAGGGAGTTACACAGCAAGCTGTGGCTAGACAGTCCTGCTGCAATTTCCTGTCTGCCATCTATTAGATCTGTGACCCCAGGCATGTGGTATCTGGGAGGCTCACTTTCTCTTTCGATGAAATGAAGGTAATTTGAGTGCCTGGTACAGAGTGAGCACTTAGCAAATAGAATCCACCGTGATTAAAATGTGAAATGTTCCACATATTGACATAACCTGGGTGCACTTGAACTGCATTATGCTTTCACTGAGCTAACTTTCAGTCTTAAACATGGGTTTGGACTGGATTGTCACTGAATATGATTATTTAGTCATAAGAGTTGCGTGGAAGATGTTGACCCGGGCCTTTGGTCATAGAATACACTCAGTTGGGACCCGCAGGTTTCAACTGTGGGCAACTCCTACTGGAGGAAAAGAAAAAGACTCAGATTGGATTGCTGGGTCCACTAAGCATAGCATTATGTAACTTTACGAATCATCCACATGCTGCGAGATATATTGAACTGGGATCATCTCATGTGGGCCATAGCAATGACGTCATCCCTGGGGAAGCAAGTGTTAGCGCAACCCAGGGAGCAACTGGCTATTGTGGAGTATTATGCTGCAGCAAAAATGCAGTCGGCCCAGGGGATGAGGGACAGGGTGGGAGAAATGAATTCTTCCCCCTTAGAGTAGCATGAGGTGTGGGTCTGCACTGCAGGTAGAACACATGGGCAAACCATGGAAGATGACCCAGCACACGCTTGCAGTCGGGGTTCGGGGCTACACAGAGGGCCCCGAAGGAGCTGCCTCCCTTTGAGAGGCATGAGTGACATCAGTGTGCAGAGGTGCGGTCCAATGGCACGTTTCCGTCCAGGCCTGATAATGAACTTTTGTTACCACAAAAACTCTTCAATAAACTCTCTACTGCACGCAGAGGTAGAAAAAGGTGTGACATCAAGAAAAGAAGAAAAAATGCTAAGAACAAGTGACCTTGGCAGAAATAAGAGTGTCTAGAAATTTAAAATGATTGTCCCCTCCCCAAAAAAAGCTATGCCAGAAGATAGCATTAAAAAATGTCCCCAAAAAACAAGACATGGCAAAGGCAAATATGAGAGAAAACAAAGAGGCAAAACAAAACAAAACAAAAACATTCAGAGGATCCAACATCTAATTGATCTGGAAGGAACAGATCAAATTAGCAAAGAATTAAGACAAGACAGCGATGTCTCAGCATTGAGAGATAGGAGGCTTCAGGCTCCCCCTCCGGGTGGCCAGCCAAACACAGAAGGGGGCAGACACAGTTCCGGGCACATCATGGTGACATTTCAAAAACACTTCAGCAGGAAGAAAAACAAGTTTAAGTGTCCAGAAGTGGAGAAAACAAGTTGCCAACAAATGAATGAAAACACTATGAGCATCTGATTTCTCCTGAGCCAGGGCGTATGCTCCAAAAAGGTACCTGCAAAGGATGGGGGAAGAACAGTCTGGGACATAGCATTCTTAAAGCCGAACCAGTGGTGGAACACGAAGCACCCAGCATGGGGAGATACGCCCAGACCACCAAAGAGATCTTGTCCTCCTCCACGTGTTCTGGAGGACCATCTACAAAACGTGCAACCTATTACCTGGGATGCTCATGTGTAAGACAAGTGGATTCCCACTAAGTAAAGCAGAAAAGGGCTTCACTACTAGGTTGCCAGGTGACTCTCAGAAGTCTAGACATTCATTTAAAAAAAAAATGTGATGGGAAGAGGTGGGGGGTGGTGAGCAGGACGCTTGGGCCCCCATCCAGGGCTGGCATGGGCAGAATGCTGCTCTGGGGCTGCTACCCCTGCCACAAGTGGTTCTCAGAGCACCGTCCCAGGGCACTGCCAGTGACCTGCAGCCCATCACAGGCCTTAGCTTGTCACACCTTACTAGCAGCAATCCACTGAAGGGGTTTTTTGTTTGTTTGTTTGTTTGTTTGTTTTGCTTTTGTTTCCTAAGGTTATTTAATTTCCTTGGAAAGGCAGATTTACAGAGAGAAGGAGAGACAGAAAGATCTTCTGTCCATTGGATCACTAGGATGGCTGCAACAGCTTGAACTAAGCCAATCCGAAGTCAGGAGACAGGAGCTCCTTTCAGGTCTCCCACGCGGGTGCAGGGTCCCAAAGCATTGGGCCATCCTCGACTGCTTTCCCAGGCCACAAGCAGGGAGCTGGATGGGAAGCGGAGCAGCCAGGACACATACTGGTGCCCATATGGCTTTGGGCACCTGAAAGCTGAGAATTTACCCACTGAACCAAGGCACTTGGTTATTAGTGTTCTCCCAGCAGGCCCTCTCCTTATGCTCACTCCCCTGACCATCTTCGAGAGCCTTTATAGTGGAGAAAGTGTATACATCTAAGATTTATTTTACTTTTATTGGAAAGGCAGATCAGATTTACAGAGGAGAGACAAAGATCTTCCATCTGCTGGTTTGTTCCACAAGTGGCCACACGGCTGGAAGCTGAGCTGATCTGAAGCCAGGAGGCCAGAGCTTTTTCCAGGTCTCCCATGTGGGTGCAGGGTCCCAAGGACCTGAGCCATCCTCTGGTGCTTTTCCAAGGGAGGCAGGGGGCTGGATCAGAAATGGAGCCGCTTGGGACCCAATGCAATGGTTCAGTGGCTGAATCCTTGCCTTACAAGCACCAGGATCCCATATGGTTGATGGCTTGTGTCCTAGCTGCTCCACTTTCCTTCCAGATCCAAGCTTGTAGCCTGCAAAAGCAGTGGAGGATGGCCCAAGTCCTTGGGATCCTGAATTTACGTGAAAGACCCGGAAGAAACTCCTGGTTTTGGATCAGCTCAGCTCTTGCCACTGTGGCCTTTCGGGAATGTATTAGTGGATGGAAGGTCTTATCTCTTGTCTCTTCTTCTCTCTGCCTTTTCAATAAAAATAAATAAGTCTTTTAAAAATATAAAGAAATGGAGCATTTGGGACATTACCAGTGCTCAGCTGGGATGTGGTGCCGCAGGCAGAGGCATAGCCTACATGCCATCGTGCTGGTCCCTATTAACTATTCTCTAAAAGATTTATTTTGTTAGCTAGGCAGAGTGACAGTGAAAAGTTGGGTAGATTGATTTTTTTCCATCTTCTGGATCACTTCCAAAATTCCTGCAACAGTTAGAGCTGAGCCAATCCAAAGCCAGGAGCCAGGAGCCAGGAGATCTGGATCTCCCACACAGGTGCAGGGTCCCAAAGCTTTGGGCCGTCCTCGACTGCTTTCCCAGGCCACAAGCAGGGAGCTGGATGGGAACTGGAGCAGCCGGGACATAAACTGGCACCCATATGGGATCCCAGCACATGCAAGGCAAGGACTTTAACCACTAGGCTATTGTGCCAGGCCCCAGCCTATTGTTTCTAATTTCTTTATACTTGCTCATGTGATGAACATGAGAACACGTCAGAAAGTTTGTGAAAAAGTGGGAGTTTAACTTATGTGTGATCACTTTTCGAAAGCCAGTTTTTTCATATGTATTTAATATATATCATGAAAACTATTTGCACCAAAGATTTATATTTTTAATTCCAGTTTTTCATGACCTTCTTAAAGAACACTTGTCATACCTCAGCTTACCTATCTAGTCCCATGGTGATGAACACTGGATTTGCCTTTAATTTCTCACTAGCACAAACTTCACACTACGATGAACAACACACATCCTCAGTACCTGTGTACTCTCTTGTGGGGCCAGCACAATGGTGCAGTGAGTTTATCCTCCATTTGCAGTGCTGGCATCCCATATGGGCGCCAGTTCTATTCCTGGCTGCTCCACTTCCCATCCAGCTCCCTGCTTGTGGCCTGGGAAAGCAGTGGAGGATGGCCCAAAGCCTTAGTCCCCTGCACTGATGTGGAAGACCCAGAAGAGGCTCCTGGTTCCTGGTTTTGCATCAGCTCAGCTCCAGCTGCTGCCTTCTCTAAAATCTGCCTTTCAAATAAAAATAAATCTTTAAAAAATAAAATTGAAAGAACGTCTTGTGTATATGCCCTGTGATGAGATGGCTGCCGGCAGGCTGCTCTTGGGAACTCTGGCACCAAGTTCCAGTCCCACGGTTGTCCCTTTACAGGCTCATTGGCACCTGATGGTAGCTGACTTTCTGCGTGTTACCACTCTTGTGGTGATTTCTGTTATTTTACCTTTCATTTCTCGAGTAGCAGAGTAGAAAATCTCAAGATAATCAAGGTTCCCTTTCTGTAAATTACTCTCCATAGCCTATGCAATCAATCTTTTGTCCCTGTATTAATCTTTTGTCACTTTTCGCAGATTACAAATATGCTGTCCTAATCTATCATCCTTCTGTTAATTTTGTTTCTTCCAGGCTTCCTGGTGCTGCTGATTGCAAATTTAAAGCCATGGGTGGGCCCAGCGCAATAGCGTAGTGGTTTAAGTCCTCGCTTTGCATGTGCCGGGATCCCATATGGGTGTCGGTTCTAATCCCGGCGGCCCTGCTTCCCATCCAGCTCCCTGCTTGTGACCTGGGAAAGCAATTGAGGACGGCCCAAAGCCTTGGGATCCTGCACCCACGTGGGAGACCTGGAAGAGCTCCTGGCTGCTGGCTTCAGATTGGCTCAGCTCCAGCCGTTGTGGTCACTTGGGGAGTGAATCATCAGATGGAAGATCTTTCTCTCTTCCTCTCCTCCTCCCTGTATATCTGACTTTCCAATAAAAATAAATAAATCTTTTCTTTTTTTTAAGCCACGGGTAGGGAAAGGAGGAGCTGCTCCCCTTTAGTGTCTCTAGTATGAAGTCGAGTCTGCCTCCCAGCAAGATTCCCTCCCACGGGAGGAAAGCTCCCCCTCCCCCAAACAATACTGGACTTTCTGCTTCAGGAAACACTAGAGTTGAGTTCATCACTTTGCTTATCCAACAGCCACATAAGCCCTTCCTTCCTTCCCTACTTCCGTTTTGAAACAGTGCTGCCAGTAAATGTAGGGAGGGCAAACTGCCTCCTCTAACCAGACAGGCACTCATCCCCACTCCAAAGAGAATGCTGTCAGGCACAAGCAGGAGAAAATGCAATTCACAATGGCTGAAGTAGTGGATGCACTTTCCTGGCTCACTCATCCGAGGGGTCTGTGGGCAGGGAGGCTTCAGGCATGGCACGATCAGGAGCACAGTCCCACTGCACCGCGATGCTCTTGGCTCTGTCCCTCCTGGTCTGCTCCATACTCAGGTACGCCTTCTGCAGGTTCACAAGCGTGGCTCACAGTGGTGAAAGCAAAATGCATCCTTGTTCACATCCAAGGGAAGTCAGGTAGCTTCTTCCCTCAAAAGCTGAACCAACCATCACTGTGGCTAGGTGGTTGAAATTACTCACATTGGCTTGTACCAATAAAGGCCTATATGTAGAGTGGGGGTGGGGCCAATCCGACTCAAATCATATTCCTTGCTGTGCAAAGCAGGAGGACTAGAATGGATAATAGAGAACCACCAAAATGTTGACTAAAAGGGAGTAAACTAAGAAGGAAGAAGACATAGGGTCCAAGAAAGAGCGGGCCATCCCAGAAGAGTAAGGAAAGGGTGTTCCTGGAAGACTGCTCTGCCACAGGCCTATAGAGCAATCAGTCCAAATTGGAGCAGGAGGCCAGAGAGCTCCAGGAGCAAGGTATCTGGGAAAAAGGGGAGTTCAAGTGATTTTACATATTCCTTCAGAATTTGAAATCACTTAAGAATGTAATAAAGTCAGACAATGCAAGAGAAAAGAAGAAAGGCAACTAGAGACTCTGGGGCGGGGGAGGAGGACTTAACAAAACGTAATCCTGGTATATGAGCATGATTATGATTATTCGACTAACATGATTAGTAACATAATCATAATACCATAAACACTTACTTGACCTTAAACTTTTAGAACGACCTACTGGAAAATATGGGCAATTCGATTATGGTTACAGAATGCAATGTAAATATTATTAACCTTGTTAATGGAAAAGTACAAGTGATAGAAGTTAAGAGAAACGGTCTGTTAGTGAAAGGCATAAAGGTGAAGAACAGATCAGTGACATGGCTGTATCGGGGGCTGGAAGGAGGGCAGTTCGATGGCATAAACAACAAAAAGTCAATAGAAAATAAAACTTACAAGTTGAGAAATACACAAGTATATATATTATTGAAGGACATGAGGGTAATAGCCAGAAAAGTGAAAAATTACAAGCAGATTAACATATACCCAGTTGAAGATTAGATTTATCACGTTTTTCTACACTCTCCAAAGCTCCTGCTGAAAAGATCATAAAGGAATAAAAGGGGGGGGGGGTATAAAAACACAGTGATGGGGCCCGGCGGTGTGGCCTAGCAGCTAAAAGTCCTCGTCTTGAAAGCCCCAGGATCCCATATGGGCGCCGGTTCTAATCCCGGCAGCTCCACTTCCCATCCAGCTCCCTGCTTGTGACCTGGGAAAGCAGTCGAGGATGGTCCAAAGCCTTGGGACCCTGCACCTGCATGGGAGACCTGGAAGAGATTCCAGGGTCCCGGCATCGGATCGGCGCGTACCGGCCCGTTGCGGCTCACTTGGGGAGTGAACCATCAGACGGAAGATCTTCCTCTCTGTCTCTCCTCTCTGTATATCCGGCTTTCCAATAATAATAAAATCTTAAAAAAAAAAAAAAAAACACAGTGATGAAGAGAATGGGAGCAGGCCTGTCAACAAAAGAGGAATTCCTACAAGCTTCTAGAAGATGGGAAACAAATGGAGGGATGGTGACTGACAAAGCATGGGGGAGCAAGCCACAGCCCGGGGTGTGTATGGACGAGTGGCCTCTGAAGAACCGGCTGGCCTTTCTGGCACAAGCCTGAAGTATGTCGGTCTTGACAATGCCAGGCATGATGAAGTGTGAGCGTGAGATGGGGCTGAACACGGGGAGTTTAAGTGGAAGGCTGTATAACCAAACTGGCACAGCAGCCCCTTGTGCACACTCCATGGCAGCCCTGGTGGTCTGTCTCGTCAGACAAAAACCAGAGCGTTCTTCTCCAAGGAAATCAAATCACCTCGGAGAACAGACCTTGGTTTCTGGCATTCAGGGACTCTGCAACTGTCAAAGACAGTCTTCCCGTCACCCTAAAGGAAAGTTTCCAGTTCCCTAGCCCTTTCGCCAGATATCCAGAGCTCCCAATTGGATTTTTATTGCTACATTTTCAAATATCAGCAACATATCATGGATCAGAAAAACACTGGAGAAAAGACTGTAACATGAAAGAAAAAGAGCAAAATAAGCCAATAAGGGCTTATTTCCAAATGAAATAGACATGTCAGATACTAAGAAATAAAGACCTCTGCAATTCCCCAAGAGACTTAAGGTAATAACACATCCAAAAAACAAGCACGGGATGATTTCAAAAAGGAAAAGAACATATGAATGAATACTTGGAAGAATGAAATGTGTCAAAGGAAAAGAAGAAATGCAGTAGAAAGGCTGAAAGATAATAAAGTTAAATGCACTCCTGGAGATTAAACACACACAAAAGGGAGGGAGAGAGGAAGCTGGGAAGGCAGGAAACTTGGAGGGAGGATGGGGGAAGGGGAGAAAGAGCAGAGGCAAAGAAAAAAAAGATGGAACACAGGAGAGGAAGGCTTAAAAATTACAGTAGATAAATTCAGGAGGCCTAATATCCAAATTTGGAGATTTCCAAGAGAGAACAAAGAAAGCAGAGAAGAGGAATTATGCTAAAGCAATCATGCCAGAGAATTTCCGAAGTGAAAGAACTTCAAAATGAAAGCATGCAACAAATTAGCAGGAAAAGACCCCAAATCCAAACACATTGAAATTTTTAACACCAAAAATACAATTCTTAAAAAATAACAGCAGGGGGAGTGGATGTACAGTTAAGATTCTTCTTATCAGCAAAAGCAGCTCTGAATGAGGGAAGTGGTGACACAGCGGTGAGTTCGTCCCAGATAGCCCCGATTCAGGCCTAGAGATCTTACAAGCAATTAGGCAATAGCGACTTTACCATAGCCAAACACCACAGAAGAAAAACCGGTCCTACTCCCACGTCACCAAGGCCAAGAGGGGAGTGCAGACTTCCACTCTGACTAGCTGCTCTTCCATGAGTGGATCTTTCTTCCCACTAAAACGGAGTCCGAGAACACTCTGTGGGCAGTGGGAACTCCCATGTCCACCCAGAAGTAATCAGGAAACCCTTCCTCTGTGTCATCAATGAAGACTGACATTGGATCTGGACTTCCGTGCTTACCCAGCAGTAATTAGGCAGTGTCCTTTCTTCCACCAAGCTAAATGGAATATGTAAATAAGATCTAGTGTCTCATTAACACAATACCAGAACTAGCCAGCTTTCACGGCCAGTGTTGTGGTATATAGCATGTATAACTGCCCCCTGCATTGTCAGCAACCTATATGGGCGTCAGCTCATGTCCTGGATGCTCCACTTGCAACCTAGCATCATGGTAAAGGCCTGGGAAAAGCAGTGCAAAGCTGGCCCGAGTACTTGGGCCCTTGGCATCCATGTAAGGAAACTTGGAAGAAGCGCTTGGCTTCAACCTGGCCCAGCCCTGGCTGTGTGAACGAAGATGTCTGTCTCTCCCTCTCTCTGTAACTCTTGCTTTCAAGTAAATATTTTTTTAAATCTATTTTTAATAAAATTTTTATACCAAGAACCAGTAAAGTCTCAACGTGAATGAGAAAAAACACTGAACAGACATCAATACCAGGATGAGAAAGAGGTGTTAAAAAGATCTGACAAGAGTTTTTATGGAGCCTTCACAAAAATGTCTCAACAATGAGGAACATGCTTAAAACCAATGAAAAAGTAGAAACTGTCAGGGAAAAAAAAAATGAGATGCAAAGAATCAAATGAAAAAAAAAAAACAGGGACAAAAAATACAAAAATAAAAATCTCAATGGGTTGGCAATAGCAAAAATGGAGAGGACCAAGGAAAGAATCAGTTAACTTGGAGACAGCACAATAGAAATTATGCAATCTGGAAAATGGAGGAAAACAGACTGAAGGGAAACATGAACAGAGCTTCAGGACCTGTGAAACTATTGGAAAGGATCTCATATTTATGCTCTTGGGATCAAATGAGAGGAGAAAAAGCAATTGGAACATTGCCTATAAAGTAATGAGATTGAAATTGATACTGGGTTTCTTATTAAAAATGGGTGTTATAACAAAATGGAAAAAAGACTTCAAAATTCCATGGGGAAATGGTGATGAACTTCAAACTTCATAGGCAAAGTAAACTTGGAATAAAAATATTTTCAGGCATTCAAAGACTCCGGAAGTTTACTTCCTACAAAATATTTCTGAGAAAATTTCTTGAGGATATCCTCCACAAAAACAATGGGGAAAACAGGCAAACAAAACAAAAACATTATAAAGTAATGATTAGGCGATATAACCATGGAAAGCAGTAAAGGAAAACCCCCAAGATGACAGCTTTGCATCAGGCCTTAGAAAGCTATTATTCCAGACTTGAAAAAGGGATGCTGGACTCCAGCAAGAAAATTTCCTGAGAGGCCAAAGGCAGGCTGAATGGGATTCCTAATGTAAGATTTTGTAATGAAAACAATAGATAAAGTAAAATAGTGAAAGAGAAAAAAGCCAAACTTTGGGAAAAAAAGATACAAGAAAAAAGGTATGTTGCTTAGTTGTAAAATGAAGCACATTTAGTCATATTAACAACTGTTTATTATTTTTCAATGTTTAAAACCCGGCTCTATGGGGAAATCTCAACTGAACTTGAGCTGTGGTTATGCAACAAGGTGGAGGAATCCACCATGGTGGGAGGGTTTGGGGAGGGGTGGGGAGAACCCAAGTATCTATGTAACTGTGTCACATAATACAATGTAATTACTGAAGTTAAATAATAAATAATTAAAAAAAAAAACTCCGGCTCTAGGAAACACACATAAACAAAACTCAGCTTATAGAATTCACTTTTGACAATATGAAAGACCAAATGACAGAGGATGAGAGGTTAACAGTGGGAAACAGTTTAAGGTGAGGATAGCCTCTTATCTTTAAAAGATCTGGTCAATACATTCTCTAGGACATGAATCAGTAAAGGTGTTGGGTCTGGCACAATTGCTCAATGGCTAAGCCCTCACCTTGTATGTGCCAGGAACCAGTATGGGCACTGGTTCATGTCCTGGCTACTCCACTTCCCATCCAGCTCCCTGCTTATGGCCTGTGAAATCAGTAGAGAATGACCCCATTTTTTTTTAAATTTTTTTATTAGAAAGGCAATTAAAAAAAAAACCAGAGGAGATAGAAAGATCTTCCATCTGCTGGTTTACTCCCCAAATAGCCTCAACACAATGGCCAGAGCTCGGCTGATCTGAAGTCAGGAGTCAGAAGCTTCTTCTTGGTCTTCCATATGGGTGCAGGTCCCAAAGACTTGAGCCATCTTTCATTGCTTTCCCAGGACATAAACAGGGAACTGGATGGAAGTGGAGCAGCTGGGACACAAACTGGTGCCCAAATGGGATCACAGTGGTTTCAAGGGGAGGATTAGACAATTGAGCCATTGCACTGAGCCTGAAGATCTTTCCTTCTCTGTAAATCTGATTTGCCTTTCCAATAAAAACAAATAAATCCTTTTAAAATTCAAGGTAAAACAAAGTGTTACTTAAATTTTGGAAGCTAGGCAAAAAATTCTACTCAGAAGCAGGAAGGTGTTGAACCTGGTATAATCACGTGTTGCAAAGACATTAAGGGGTAAGATCTGAATCTTCTTTGATGTGCTCACATGGCATATTATTTAGGTATGCAGACAACAGGAGTAAAATGATTGCCAAAAATCAGAGTACAGATGGGGCTCTTTGGGGCAGCAGACTTCTGCTTTTTATAAGTTCTGAACTGACTCAACTTTATAATTTTTTTCTAAATATTGTACAAAATAATGGGAATAATCCATTTTAAGTTAATAAGAAAAATTTTTAAAAATCCAAAAGGTCCCTTCTGGCCATAAATCTCTCTTCCTATAAGTCCCTCCAAACCTACTGTAGAATGCAACTAGTTTGGGAAACTTTATAATCTCCTTTCCTCTCTCCACCTTCAAATGCAGGCTCTGCTCCAAACTGAAATGTTAGGCCAAACATGACATCTTCACATCATCTTTCTTGCTTTCGTGTCTCCCAAGCCTGGAAAGTCCTCCTCCTTCCATTCCTATTCAGCTCTGTCCAAATTCTGCCCCCTCCAAGGATACCTGGTCCCTGACACGTTCTCCCCTAAATCCTCTCGTTTCTAGTTATGTACTTCCTTCTAGTATGCTTAGGCCATTGTTTTGTGACCCAAACCTTCTTCCCCTTGCAGCTAAAATACTAATCTGATACTGTCACTCTGCTGTTTCAAATCCTCTTCCCACTTCCCAAATTGCTCTAAAGGATCAAAGACTGACGGGCATTCACCACTTCTGCTGCTGTGTGGGATAATGCCCAGTTCCTACAAGATTCATGTACATCCCTACTCTTCATGCAGTGCTGCTTAAGCAATTCCTCTTCTTGGAATATTCTTTCCTCTCTTTCCACATGGTAAACACAAATCAAATTTCCCCTTTTCCATAAAGCTTTCCTGTGTATTTCCATTGCCATGCTTCTCAGACACTCACTGCACCTCAGTCTTCCCTTGTATCAGCTGGCACTTGGTGCCTGTGTCTGCTACTTATTTTAGTGTCCAATTAAACCTGAGTTAATACAGGGCAGAGCACACTATCCCCAGAACATAGCATAGGGCCTCAGATGTAGTAGGAATTCAACACAGGCTTTCTGAATGAGTGCATGAAAAAGTGATGCACAAGTGAATATATGAACAAATGTAGCAGTAAATGCTTATATGAAGGTATGGACGTGTATTGTGACAAACTGCATGAATTTATTTTGCAGTATCTTTCAATTCCATTTTTCACTTTTTTTTTTTTTTTGGAAACTCCTGTTAGCATGTGACTAAAGTGAATGAATGAAGAAGTCAATGAATGAACAGGCTTGTGCCAGTGAGGGCATGAGAATGTGAATCCCCACCACCACCTTTCTTGAAACCCACCAGGAATACGTTCCATCTTCCTCTCTGGCCATCTAAGCTGCATACCATCATGCTAGCCTTTTGGATGACAAGGAATAAAGACACACAAGTTAGCAATTGGGATTTATTGAAGTACTCACGGGAAAATAAGACAGGAACAGTTACACAGGCAGCCTCACGGAAGAACAGAAACTTGAAAACGGTTCATGATCCAAAGCAGCTCTGGAGCCTGGCTTCTTTTGTCGCCCCCTCAACTGCAGGCATCTGTTGCTCCCTTTTCTACTGCTTCCCAAAATGGTGACTCAACTACTTTCTGGTTGTATTTATACTCCTCCTACTGCTACTGACTAACTTTTTTCTGCTTCCCTTGTTGCTAGCCCCACAGCTTTCATTGCCTCACCAGCTTCTAGGTCCACTTGTTCCCACAGCTCTAGGGTGTTTGGGACTTCATGTTGCAGCTTCTGTTTGCTCTGTAAGTATTGCTGCCTCTTCCATTCCCACTGCTGTGCTACCACTTGGTCCCGGTAACCTTGTGGCTCTTGCAGCTTTGTGGTTTCTGCCACCTCTTGGATTTTGTCTGTTCAAGCCTTCAGCTACTGCGTGGATCTCATGGTTTCTGTTCCTCGTGGCCCCTTGCCACTTCATGGCTTCTGCACCCGTTTTGGTCCATTGTTGCCTTGTAGCTTTATGGCTCCGGCTGTGGTCAGCCCAGGATGACCACACAGGTCTCATGATCTCTGTCATCATAGGATTTCTGCAGCTTCCTCTTTGCTTTTGCCGTTCTCATCACTGCACATCCACTTCTACCTTATGAAATCTTCATCTACTCCTTCCTAACATGTCCCTGAAAGGCTCATTGTTAGATCTAATTGTTTCATGCACTTGTTCACTCAATATGTGCTCTATGAGGTGGAATTCCTATTCCAGCCCATCCAACAGGCTGTGCTGGTCAGCCTAGAGGATTGGCCATCCTTGGGTCAGATAACCATTAATTTGGGCATTTGTGGCCAGGATTGTGAAGTCACATGGTACAGAACATGTCAACCAGGTTAACAAATCCCTTTAGAAGGGGCTGCAGACATGAGAGGTTTGCCGAGGCTTCCCTACGGGTGTGGTGTAATCAGCAAGCATCTTGTTGCACCTGTCTGGTTCCACTGCTCTTCAAAGCTCGGCCAGACTCCCACCTTTCCCCAGCCCAACTCTACACAGAAACTGTTTGACAGCAAGACTCTAGAGGTGATACAGGGAGGGAATGTGGGTTCCATCTCTGGCCCCAATACTTCCCAACAGTGGGATACTGGGAAATGAATTCTACCACCTCCCCTTCCAGGACCTCTAAGAGGGTTGGACAAAGTCACTAAGTTCTCTCACAGCTCTGACAAGTTAGGGAATCTCACTGTTTGCTATCATCTTAAGGGATGTGGGGCTTACCTGGGCAAGCCCTCACACACATCTCTTGAGATAGGAAAGGGGGAGTCGGCATCCTAGCTTGAAGGAATGTCACTGCACAGGAGGTACTTAGCCAATATTTATTAAATTGGATGAATGAATCAATGACTGGGAAGAGAGGGGAGTGGGAAAGCATACAGCATGTTCAACTAGATTGAGGGAGGAGTTTCTGTGAGGTGGCTAGGAGACTTTGATTCAGAGATGGAGGAGGAAGACACAACTGGGATGGGGTGGGGATTCTGGATGTTCAGGGCACACATTCTACTCTCAGTCACTCTCCACATCTGAGCATCAGTCACCAATTCCAGTTCTTCCTCTTCCCTTAACAAAGAGTCTCCGGGTCCATACTGTCTCTCATAAACACATTCATTCATTCAAAACTTTGACTGGGTGCCAGTTTTGTGCCAGGCACTGGGCTTTCTGCAGAACATAGACTGGTGCACAAGGTATTCCCATATCCACCCTCTGTGTTGCTTGCAGCCTTATTTAGAGACAAAATGAAAAGAAAAATTCATGTAGCAAGAAGTGGAGTAACAGGAAAACTACAGACACAGGTGCATCCAGAACAAACCCCTAACCTGATCTGCTTCTGCAACAACTGGTTGGCTGCAGCAAGCTTCTTCAGTTGACATCTGAAGTGGAGTTGTCCTAACATCCCACTTCAAACCAGTTCATGGCTCCATCACTGCCTTTAAGTTATAGTTTCCAAATTCACTGCACCGTAGAGTCAAGGCTCCAAGGTCCCACTTTAGACTTCCTGGAAGTGTGTTTTCAGAGCCTTGGCCCAGAATGCTGCATGGATTTACAATGCACAAATGGCTTGGAAACCACACTGTCCCTTAAAATGAACCTGGACCCCTACAGCCAGATACTGGATGCTCTTCCAGTCTGGCTCCTGACTAGCTTTCCTTGCTATTCTTCCCGTAGCCCAAGATTTTGCGCTTCAGTATTTCTGAGCTTGCCTTGTTGCTGTTATTGTTTGCCTGAGTCTTCATGCATGCTATTCCAACTACTCCGAAATTCCGTCTACTTCCTCAACTGGCTCATTCCTAGCAGTTCTTCCAGTCCCAATCCAGCTGTCACCATTAGGGCATGCCTTCTGTAGATGCCCCTCCTGTGCTGTCAGAGTGCCCATCAAGTCACATGGGCAACAGCTTATCTTTTTTTTTTTAAAGATTTATTCATTTTTATTACAGCCAGATATACACAGAGGAGGAGAGACAGAGAGGAAGATCTTCCGTCCGATGATTCACTCCCCAAGTGAGCCGCAACGGGCCGGTGCGCGCCGATCCAAAGCCGGGAACCTGGAACCTCTTCCGGGTCTCCCACGCGGGTGCAGGGTCCCAATGCATTGGGCCGTCCTCAACTGCTTTCCCAGGCCACAAGCAGGGAGCTGGATGGGAAGTGGAGCTGCCGGGATTAGAACCGGCGCCCATATGGGATCCCGGGGCTTTCAAGGCGAGGACTTTAGCTGCTAGGCCACGCTGCCGGGCCCAACAGCTTACCTTTTGAAAGGCTTCTCCAGCAACCAGGGAACTCTTCAAAGGCAAGACAAAGGCTTGGGCCCATCTTTGTGCTCCTAGTGTACAACACCATAATTTCTAAAACTTCTAAAATCACAGGTGGATACTGTGATGGAGTACTCAACTCTCTTGACCAAAGCTACTGGGGCCACAGTAAGAGTAGATGGACTTCCTTCAACATGCCCTGGGAATTTTGCATGGACGCAGCTTGCTTTTGCAAGCATACCATGGTGCCTGCCCTCCTCCAAGGATGGCCTTCACTTGACACATGCTGCCCAGCAATGGCAGGAGACACAACCAAAGAGCGGTGTGTGAGCAGTAAGGAGACCAAAGTCTAGGCTCTGCCAAGGAAACCAATGAACTCCTAGTCAGGCCACCTCATCACACCCTTTCCCTCCAGAACTAAAGTCCTCAAAGCTCCTTTGTGGCATTTGTGTTCTCGGGGGCTGAGGCCTTAGCCAAAGATATCTCCTGTAATCCTTTGCACCTGTGAGGTGGGGTTAGTTATCTGGGTCGGAGAAGAGAGCAGAGCAACTGGCTTGTGAAACAACCCCATGCCCTCTGGATGGGGGAGACAGCAGAGAACCACTGCTTTTCATTCTAAGCCCTCTGTACTATTTTGTTTAGTACCTGTTTACATATAGTTGACTTTTTAGAAGAGGAAGAAAGAAAAAGCTTTGCAAAGGATTCTGTACAGCTGTGGCCGATGGCCTCTTCCATAATGGAGAAAACGCTCGCATGACTGGAGGACCAGGGTTCCGACCCAATGTTGTCCTCTGACAGACACATCACTCCACCTTTCTGGGCCTTAGTTCCCTCAACTGTGAAGTGGGGAGAACAGCAACTGTCATCCATAAAAAGACTGATTTACATGGCAGCCCAACAGCTTTCATATAACCCTCCCTTCGCTGCTTTAAGCATCTGCCATTTCCTTTCAGAAGATCAGGGGTATGAGGCTCAGAGGTGGACTACTTGGCCACGTCTCCAACAGCTATGATTTGAATCAAAAATGAGGCCCAAACTGTTAACAGCTTTTGCTAAAATTGTGGCACATGTACCACTGGTGGTGACTTTTTTGGTGGAACACAAATTCATTTCAATAATCATGCCTTTTAATTGATCTTAGCAAAATACACCAGTCCCACACCAAACCTGTGACTACATACCTATGATGAAGCTGATATCAGTAACTATGTCAGATCTCAGACCACCACAAGAAAATTACAGAACAGGACAAGAGGGCCATTTGAAAGTATCTCCAAAAAACAAAACATAAATATGGCCCACACTAGCATTCCTATGACTTCACAATTCCACTATGAAGAATAACAACACTCTTCCCTTCTTGCTCGCTCACACACATATACACACTTTCACAGGCATATGGTTAGTCCTGTGTCTTATTCTTTAATAGGAAAAACTAAAAACAGCCTTAATGTCCACAGTAGCAAGGGACAAGTAAAACGCGGTAGGGTCATATGGTGATCTATACAGCAATTATAGAAAAGGGATTGATGTACAACCTAGCAACGTGAGTGGGTCTCTAAAACATTATTATTAGGCAAAGCAAGCAAATGGAATAAACAATTCAATAAGCCACCTGCATCAAAAGCTATTTCCAACAAACTTATCTACGTAAGAGTACTAGATTTTAGATGGAAGTACAATGGTAGGTTGAGGGGGGAGAGAAGTTGGTAGCTGAGTGAGGCTACCTGATCTATACAATCTAATTTCTTAAAAAGAGAATTGATAAGTTCATTACTTAGATAACAGGATTGATTAGACTTTAAAAAGCGAAGAAATACACAGATGAGACAAAGGTCTGTAGGCGGACAAGTGAAGGTGCCAGGTGCTCCTAGTAACTAATGAGAGGAGTTCCCAGAAGGAACCTCACACGGGTCAGGTTGGGAAACGGCCCAGGCAACCTCTCCCCTGCTTCTTCGCAACCCAGGCTGACGGCTGACGGCTGACTACCCAGTTATCATACCTGACTGAAGCTCTAGGCTTCTCCAGGCCCTCACTGACCAGGTAGAGCTCATCAGTGCCCTGGCACTTTCCCAAATCACCAGAGCATCTAGAACCTCCCAAATTTGTATGTTCCTCCTGTCCCTAACAGCCAGGATTAAGATCAGAAGCCCTCAGGGCTCCAGGCACAAGAAGGCTTGTATTCTGATGGGACAGCACCTACTGGGCTCCACACAAGGGTAAGGCCTGCAGTGAGGAACTTGACATCATCAAATCCTATGAGGTAGGAAAATACTGTTAGCCCCATTTTACAGATGAGGAAACTGAGGCACAGAAAGGTCAAATGACTTGTCCAGCGTCAAACTGATCAAAAGTGGGACCAGGACCCTTAACTGTCCCCAGAGCCCTTTGTTGCCTTCTCAGTGCCTGATCAAAATCTAGCGGTCAAGGTCCTGACGACACGTGACAATTCCCTGGAGGCGACAATCCTCTTCTCACATTCAAAGTACATGACAACATCCAGCTAAGCCCAGTAAATTCCCAACCCACTGCAGCTCCTTACCAGGACAGAGATCATGCACAATTCCACTCCGAATGATAAGCATCCAGCCGGACAGAGTAGTCTGTTATGTGCTTGATGAGCACACAAGCGAACAAACACGTCAGGGAGTGAAGGTGACTGCTGAAGACCCCCCAGGAGGAGCACAAAACCTTTGTCCAGCTCTGGGGTGCTATCCTATGCTCTCTTGGAGGCAGATTCAGCCTAGGCTCCTGTCCAAAACAGGTCTCCAGGATCTTTTACTATTCTGCATACACACGCACATGCATACAGGTGGCCACACATCCACACACTGGGCAAAAGGCCCGGGGGAGCCATGCGGATGGATGGTGAGGTGGAGGGATCCGGGAGGGAAGGATGGAGGGATGGAGGGATGGTCCTGTTCAGCCCAGCTCAGCATCTCCTTGCAGAGGCCAGGAGGCTCCCTGTGGCTCGGGAAGTTCTATTCCAGACCCAGCAGCATCTCTGTTCCTCTTCATGCTTGACAGCAGAGCCTACATTCCATGACTACACCAAACAGGGCCAGGAGGCAGGGAAGGTTGGCCGCCAAATATCCAAAGAATGGCAGAGGGGCAGCTAAGGGATCCCAGACAGAGCAGGAGGGCAGAAACTACTGCTACTGCTCATTGGGGTTGGGGTTGGCATCTGGGTACTTGGTGAGGTCGAAGGTCAGGACTTTGCTGATGACACAGTCCCCTTGCTAAAGAAGGAGGGAGAAAAAGAAAAGGAAAATGGTGAGGAGAGTATTCAGAGGGATCTGGCACGCTAGGACCAAGGGACCTCAAACCCTCCTCCCTGCAGGGCTGCCACGAGCCCAGGCAATGGTTCTCTCAGGCGTAAGAAGACATGTGCAGGCCCGTGTGCCTGCTCTCCCTGTGTACCTCAGCGCTCTCCTCTTTTCTCTCCACTGCCTGGCTGCCTCTGCCTGCCCCAAAATGCAATGTGCCTGCCCACCTGGGCTGGCCAAGCCTCCAAGGCAGGGCTCCAATAAGCCCAGATGGCGGCCACTCAGGACCTGGTTCCCTGCACTGCAGCCTTCCCTTCCTGCCCAGGGGAGTCAGGCAGGGAGCGGGGCCAGCTCCCAAGCCAGGTCCCCTACCTCGGGGTAGACGCCAATGAGGCTCTCTGCCTTGGTGTAGAACTCTTCCTTGAGAGAGATGACGATGGCCTGGAAGTTGCATGTCGACTGCTCCTTGATGTAATTTGCTACCTGTGGGAGGGGCCGCCAGGCACTTAGGTGGGCCTGAAACCCTAGTGCCCCCCCCATGTTTTCTAATCAGAACCAGTAAGCAGGGGAGAGGAGGAGGCTGGCACGGGGGAGCACGGGATAGAGGGTGGGAGGAAAAAAAAAAACAAAGAAGGAAGCTACTGACTACTACAGTGTGAATGCCCCTAGGCCTAGCCTCCTGGACACACTAATGGGCAGCAGGAATGGCAAGGGCACTACACAGGAATTACTTCCTGCAACCCAACCCAACCCTGGGGATCCCCTTCCAGGCCCCACTTTCCTTGCACCCACCTTGCCGATGTTGGTGTTATCCAAGGCAGCATCGATCTCATCCAGGACGAAGAAAGGGGCTGGCTTGTAACTGAGAGGGAACCAGTAGGTGAGCTGCTACTGAGGGCAGGAGGGTGACAAGGTGGGATGGGACAGCCCCACGGCCCACCAGACCGACCAACTGCCCTCTGTATTTGTTCAGATATGAAATGCCCCAGGCCTCACGGCTGCCTGAGCTGCCAAAAACCCATACGTACATCCAGAGTCTTCTTAACACAGACAACCTGGTGCTCCAGGATCTGGGCGAATCACGAAAAACATGGTTCTTGCATGAGTTGCCCAGCAGGCTGGGAAAATACAGCTGGCCACAACCGGACAAGCTCCCCCGGAGGTCCAGCCCCACGCCCACCATGCTGTCATGCCTCCTGGCTATTGCGTACGAAGCACCTATAGTCCAGAACGCCTGCTGGTCTTCTAGGCGAATGTCTTCTCAGTCTCCACATTCTCTGCTCCAAGTGCCACCTGTCCTCCAGAACCTTCCCTGGCCTAACCCACAGCCTCCCCCACACCAGGCCAGGGGTCACCTCCTCTGCACAGCCACAGCACCCACACTCACTCAGTTTCTGGCTTCCACCAGACATGGGAACTCCTCCAGGCCAGAAACCACATTTGATTCCTCTGCCATGCCCAACCCCGCCACAGGGTCTGGGACGCAGCAGCCCTCAAGAAATGTCCACAGAATGAGGCTGTCCCATGGAGCACTAAGTTGTGGGGGTCAGGCTCAAGCACTGTTGGTGTTCAAGAAGGGGAGCTTGGGGTATGCCACAAATGGTCAAAGAGGGTTTCCTAGAGGAAGGGGATGGCGAGGATGAAGCATGTAGGGAGGAAAGGCGATGGTCTAGCCAGAGTTGCATGAAAAGGGCTTGTGAGCCAGCAAGCTTGTAAGCCAAAGCTGGGAGGCTGAGACTGAGTCCATGCAAGGGCCAGTGAGGACATGACGAGTGGCTGAGCACAGACAGGGCCAGCAGAAGCAAGGCCAATCGGCCGCAGTCGATAGCAAAGTGGTAATGCACTCTGGAGTGCGCCAGAACAGCGTCACCTGTTCACATCTCTGCATATCCCTGGGCCCCCAGGGTCTAAGGGCAGTCTCAGCTGAACTGGTCAACTGTCCTGAGAGGCAGCCTTACCTGTGGATGGCAAACAGCAGGGCCAAAGCTGCCACTGTCTTCTCCCCACCGGATAAATTGTCCATAGGCCGGAAGCGTTTGCCAGGAGCCACGCAGTTGTAGTTGATGCCATCCAAGTAGGGCTCCTCTGGGTTCTCAGGACCCAGGAATGCCTGCGGAAAAGCAGACTCATTAGGATCCCGATGGGAGTAAGGAAAATGAAAGGCAAAGGGCAATGGTGGCTGGTTGCAGTTGGCTGGGCAAGGGACTGCAACCTACCTGGGCACTGCTGTTGCGGGACAGAGCCTTGTAGATCTCATCGATGTTGGTAGCCACGGACTCAAAACAGGCGTTGAAGCGGTCAAAGCGCTCCTTCTTGATCTGTTCAAACGCCTGCTTGGCCTTCTTCGCTCGCTTTCGGGCTGCCTCAAACTCTGCCAGAAGGAAAAATCAAGGGCCCTTCTTTCTGTGCTTAGTTCTGTCAGGGCAGAGGGCTAAGCCCCAACCAGAATGACCCTGCAAATGATAAGCCAGGGCAGGAACATCCCACAGAGAAAAAAGGATGCCTGAAGAAGGTCAAAGAGGCTCCCACCAGATCTGCACCTGCCACAAGACCAGCGCAGAGGAAGAAATCGGGACCTAGAGTCATATGAACATGGAGCCTTCCCTGGGCCCTGCCAGCAACCAGCCGTGTGGCTGCGGGCAAGTCATGTACCCACTCATAACCTCAACAGTTTTCTACTCTAACATCCTTTTGATAACCCCCTGGGTTATAAAAACAAACAAAAAGCCTGGAGGTTTTTTTTTTTTTTTTTTTTTTTTTCATGAATACAGTTCCAAAGGTTCAGGGATTTCCCCTCTCACCCTCCCCAGTTACCCCCACACACACTGTTTTCACCTATATTGTCCTTCAACAACAGGCACAAATCTATCATTCTGCTATTGAAGTGTATCCTGACATGGTTTTAAGTAACAAAGTCTGTAACAAGTAGGCAATAAAGCCATGGGTTACACAGTAGGCGCCCAGCATGGCTCTAGCCTCCGGAGCCTTCCCCTTGGCCCAAAGGCGGGAGGGGGTGGGGAAAGGGCAGGTTTTAAGTCTTACCATCGGAGGTCTCCTGGAACTTGTCTCGGACACTCTCCAGCTTTTCCATGGCCTTCATGTTGGGGGCAGCGATGCGCTGTAACACGCTCTGCTGCTCATTCAACTTCTGCTGCAGTGTGTTCATCTCCTGCTTAATCTCCTCCTCGGCCTGGGCATCCTGCAAGTCCCAGGACCCACCACATCAGCAAGGGCCTGGCCCACCAAGATGGTGGCCCCAAGGGGACCCTGGCCACCTGCTCTCCCATGCAAAGGCAGATTGTTCCCCAACTTGCCTCATCCCACCCGATTCTCCTACATACAGGAACCATTCCCACCACGGCTGGCAAAAACGGGCTGTTGCAGCTTTCTCCTCTCCAGCCCTTCCTCCAGGCTCTGCTGACCTCTCTGCCTCTCTGGAGGAGCAGCTGGTGGTGCCCCTCTCTGGCTGTCAGCCCAGGCCAGGAGCCAGCCCCATGCCAGGGTGACCTCGAGGCTCCCACACAGGCTGCTCCAGACTCTCCTTACGGCACCACAATGATGAAGTCAACTCACACTGTCTGCTTAGATCGCTAGAGCTGAGCCAATCTCACTTGCGTTTGCTTTAAGCTCTTAGGGATATTGTAGTGAGTGTGCCTTTCTGCCACATTTCGTCACTAAATGCTTATTCAGGGCTGGGGACTGTGGCGTGGCAGGTGAAGCTGCTGCTAGGGATGCTCGCACCCCTTATCACAGTGCCTGCTGTGTGAATACTGATGACTGCACTTCCAATCCAGCTGCCTACTAGTGTACCTGGAGAGGGGGCAGCTGGCCCAAATGCCTGTGGGCATGACACCTATGTGGAAGACCCAGCTGCAGTTCCAGGGCGCTGGCTTCAGTTGCCTACCCACAACTGTTGCAGACATTTGGGGAATAAACAAAGACTGTGCACCTTTCAAATGAAATGGAAAAAAAAAAATTTTTTTAAAGATAATCAACTTACAAGCTTTTGCTCAAAAGCAAAGAACCCAGGAAACCAGGATAGCAGTGGTACTAATGGCATGTGTGCAGATTCCATGGCCTAAATGTGCTGGAGATACTTTATTCTGAGCATTGCAGGGAAACACACATTTTGAGTGACTCCAGAAATTCTCTGTGAAGATCTCTAGGCCCTATTGTGGAGTGGTTTCCAGGACAGGTTTTTCAGTGAACTATGAAAAGTGCAATACAGTATGCTTAAGAGGCAATATGAATATATTTGCATTTTAAACAACCCAAAACAAGGGGATAACCCAAAGACTAAAGGATTACCTACAGAGAAAGCAGTAAAAGGGACAGAAAGTGTTCTCTTCAAGTATCTTGTTTTACACTTCTGGTTTTCGAAACACATGAAGATGTTACATAATCATGCAACAACATTAAAATCAAGGTCAGAGCTGTGGCACAGCCTGGGATCCTGACATCCAACACTCTTAAATGCTGGGTCAAGTCTCAGCTCTTGCATTTCTGGTCCAGCTTCCTGCTGATGCACCTGGGAAAGCAGCTCAAGGTGGTTCAATGTGCTTGGGCCCATGCTACCCACATGAGAAACCCAGATGGAGTTCCAGGCTCCTGACTTAGGCCTGGCCCAGCCCTGGCTGCTGTGGTCATTTGGGGAGTGAACCAGCACATGGAGGGTATCTCTTTCTGTCTCTCCTTCTCCTTGCCTTTGCAACAAGTAAATAAAACTAATCTTCAAAAACAGAATTAAGTCAAAATGCATTAATTTGGGGTAAAAAAAAAAAAAAACCTGTTGGGTGTTCACAAGATGCCAAAAACATCTCCCCAATGATAATTTATTAATTCATATAAAACAAAAAAGTGTACATTTAGCTTTGAGGGATCTGGCAATTAACTCTTAACTAAGGAAACGTGCTAGGTTTCACCAACAGTGGGCACTCATGATGTGATGCAGTTCTCAACAGATGCCAATACCAAGTGCACAACCCCATGCATGCAAAGTTCCTGCCCAAAAAGCCCCAACAGAGCCCCAGATTATACCCAATTTTCAATTTACAGGAGACAGCAGGATTGGAAAAATGGGTTAAATGATGCATTCTACAAAGAAACTAAGAAATTTCGAATGTGGTAAATTTTCTAAAACAACTCACACAGATTCTTCAGAAGATACTGTGCAAGAGAGATGGACTCCTTCATGTTCACTAACTCAAGGGGAAGGTGTTTGGTCTAGAAGACACGACACCACGTGGTGGGCTAACATTCCATTTCAGAGTGCCTGATCTTCTTAGTTTTGGGTTGGAGTCTCAGTGCTGCTCCTCACTCCAGTTTCTTGCTAATACCACACTCTGGGAGTCAGGGAGTACCAGGGTGTGGTAGCTCAAGTGACTTGGTCTTTCTGAGACCCATTCTGAGAGACCTGCACTAGTTCCCAGTTGCTGGCTTCACACTAGCGCTGTCCTGGGCTATTGCAGCTGTTTGGAAAAAGAATCAATAGATGAAAGATCTCTCTCTAATACTTAATAAAATAAAAACCTAAAGCAATTTAGTAAATCTTGATTTCATCCTAGTTCCAATGAAGGGGGAAGGAGCTCTATAAAGACTCTTGAAACTTCTAGGAAAACCCAAATATGGATTAGATACTAAGTACTATTCTTTTACGTATAATGTTATATTGTGGTCAGGTATGAGACTCCCCTGTTCATAGCAGGCAGAACAATCCAGGATTGAAGCATCAGATGTTTCTGCTTTGTTCAAAAGGTTCCCAGGTAGGCAGGTGGCTGGTGATGTTACTTAGGAGACCCACATCCCGAAATGGAGTCCCTGGGTTCGTATCTCTGCTCTTGTTTCCATTCTAGCTTCCTTCTAGTGCAGACCATGAAAGTCAGCAGGTGATGGCTCAAGAACTTATGTCGCTGGCACCCACGTGGACGACCTACCTGAAATTTCAGGCTCCTGGTTTCACCCTGGCCAGCCCCAGCTGTTGCAGACATTTTAGGAGTGAAACAGCAAATGGAGGAGCTCTCCCTATCTGTCTCAGTTTGGCTCTGCCTTCTGAATAATTTTTAAAAAAAAAAAATGTATAAAAGACTTAGCAAAAACAACCCAAAAACATGCATGTATTGGGGTGAAACAGAAGAGATGAGAAAGTCAAGGTGGTAAAATATTCATTGATGAAACTAACGTGAAAGGTGTATAGTTTCACTGTTGTTTCAACTATGCTGTAGGTTTGAGCCATTTTATTAGTAAAGTTGGGAGAGTAAATCAAAAGGCTACAATGAACAATCCGCACAATTTGAAAACAAAGAAATTGGTTAAACATTCAAAGAATTCTTTCCACTTAATTTAAAACACAGGAATAAGGGCTCATGCCGAATGAGCATTTAGCCTGTGATAAAAGAACATCAAGGAAATATTAAAGCTACTTTAAAAATATTGCACTTAAGGGCCCGGCACCGTGGTCTAGCGGCTAAAGTCTTCGCCTTGAACGCCCCGGGATCCCACATGGATGCCAGTTCTAATCCCAGCAGCTCCACTTCCCATCCAGCTCCCTGCTTGTGGCCTGGGAAAGCAGTTGAGGACGGCCCAAAGCCTTGGGACCCTGCACCCACGTGGGAGACCTGGAAGAGCTCCTGGTTCCCGGCTTTGGATCGGCACAACACCGGCCCGATGCGGTCACTTGGGGAGTGAATCATCAGACGGAAGATCTTCCTCTCTGTCTCTCCTCTCTGTATATCTGACTTTGTAATGAAAATAAATAAATCTTTAAAAAAAATTGCACTTAATGAAAATGATACAATAACTTACTGTGTTTTTCAAACTATTATGCACAGAGTAGGGTAAAGTAAATATGTTATTATGCTAGCATTGCTAGGAACCAAGATTTTCAGCTAGAATAACTTGGAGACTCTAACACAAAGTCTATGTGAAGCTCTGAAAATTCCAATTTCAAGGGAAAGTATCAATATGAACTTGTGACACAATTTTTCCTTCAAAATGAAAAATGTGTTTAGTAGCCCAATCTACTGAGAAGTCCTAAAAGCACTGACCAACCACCCAAAGTCAGGGTCATTTCAATGTCCAGATGGCAGTTGCTGAATTAGGGCATTTTCCACTGAAAGAAGTGAGAGCTGCTCAGAGAAACGGCAGATTCTGGGCCCAGGGTGGGAAACACAGAAGATGAGCTCAGGCAGATCAGAAAGCAAGATGCTGAAGACTACAAGGGATGCGACAAAATGACTCCGAAGCCCAAGATGGGATAAGGCAGCACTGAAAAGGATGATAATCATGACAGACTAAAACACACCATATGAAGAGAACTCAGCGAGCAAATCCTGAGATTGCCAAGGAAAACAACTCAGTATTTTACAAACGGATGAATAAAAAGGGGAAACAAATATATACCACACCCTTCCCATACAAACTGTATCTCAGGGTAACTGAATAAATGATGAGAACTCCCTCTTACAGCATTCCAGCTAACAAAGAAATGACAGAACTCACAGCTACCACGGCGGCCGGAGAAGGGTGGAGTTTGCCTCCAACCAAACCCGGAAGGGATGGCAGAATTCTGGCGGGCCCCTCAGGCAGTGAGACCACTGCTGCACCAATGAGGGGCACAGACCCATATCCCCCCACCAAATAAGGGCCGAGGCGACCCCCTGTTTTGGCTTCCGTGTCAAGGAGAGTTTTAAAAGCCCCTTCCCCATCTTTTCCACACTCTTCTTCCTCTGCAGCCCACTCCTTCCCGTCTGTCCTTTCTGCTGCACGGGGAAGCGAAGCCCATGACCGTGGTTCTGAAATAAAGGCCAGCTAAATTCTTTCCATATAATTGGCTGAGTTATTCTTTCCCTAGTGGTCGGCGAATCTAACATTTGGCGAGCGGTAAATCTAACAAGAACAAAATCACTGTTTTTGCAATCAATGAATTAATGGAGCAAAGTAATGATCATCACAGCTGTGAACCACACAAAGCACCACTACCAAGCATTGCGTATTTCCTAATGGAAGTAGGAAATGACCACAACAAACAAGTCAACCCCTAGATAGCATCTAATCAAGCCTCTGAATGTGTACTGTCCGACATGACTACCAACCACGAGTGGCTACTGAGCATGTGAAAACGGGGCTAGTGCAACTGAGGAACTAACGCTCCAATTTTTGCTGGACTTGAAATTCATTTAAATTGAAAACAGGATCCTTAATTCAGTCACTGGAAAACTTTTCAGCATATTTGGGGCAACTTGGGTATGTGGGTCTTCTTTTTCAACTAAATTTTAGGAAATCTAAATACAGATCAAGTCCTTCTGAGGGAAGCTTAGCATCTAAACTGAGATATCTGGATTTGGATACTAGATTGGAAGACTTAGCATAATAAAAGACGGCCATGGGCCCGGCGGCGTGGCCTAGTGGCTAAAGTCCTCGCCTTGAATGCCCTGGGATCCCATATGGGCACTGGTTCTAATCCCAGCAGCTCCACTTCCCATCCAGCTCCCTGCTTGTGGCCTGGGAAAGCAGTTGAGGACGGCCCAAAGCCTTGGGACACTGCACCCGCGTGGGAGAACCAGAAGAGGTTCCTGGTTCCCGGCTTTGGATCGGCGCAGCGCCAGCCTGTTGCGGCTCACTTGGGGAGTGAATCATCGGACGGAAGATCTTCCTCTCTGTCTCTCCTCTCTGTCTATCTGACTTTGTAATAAAAATAATAAATCTTTAAAAAAAATGGCCACACATTGATCAATTTTATTTTGTTTGCACTGAAGTGATGAAATGATACTCTTTATGCTGCTGGAGTCCTGGTACTCAAGGCTTGGACTAAATTCCAGCCTCCCAGTCTCAGCCTGGCACAGTTCTAGCTCTTGTAGGTGAACCCACAGATGGATGATTTCTCTTTTCTCTTTGCCTTTCAAAGAAATATAGTACTTCCTCTTAAAAAAGCATAGGCTGGGCCCGGCGGCGTGGCCTAGCGGCTGAAGTCCTCGCCTTGAAGGCCCCGGGATCCCATACGGGCGCCGGTTCTAATCCCGGCAGCTCCACTTCCCATCCAGCTCCCTGCTTGTGGCCTGGGAAAGCAGTTGAGGACGGCCCAATGCATTGGGACCCTGCACCCGCGTGGGAGACCCGGAAGAGGTTCCAGGTTCCCGGCTTTGGATCGGCACGCACCAGCCCGCTGCGGCTCACTTGGGGAGTGAATCATCAGACGGAGGATCTTCCTCTCTGTCTCTCCTCCTCTGTGTATATCTGGCTGTAATAAAATGAATAAATCTTTTAAAAAAAAAAGCATAGGCTATAGCAATGCAAACATGCCAACTGAAAAATAGCAATTTCACCTTTTTCCATTTTACTTTTTAATACATGGCTACCAGAAAATTTTAAATTGAGGCTGGCACTGTGGCAAGTTAAGGTGCCGCTTGCAGTACCCACACGGACACCAGGTTTGAGTCGTTAGACTCCCAGCTGCTCTACTTTTGATCCAGTTCCTGCTAATGCACCTGAGAAAACAGCAAAAGACAGTTCAAGTCCTTAAGCCCCTGCACCTGCACAGGAAATGCAGAAAAAGTTCCTAGCTCCCAGCTTCAGATCAGCCCAGCCCCGCTCACTGCAGTCACCCGGGGAGGAAACCAGCAATGCAAGATCTCTGTCTTCTCTGTCTATAACTCTGCCTTTCAAGTAAATAAAGCAATCCTTTCAAAACAAAGGATTTTAATCTCTATGGATCTGCACTGACCTATACCTAACCACTTGTTTATAGGAATGATAGCAAATATAAATATTTGTCTTGTTTCAAGAGGACTTCTTAAACATTTTCATTTGTTTGAAAAAGGCAAACACAAAAAGATCTCCTGTTGGCTGGTTCACTCCCCAAACATCCATAATAGCCAGGGCTGGATGAGGCTGAAAGGAAGAATCCAGCAAGTTAATACAGATCTCCTACATGGATGACACTGCTGCGACCACTTGAGTCATCACCTGCTGCCTCCCAGGGTGCAAATGAGCAGGAAGCTGGACCTGGAAGTGGAGCCCAGACTCAAGCCCAGGCACGCTAATACGTTGGTTTCAAGTGGTGTCTTAACTGATGCACCAAATGTCCAGCGGAGACAATATTGCAAATATCGTAAGATACAATCAGCAAAGCATAGCATGTGGAAAACTGGGAAAGAGAGTCAATATCTTTATCAACCAAAAAATATTGTAAAGAAAAAGCAGATAGAATGGGATTCTATTGATTAAATTAGACTTGAGAAACATGAACTAATCATTTTATTAATCAACTGTATCTATCATTTCAACTCAAAATTCAAGCAAGCAAACTCTTAACAGAGCATATATGTGCATGAGACAGAGAACAGACAGACACAATCAGGGACACACAACACTAAACGTTATATTAAGGAATTATTTCAGAATCATCATAATGGTTCTAATTATTTTAAGTCTTAGTTCTTGGGCCCTGTGTGGTAGCCTAGAGGCTAAAGTCCTTGTATTGCATGAACCGGCATCCCATATGGATGCCAGATCATATCCCAGTTGCTCTACTTCCCATCCAGCTCCCTGCCTGTGGCCTGGGAGAGCAATCGAGGACGGCCCCAAGCCTTGGGACCTTGCACCCACAAGGGAGACTCAGAAGCAGCTCTTGGCTCCTGCATTGGATTGGCTCAGCTCCAGCTGTTGTGGCCTCTTGAGTAGTAAACCAGTGGACAGAACATCTTCCTCTCTCTTTCTCCTTCTCTCTGTAAAATCTGCTTTCCCGGCCCGGCACGATAGCGTAGTGGTTAAGGTCCTCGCCTTGAACGCGCCAGGATCCCATATGGGTGCCAGTTCTAACCCCGGAGGCACCGTTTCCCATCCAGCTCCCTGCTTGTGGCCTGGGAAAGCAGTCGAGGACGGCCCAAAGCTTTGGGACCCTGCACCTGTGTGGGAGACCTGGAGAAGGCTCCTGGTTTTGGGTTGGCTCAGTTCCAGCCGTTGGAGAGTGAACCACTGGACAGAAGATCTTCCTCTCTCTCTCTCTCTCCTCTCTGTATATCTGACTTTCCAATAAAAATAAATAAATCTTTAAAAAAATGCAATTAAAAAATCTGCTTTTCAATAAAATAAATCTTGTTTTAGAGCTATACTCTGTGATGTTTACAAATGAAATATAATGTCCAGAATTTATTTTAATAAAACTTGAGTAAGGAGGGAGGATCAGACACCGTCAGATGCTGCACTGAATAGCAAAATATCCACCTTTCCATTGAGAAGCTCTGCTGTAAAAGACCAGGATTCTAAAACATTGTCACAGGAAAGAAGTTCGGCTATGAACTGACAGTTACTGAAACTACATAAGAGAGCATCTTATGTATACATTTTTCCATAATAAAAATAAAAGTAAATCTAAAGTGGCTCCCACTGCCCAACAATGGGAAAATGAGCATCAAGAGTCTCTAACAGCCTGAAACATATGAATTGTATCTAAACTAAATCAACAATATAAATTTAAAACCTCAATATAAATTTTAAAACCTTAAAGGTAACAAGGGAAAGCATCAGTTCATTACTCCAAAAGCAAAAGAAAAAGATAAATTATTTATCCTACATTTCCTGTACTAACCCTACAGTGGTCTCCCCTTATCCCTGGGGCAAATATTCTAAGACCCCCAGTGGTTACTTGAAACCTCAGAGGGCATCAAACCCTACATATTTTGGTTTTTTTCCTATATACACACATAAGGCGTAAAATATCGGGTAAAACATATCCAATAACAAAGCAGAACAGTGTATTGTTAAAGTTATGTTATTGCACCACACTCATCCTCTTGTAAAGATGCGGGATAACATACTGTCCATGTGATGAGATAATGCAAGGTGAATGATGAAGGCACTGCAACAGAACTAGGCTACTGCTACAGAATGTCTGAAACAGAAGCAGTGCGATACTGCAGCAGCTGAGACGGCTACCCAGTGACCAGCAGCCGGGCCTAGTGAATACAGCATGGATATGTTGGCAAAGGGATGGTTCCCATTTCTGGATGGATCTAGTGGGCAGGAGCAAGGAATGGCATCACACTACATAGAACGATCCATGACTTAAATCTTGGGCACTATTTATGGAATTTTCTATTTAACATTTTCAGAGCACTGTTGATCATGGGTGCCTAGAAGTGCAGAAGGCAAAACCACAAATAAGGGGGAGCTACCATATTTCAAAGAAATAGTTGACTGTGAGAAAGTTCTTTTTAGAAGTCTAACACATGGAGGAAGAATGAAAAAAAAATTTTTTAAATTACCACTTTGCAACTCTTAACAGATCTAGGCAATGATTGCCAACAGTTCTAAAACCAATTCATGAAAGGATAATAGAGAATTCCTCATGATCACGGTTCTTCACTTGTATTATGTAAATCAAACATGCACAAAAACTCAGACTACTACAACGAAACCCATGACCCAGCTTCCACAATTAGCAACTTATGTCTAGCATGCTGCCATTCATCCCCCTAACTCCAAAACAATTAAAGTGAACCCCAAATATTATCTCAGCCACAAATACTTCAGTATACATTTAGTTTCTGAATCTCAGCCTGACTGACACTCTGGATCAGAAGAACAGTATGAGACTGCCCTGTGCACTATGGAATAGATAACCCTACCCCTGCTGTCTAGCTACTACTTGCTGACAGAGACCTCACCCCATTTCTAGGTGTGACATGTAAGTGCAACAAGAATGTACGCAGACACCGTCAGATGCTCCACTGAATAGCAAAGTATCCACCTTTCCATTGAGAAGCTCTGCTGTAAAAGACCAGGATTCTAAGAAAACATTGTCATAGTTAAAAGTAGTGACCAGTAACTACCCAACATCAGTTAAATATCTGGTAAATGTTCAAATTGCCTCCCTTATAGCATGTTTTTAAGATTTATTTTTATTGGAAAATCAGATTTACAGAGAGAAAGAGACAGAGAGAAAGAACTTCTGTCTGCTGTTTCAGTCCCCAAGTGACCAGCAATGGCCAGAGCTAAGCCAATCTGAAGCCAGGAGCCCCGCTAGGTCTCCCAAACAGGTGAGGGTCCCAAGGCTTTGGGCCATCCTCTACTGCTTTCCCAGGCCACAAGCAGAGAGCTGGATGGGAAGTGGAGCTGCCAGGACACAAACTGGCACCCATACAGGGATCATGGTACATGCAATGTGAGGCCTTTAGCCATTGAGCCACTGCACCAGGCACTCCTCCTTTCATATTATAGGTTATCAAAAGCGCTCCAAATAAGGTGCACATTTACTTACTGGTTGTATATTTTGTATTTCATTTAGTGAGTAAGTTCCTTCTCTCTCTTTTCTGGACAATACATTCAAGGGCCACAAGTTTCATTTGGTTCATGGGTCTGTTTCAGTCTTTACCAGCCCCCCCCTTTTCTTTATTATTTTATTTATGAAAGAAATCAGGTCTTTGGTCCTTTGGAGTTACACACCACCTGGATTTGGCTAACCGCAAGTCTGCTTCTTTTTACATGCCCCTCTTATAGTTAGCTCTCCATATCCATGGGTTTCCTATCAGTAGATTGAAGTATATAAACAGTAGAAATATTTGGGGAAAACACTGCATCTATAATGAACATACGCAAATTTTTAAAAAAGACCATCCAACAATTATTTGATATAGCATTTGCACTGCTATTGAAGTATATGGGAGGAAATATGTAGGTTATATGCAAATATGACACCATTTTATACAAGTCTTGAGCATTCTCAGATTTCGCTATCCAAAGGAGTCCTGGAACTAACCCTGTCTGGACCCCTGTGCATACGGAGGGCCAGCTGTCACTGGTACCTTTGGTAGGTTGATCAGATCCATGACTGAGTTTTTGGCAAGAATGTTTCATAGGTAATGCTGAATATGGATGTATACTAACATTACACACATAGAGAAATGACATATCTACTATGGAATACAAATGGAGGCCCACATATACATAGCACTATCTATATTTTTATTTTAAAAAAAACAAATTTTACTCCAATCAAAAACTGGTGATTTGTCCATCAGGGAATGGAAAAATATTTTAAGCCACGTAATGGGGATATAATCAGCCAAAACCAAAATGCAGAAAATTGTACAGGACCAATGACTCAATTTCTTCCATAAATAAATAGGAAGCAAAATACAAAAAGAGACAGAAAACTATTAGGGACCAATTTTAACATATGGACCTCACTTGAATCCTGATTTAAACACATAAATTTTAAAAATTATATACCCTTCAAGAAAGTCTAAACATTCACCAAACAGTATATTATACTGCAGAGCAATTAAATTATTTAGGGGCCAGTGTTGTGGTGCAGCGGGTTTAAGCTGCTGCCTACAATGCCAGCATCCCATATGGGCACCTGTTTGAGTCCCAGCTGCTCCACTCCAATCTATCTCCCTGATAGTGGTCTGAGAGAGCACCAAAGATGGCCCAAATGCATGGGATCCTGTGCCCATCCACATGGAAGACTCAGGTGAAGCTCCTGGCTTCGGATGGGCCAGCCCAGCTTCAGCAGTTGTGGCCCTTTGGGTAGTGAAACGGAAGATGGAAGATCTGTCTCTGATTCTACCTTTCAAAAAATAAATAAATAAACCTTGAAAGAAATGAGACGGATTATTGTACTACATGCCACTTGGGTGCCCAGCTGCTGTAGATGATGGGCCATGAGTGTTTTGGGTCCACTCTATGAGTCTCCTCGTTTCTATGCATATGACAAAGTAGGGGTTGGAAAGCATTGGAAACCATTTAGGAGGCTCCTTCAGGAATCTATGGGAGATGAACTACAAATTTTATAGAAACAGAAGAAAAAAAAAGCAGAATTCAAAAGACAGCAGAGGGACAATCAATACGGCTTGGTCATTAATTGACTATGTGACGTGAGAAAGGAGCATCAGGGAGATGCTCAGATGCCTTGCTGAGCACACTAGGAGGGGGCACTGAGCAGGCGCAGATTTGGAGAGGAAGGGTGCACTTTCCGGTAGCTCTGGGGCCTGGCCTAGAGGGGGCAGCCACAGGCAGGGAGGTGAAAGACAGGATGAGAGAAGGCCGCAGAGGAAAGCAGACCGGGAGCACAGGCAAGCTGTTGGTTGCCCAGGAGACTGTTTCTGGGTGGGTTATCTGGATAGACACACACACTCAGGGAAGGGGCAGAGAGACCCCTGGCAGGGACAGGAGCAACTGCAAGTGGTGGGTGGGAGATGTGTATGTCCCTGTATTCACATGACCGGGAGACCCCGACTCACACCTCGGGTCTCCCTCACTGGCCTGCACAGGGCTCCCGGACAGTCTGAGGCTCTCCCTGCACAGCCGAGGCAGCACCCCCAGCCACATCCCCGTGGCTGATCCTTACCTTTAGGTCCTCACACAGGTCTCCATAGTCGATCTCGATGAGGGCCTCTCGTGCGTAAATGCTGGAGGTTCTCTGCGAACCGCTCACTGAATCCTCCCCCTGGGAGCTGCCCTGCAATGGCGAGCGGAGAGTCTAATCAGGGAAACTGGCCGTGAGAGCCCCCCTCCACAGGAAGGATAGAAAAGCACTGTGGCCAAGGCGCTGTGGGCAGGAAGAGCCAACTTCAAAATCAGGCTCTACCACCACCAACTAACAACTCCTGCTCCCAGACCCCCGAGTGTCTTCACCTGTAACGTGTGGCCCTGGCTGGCAGGGCTGTGGCTAGGAAAAGATGTAATTATACTACAGGCTACTTGGATGCCCAGATTTCTGCTATTCAAAAACAGGCTGCATGCCAAAAGCCTCTCGATCAACACTCCCCAGCCCCTTGCGCTCAGGCTCTGCCGCCTGCAGATCCCCCCGCTGGCTGGCGTGGGACCTCCACTCCTTCACCTCTGTGTGGCTGGCGTCCCTTACCCAACCCACTCCTGGCCCACCTCCCTTCCTGCAGCAAAGCTCTCATTCCCCAGGTCCCATTTCCCAACTCCGTCTGCTCTTGGCTCATGCCCCTTAGTCTCCATGTCCGTCTGCCACCTGTGGAGCTTCCGCAGCTCAGGTCCCTCAGGTTAATGACACTGTCATCCTTCCCTCTGTCCCCACCCACTGGGCTCTACTCCAAGTCGACTTCCCTCTCACACCAAGGCTGCTATCTCAGCTCGCCTTGCCTCACCTCTCCTGCATGCCTTGCTCGTCCTCGCCACCCTCTGCCCACCGTCTTCTGCTCACCTTCTGCTCCCTGTCAACATCACCCACCATCCCAGATGAGCGCTGCTCGCGGCCCAGTGCCGCCGGCCGCCGCGGTACGCACCTCTTCCTGACTGATATCGTCCATGGTGCCCTTGGACAGAGGCAGCTTGATGTCCTGCATCTTGCAGGCCTGCAGCAAGTTGTGGCGGTCACTGCGCTTCTGCTCCAGCTTGGTCTCAATGGCTGTCACCTCCTTTTGCAAATGAGTCATTTCCCTAAAAGGGCCGTGGGAGCCGGGTGAGACCCCTATCTGGCAGGCCATCTGCTCTACCTCCTTCCTCCCACCCCAGGCCTGAACCCACTCACTTGTTGGCGCCCCCGAGTTTCTTACGAATCTCTTCCATCTCGTGATTTTTGTCATTCACTTCGGACTTCTTGGCCAGGTGCTGATTCTTCAGGTCTTGTAGCTGGGCCATGGTCTCATCTATGATCTTCATGTGTCTCTGTTCCTCCTGGGGCCAGGAGGAGCCACAGGCCAAGGTGAGGGCTTCCCTCGCCTTCCCTGCAAGCCGCTTCTCCTGCCCCCACCCTGCCTGCCAGGCAATCTGTGGGTGCCATTGCATGCCCCATCACTCTTTAATCTTTTCCTAACTTACTTAATAGCCCTCTTCCACACATCTCAACCATAAGGTTGCCTTCTGCAAAAAAGCTCGGAGTGTAGAGAAAGTATGAGGGTGGGGTGGGGGAAGAAATCACTTGTAATCCCACCAGCCAAAGAGAACTAATTAGCATTCTAGAATTTATTTCCTCCCGGCATTATTTATAGACAGCTTTACATAGTTGAGACTAGATTGCAATTAAATCTCCATATTCTGACTTAATGTTACATTTCAACATTTTCTACACCAAAACTTCCTGCCATGTGCAGTGTAACATTTGTCTTTTATAAAAACCCAAACAACACTGTATGTTTTCTTTGATAACACATATATGAGTGTGCAAGTGCTTAAGCAAACTTACAGAAGTTCTAGAAGAATACACACTGACCTGAGATTGCCTCTGGGAAAACTAAAAGGCGTTGGGTGGAGAGTGGTCAGTCAGGAAAGGACTGTAGCCTTACTTGTAATACTCAGATTTTTTTTAAAGGAGAATCTGCATTTTCCTTGTGATCTTAAAAAAGTCACAGAAAGGAGATATATCTGCAACTTAATTTCAAGTGGCTCCTGAAAAATAGCATATGAAGCAGTGCAAAAGCAAACGTGGTAACACCTTGATGAATCTTGGTGATGAGCAGGGAAATTCTCTGCACTGTTCGTGCGACTCTACTATGCCAGAAACTAACTCAGGATTTCACTACCCAGCTGCTAGTTCCATTGAGGACACCAGTAAACTAGGGTGGACAGTTTGGCCAAGCACTTTGAGATGCCTGCATCTTCTATCAGAGCCCTGAGTTCAGCATCTGCCTCCGACTCCTGCTTCCAGCTTCGTGCTGCTGCAGATCCGGGGGGCAGCCAATGACGGCTCAACTGATCCACCCAGGAGACCTGGACTGGGTTCTTGCTTCGTGGCTATAACCCAGGAATGTAGGAAGTGAACCAACAGGTGAAAGCTCTCTTTCCCTTTCTCCTTGCTTCACAAATAAAGACATTAAACAAACAAACAAAACCAAAAAACAACTACCAAAGAGGACGATAGTCGTCCTGATTTATTCGTGGGAGATTAGTTCCAGAACTTCACAGGTACCATAAGCTGTGATGTTAGTCTTTACCAGCAGTGGGGAACCTTTTTTTCTTCCAAGGGCCATGTGGATTTTATTCCAGGTCATACAAAATTATCAACGTAAAAATGGACAGATTTAGTGAATTAAGTCCTACCAGTAGTTGCCTCAGCAGGGCCAGACCAAATTACTTCATGAGCCTTATGTGGCTCGTGAGTAGGATGCCCCTCACCCACTTTAAATCATCCCTAGATAACTTAACAATATCCAATAAAATGCAAATGCTATCCAACTTAGGGAATAAGAGAAAGAAGTCTGTATTGCAGTGAAGATATGGACATCACAGTCCTAACTACACTTTCCATCTGTAGTTGATTCAATCTACAGTTTTAAAACCCATTTTTCATACATACAGTTGACTATACTTTCATCAGGGGCTAATGAAGAAAAGACACAAAGAGGCAACAAATAAAGGCACACACAACGATCAAATGACACCACCTGTTCAGTTCAAATCAAGGGAAGAGCAAGTCACCTAATAACTGAATGCTTTAGGGAAGATTTCAGAGTAATCTAAAGAAAGTAAGAAAACTGAGTCATCACATACGCTACAAGCCGGCACAGGTGAGTTAAAGTCAAAGGAACCTAGCTGTGCAGTGACTGCATTTCAGATAAACGTTCGCATCTGCTGCACTGAATTTACATGGTTAGTCTGAATCTCATCTGTTAGCATCTATCTGTCTAAAATACACATATATAATTTAATTTTAAAAGGTAGAAAGAAGACTAGAGAGGTCACCCATTCCTGACAGATCACGCCTCAAAGACCTAGAGTTTGGAAAGGCCAAAGGCAGGAGCTGGGCTCCTCGGTTTCCTGTGTGGGTGACAGAGGCCTGGCCGCTAAGCCATCGCCTGCTGCCTCCTAAGGTGAACATTAGCAGGAACTGTGAATCGGGAGCAGAGCCAGGATTAGAAAGAACCCAGGCACTCTGAAATGGGATATAGGCCTCCCAAGTGGTGTGTTCCACAGTTATGCCAAACACCCACCCCATTTGCTTGTATTTAATTTCTAAGTTTATCCTGGTTTGTGGTTAAATGTGCTAAGTATATATGTTTGTATGTATTTAAGTACCATCAAGGATTTAAGCCAACACTGCAGAGTTTAAGAACTAGTTTTCCTTTTAAAAGGGGGTCTGTGTATTACCGAACACTGAAGATCACTAAACTACACAGGTACTAACATGAATGTAATGAGCTTTTCAAAACTCCTACTTGCCAAGGGCACTGGATATTTTCCAATTTGGAACTATAAATAATGCTTGTAATAAACATCAAACTGTACACACTAAGCTTTGCCAGCATTCTGGATTATCTCCTCAGGTAACACTGGGGGAGCAGGCTGCTACACGTCCTGAAGTCTCCTGTGCCGAAGTTGCTGGTGAGAATTGTCTTTTTTCTGTTTCTAAATCTTGGGTGATGTGACAGTAAGCAAATCACATGTGATTGTTGCGTCAATTTGCATTTCTTTAACTTCCACTAAGGCTAAATCATTTATATTTGTGGGCTATTTGTAACTTCCGGAACTGCGTATGCCGCTGACCCACCTTCCCCCTATTTGGATCTTGGTATTTTTCTTGAGAAGATTATAAATGAACGTTATCCTTTCGTTCATCATATTCCTTCGAATTTCTTCCCTCCTGGTTGTTTGCATTTCAACTTTCTCCTTCCTTACCTTCTTTAGTTTCTCAATTTCATTTTCATCCTTTTTCACTGTCTGTTCCCACATGTGTACTTTATCCTGGTCTTCCTTCAGTTGGTTCTTTTCAAAATCCAGCTGGATGCCCAGGCGAGTCTTCTGATTCTCAAACTCCAATCTGTGGATGAGAAAGGGAAATCGGGCCCAGAGCTCAGGACACCAAAGTGACTCCTGATTTTCAGCCACCACCTGGCTCACGTGTACCCATAGACCTAAAACCCTTCTCTGAGGTCAGAGGGCTAAGTTCCTCAGCCTTGTCGACACGACACAGGCCGGGGAAGATTGGGCTAATCCCTTTAAACATCACTGAGTCTGGCACCCTTACAAGTCCTTAGAAGGCATGAAATGGTCCACCTGGACCCACCAGCTATGATAAGTGCTCTGTATTCAGCTTCTACGTACATACAACATGCTTTCATCAACAGTCCTGCAAGTAGGCATGACTTTGCTAAGTTTACAAATGAAAAAAGTCAGGCCAAGCGGTAAAAAGGCCTTGCCCAAGGCCCTAGTAAGTGGCCCATGTGAGATCAGAACCTACATCTGTCTAACACCCAAATCTAGGCTTTTCTTCATACCTCATCATTGCACTGTAAGAGAATGAGTCGAGATTGTTCTCCCGACACTGCCACGTATTAGTACTGTGATCTCAGGCAAGTTACTCATCTTCTCCAAGCCTCAGAAATATTAGAGTACTCATTTCTGAGTTATCAGAAGACTTTTTTTTAAACACAAGTCAATTTGTAAAAACTTCTTACCACCTTGGGTGCTACACATGAAGCACATAGTAAATTATAGTTCTCCACCAGGTCTACTGCCTGTATTCAACTATCTTTGCCCAAAAGCTTGCCGCATCTCAAGACTGTAGAACCTCTTAAAGGGGCAGAGGGTGGGGGGTAGAAAAAAATGGGGAAAATACTAGCTTCTTGCTATTGTCTTCCTCCTCATTTCTTCAGAAACGCAGGGTATATAACCAGCGTTCACAGACACCAGTAGGCCAGGCAGGGCTAACTTCCAAATACCCCTCCACCTCCCAGCATGGTATGACAGCTGCTGCCAGATGTCATGCTAGCAGCTTAAACCTATTAGTCACTATAATCCAAATGGAATGTAATTAACTCTGTAATTTTGAGTCCAATCTCCTAAGTGTGACTCATAAAGCCCTCTGCTCTGGCCCCTGCTGACCTCTCCACCACCTCCGCCTTCCTCCTGACCCCATTTTTCTGCTCCAGACATTCAAAAACTACTTAGTATCCAGAACAAGGCATGCTCTCTCACACCTCCGAGCATGCTGTTCGTGCTGCTGCAGCTCCCTTCTTCTGTCGCTGCCTGGCTGGTTAAATCCTACTCACTCTTCAGGCTCCAGTTCACCAGCATTTGTTCTCCAAAACCTTTCCCGAGGCTTGTGAGCAGGTTCTTGGTTTCTGTTGCTCTGTGTTTCTCCTCCTTTTTTGGACTTCAGGTGCAGAACTGAGTTAAATCATACCCCCTAACTCACACTGTACTCATCACTATGTGTGCAAGACCCTTGCCTTGCCCACTGTTTCAACCCCCAATTCTCGTCTCCACTGTCTTCCCTACCATGAGCAAATCCCCTAACGCATCTCTCAGACACACACACACACAATTTTGTAAAATGCCATTGTTCCAAAAATTCACATAAACATACAAGAGTATAAAGTTTACTCCTTTTTCCAGTAAACACCAAGTAACAATTCATCCATGTTACTGCCTGTAAATCTAGATCTTGCTTTGAATAGCTACCCAGAATTCCACAGCCTGCATGCTTATCACATTTAACCTACACTTCCTCCCACTGATGACTACACTGTCACCCACATCCCATTACCACAAATTATGCTAAGAGGAACAATCTTGAACATGCCTCTTTATCGAGCCTGTGGCAAGACACGCTCTAGGATATATACCGAGAATCCCTGTACATCCACATACCACACAGTACACAGGTACTTATTTTTACCAAATTCTGCTAGAGGTTTAGTTCATATTCCTCAGAAGAAGACACTGAACATAGATATCTAACAACTATTGCCCATTCAAGCTTCTCCCCATAAAATGTAAGCTATATTCTCTGCCTACTGTTTTTTAAACTGGGCTCCTTCTCATTTTTATTTTTCCTCTTGTTGATTTGTAGTTCCTTCAAAAATCTCTCCTTTGTATTCCCTAGCTACCCTAATTACACCATTAATCACTGTACTCTGAAATTGTTTCCCTACTGCTTTTCCGCCAATACTCAGTTAGATTCCCTGAGGAAACAACCAACCTGTTTCAATCTTCTGTCCCTTGAGCCTGGCTTGGAGTAGGAGAACAGGAAATATTTACTGTATGGGTAAAGGATTAGATGAGCTGCAGACACAGACCTGGGGGCCCAGGGGGTGACCCTCTCAGCAGAAACCCGGTGATGTGTCTGCCGTACCCCATCTTCCTTTCCCCTATAAAACCAAGCTCCAACCTGGCACAAGGCATTTCATACTGGCTTGCTGAATGAATGAATAAACAAATCAAAGCAAGGAAGAACGGCGAAGCTTGTTTAGTTCTAGCTGTTCTTCCAACCTAGAACTTTTTTCCTCCAACCTCCCCCACAGTCCCCATCCCCAGCATTGCCATTAGGAATGACAATAACACATAGAATTCACTGGTCCTAGTAGGTGTTCATTATTATGCTAAATACCTCATGGATTATTTCATCTGATCCTTCCCAAGATGCCACAAGATCGGTCTATTATCCCACTTGACAAAACTACAGCTTACAAAGGTCAAAAGAACAAGTCCCGGGACTGAGATTTTAATTCAGGTAAACCAAGCTTCAAGCTGGCTCTTAACTCACTATACTACGCCATACCACCTTCCTGATTTCCCTGCTCTCCAAGGCCTACCTCCTATAATAGATTCCATCACCCTAGAGCTGCCCTTTGCCTTATGATGGCATATATCCGCAAAGACATCAGGCTGAGGGGAGGGGCCGGGGCTGAAGGGCACCAGGACATCTGCAACATTCCCACCTACCGCTTCTTGGCGATTTCATTCTGCCGTTTCACCTTCTCTTCCTCGAATTCCCGGATATTGCGCACACCAATCTCCCGACAAAACTCTTCAAATACCTCATCCTCTACCTGAGGAGAGATGCCAGGGAGAGCAGAGGTGCTTTCAGACACTCCTGTTTCTAACCTTCATCCCACCCTGGTGCCTAGACTGGCATGGCTCCATCCCCTACCAACCTGGTTCATCTTCTCCTTCAGGTCTTTCATTTCTCTCTCCCGGCTCTGGATGATCCTCTTGATATCATTAATTCGAGGCCCAAAGTTAGCTAGCTCACTCTCCAACTTGGACTTTTCCTATAGGCAACGGGTTGAGGACAAGAGACCAAACTGCTTGGAGGAAAAGAGCTACCCCAAATGCATCGGCTCCACCTTCAGGAAGGGCTGGCTCTCCACACAGAGAACCTGACCAAGTGCCACTGCCCTCGTCAAGTGTCCACCATCTCTTGCTGGAGCCACAAGGCGTCCTCCTAGGCCCTTCAATCCGCACATTGGGCACACATCACATCACTATTCATAGGTCAACAATCCCTTAGCTCTAGTGCCTGGGGCCAGATATGTTTCAGGATGTTTGTATATAGAGAAAGGTAAAATGATTTACATATTACATAGTACTTAGACCCTCCAGGATGCTCTGGGGAAGCACCACATAAGGAAAGAAAATTCACTGCCTTGAAGAGCATATCTACCCAAAAGGACCAATATGCCTATAATTCACTTTCAGAAGCTCAAATATTTGTTGAATGAATGAATGAATGATGCTAATAATAGCAATCTCCCATTTAGTTAACACCTACTAGTGTAAGCACTTCATATCACAATGATCATATAAAATAGGGACTATCCCACCTCCCACTTTACAAACAGAGATGAGAAAGCTGCATCTGAGAAACAACACGTCACACACATGGCAGACCACGATCTTAACCCCTCACTGGCTGTGTCTGTGCTGGGCCTGGTTCCCTGGGGCAGGCTGGGAGGAGAAGGGGAAGTGCAACAAGCTCTCTATCCCTAGAAAACCCTAGGCTAGGGACAGGAGGGCAGCTCCTGGAGGCCAGGGCTGGGAGGCAGATCGCACCTGCAGATTCAGGGCCAGGTGGCGTGTCTTGGTCTGCTCTAGGTCACTCTGGGAGTACTTGAGCCGCATCTGCAGTCCATGGGCCTGAGACTGCACCTGACGCAGCTCTGCCTCTTTCCGCTTTGCCTTCATTTGCTCCTGAAGGAGATAGGAAAGAAGGGGGGCGAGGTGGTAAGAAGGTAGCCAACACGGGCTGGAGGCCCCCTGCTCTAGGGACCAGCACTGCATGGGGCTTACTTTTAGCTCTTCCGTCAACCGCTCTTTCTTCTCTTTCAACTTATCAACTGCTTTCTCATCCCAGCGCCGTGCCTTGGCCTTCAGGTCACTGGCCCCACCGGAGATCACTCCTGACTTCTGGAACAGGGTCCCATCCAGTGCCACTGTCTGTAAATCAAAGGCAGAACAGAGACGGAGGGGTTGAAGCTGCACACAGGAACCTTCTGGGTTGAGCCTGCCCCCTCCCACCTGGGGAAGGGACTTCACACCTTGTGGCGCTGGTGACCTCCAAAGGCAATACGACGGGCGTCCTCCACATTGTCACAGACCAGGGCATTCCCACAAGCATACTGCAGGGCCTTTTTGATATGAGGTGGCTCGTAGCGAATCACATCAATCACTAGCTTGGCCCCCTTCAGCTCCCGGAGCTTCTCGTCTGTTGGTTTCACCTGTTGGAAGAAGCTCGGTCAGTGGAAGGACACGGAGGGCTCAGAGGAGGGGCTCTCAAAGACCACCCCGACCCAATCCCTTCCCCGGCAGCCTCACCTCCAGGTAGTCAAGAGGCAGGAAGGTCTCAGGCTCCCCACGCTGCTCCTTGATATACTGAATGCAGTCCCGGCCCGTCTTCTCTGAGTCAACAATAATGGCATCCATGTTTTTGCCTAAAACTTTGGTCACAGCAATCTGATACTTCTTTTGTGTGGGCTGACAGAGGTCAATGAGGCGGCCGTACTGAGGAATGGAGAAAGGCAAAACTGAAGTATGAGGGGCCCGGCGCAATAGCGCAGCAGTTAAAGTCCTCACCTTGAGCGCACCACCCATACGGGCGCCGGTTCGTATCCCAGCGGCCCCACTTCCCATCCACCTCCCTGCTAGTGGCCTGGGAAAGCAGTCGAGGACAGCCCAAAGCTTTGGGACCCTGCATCCGTGTGGGAGACCCGGAAGAGGCTCCTGGCTTCGGATTGGCTCAGCTCCAGCCGTTGTGGCCACTTGGGAAGTGAACCATCGGATGGAAGATCTTTCGGTCTCTCCTCTTCTCTGTATATCTGCCTTTCTAATAAAAATAAATAAATCTTAAAAAAAAATCTGAAGTGTGAGGCTTTGGGGAGCTGGCTCACAACTCCCATTTGCCAACTTGGAAAGAAGTGCAAGCCAGAATTTTTTTTAAAAAAATGAGTTATTTGTTTTTCTTGGAAAGGCAGATCTATGGAAAGGAGAGGCAGAGAGAAAGATCTGCTGATTCACTCCCCAAGTGGATGCAATGCCCAGAACTGACCTGAGCGAAGCCAGGAGCTCCCATAAATCTCCAATGCAAGTGCAGGGTCCCAATGCTCTGGGCCATCCTCTACTGCTTTCCCAGGCCACAAACAGGGAGTCGGATGGGAAGTGGAGCAGCCAGGACACAAACCGGTGCCAATAAAGGATTCTGGCACTTGAAGAAGGAGAATTAGCCAATCAAACCACTGCACCAGGCCCTAGAATTTCTATTGTAAACAGGGCATTTGGCTGGCAGTACCTAATGGTCAAGACTGCCCAATAGCTCTGCAACTCTGCAAGTTTATCTTTGCACATGGGAGCAGGCTGCACTGGCCAGACTAGGAACGCTGTCTGCAATCCAGCCAAGCACAGCAGCTAATCCTAGTGCCCTTGCCAAAGGCAAAGGAAAAAAAAGAAAAAGAAAAAAATCAGGATAAGAGAAGACAAAGGGCTGAAATAATGGGCCGTGTAGTAAGGGAAGCAGTGTTACAAGAATACCTCAAGAGAGGCTGGCGGAGTAACAGATTATAGTATCTCTAGGCTCAATCATACTTACAAAAACTGGAAGGTGAAAGCTCAGAGTGGGCTGAGATGGTGGAATAGCAGCCTGCAAACCTCACCCTGGGAGATTTATTACTAACGACTAATAGGACCCCGGTAATGAACCACTCTCTTGTGACTTAACATATTCTCTGGTCTTGACCACAGTTCCTGGAGACTGTAGTGCTCCTAAAACCCTGCAGTCTCTGAGGTAAACAGTGTCTTGTCTGATAAGCAGATGACTGGTAGCTTCTAGAAAGTTGGAAGCTTGTCACCACAAAGACTAAAGATGACCAAAAGGGTAGGACTTCAAGTCCCAACCCCAATCCCTGGGTGGGGAGGTGGGGGGACAAAGGTTAAGCTGATAAGCAGTAAACCATGCCTATTTAATAAAACATTCATACGAGATCCAAAATCTAGATAGGCCATCATGGGAGGATACCTGGAGGGAAGTTCACCCAAAGACAGCATGGAAGTGCCACACCTCTTCTCTCCTACCTTGCCCTGTGTCATCTCTTCCACCTAGCTACTGCTCTGCACTGTTATACTTTATATAACAGATAAGGGCCAGCACTATGGCATAGCAATTAAAGTGGCCACTTGCAACACTGGCATTGCATATAGGCGCCGATTCAACTCTAATCTGCTCCCCTTCCCACCTGCTCCCAACTACTGCGTGTGGGACAGCAGCAGAAGACAGCCTGGGTGTTTACACCCTGCACCCATGTGCGATACTCGGGAAAAGCTCTTGGTTGCTGGCCGGTGCAACCATCTGGAGAGTGAACCAGTGGATGGAAGACCTTTTCCACTCTCTTCCAAATAAAAATAAATCTTAAATACACATAATAATAAATGAATAGATCTAAGTGAAGAATTTCCTGGCTGAGGTACTCTTAGCAAATTCACTAGCTCAAGAGGTGGCTCATGGGATCCATAACTTACACCAGACGGGCCAAAACACAAGCCACAACCTTGTGACTCCACCTGAAGTATAGTCTCGTAACACTGGGACCTGAGGCTAGTCCCACGCAGGGTCAGAACTGGGGGACACCTGCAACAGCTTGATGACAGACACGATCCCATATATCTTATATACTGTTACATGTTATATAGAACAAGTGTATGTATGTTACATACTGTTACAGAGTCAAGATCAATTTTCTACCAGTTCCCTTCTCCTATACCCTCAATTCAAGCTGAACTAATTCCCTAAGAATTATCAACAAAAGGGGTAAGATCTTCAAGGGCAGGGACCGGTCTATTCATAATTATCTCCCCAGCAGTGCCTACTGAGATGATTATAGATATATTGTAACATATTTAACTATAATAATTAAGTAAATGAATGTTTATATATTTATATTATTTACAAATATATATTTCAGTGTATATATACATATACTGAAATGATAGAAATATATACATATATATATATATATAGAGAGAGAGAGAGAGAGAGATCCAAACTAAGATGAGTGAGGAATAGGGGAATATTCAAGGAATTTGGGCACTTAGGATTTGGTGAGAGCCCAAGAGACCAAGTGACAAGAGATCCAATAGAACCCTACAAGCAAATGGTCCACAAGGTACATGCCAAGAGCTCAGAGAGAAGACTGCACAGAGCTGCTTCCGGGGGAAAGACTGGTCCTTCCACTTCCTCAACACTCCCCTGCATTCCCCAGCATCAGCAGCAGCATAGACTTTGCAAGACAGTCCTTCAGGAAGATGCAATTAGCCTGATGAAATAGAAACCACACCGAGGCTCCACTAACTCCACTGAGAACAGCTGCCACATAGAAATCTTCTAATAACACGTGGTGGTGAGGACATGGGGAGATACAGAGAAAAGGTACCCTACTCCACTGTTGATGGGAGTAAACTGTGCAGCCACTCGGGAAGTCAGTATAGAGAGTCCTCACACAACTGAAAACTCATCTATCATATGACCCAGCAATCCCACAAGAAGTGGAAGCTACATTTGAGAAAGCAGCCTTCATCCCCTATATTCATAGCAGCACAATCCACAACAGCAAAGACATGGAAACAACCTAAAGGCCTGTCCAAAGAGGAGTGGATGAAGCAACTGTGGCACGTCTACTCCATGGAACACTACTCAGCCGGTAAAAAGAACCAAGTTCTATCATTTGCAACAAAATGGTTCCAAATAGAGACCATTAAGCTCAGTGAAATAAGCCAATCCCCAAAGCACAAATATCATATGTTATCTCTGATATAACTTTCATGCAATATACAAAGATATATAGGTAGAAAGTACATATTCTATTCTCATAAATGAACAGTGCAATGGAGACTAGAATATCAGGAAACAGAGCACTGAAGCAGGCATCTCTACTCCAGAATAAAAACCGACAATAAAACTTTTTTAAAAAACCTTGACAACAGGACTAGATTCTCCACATTGCCTAAGATGACACACATAAATAGCAAAATGTTGGAATCATGACTGCAGCTAAAGGACTATGTTACTACAAAAATATAGGTTACAGTGGGGAGGGCAGAAAGGGGAGAAAGGAAAAGGGGGAAGAACTATAGCTACAAAACTGCACAATGTGAGGCCCGGTGCAGTAGCCTAGCAGCTAAATTCCTGGCCTTGTATGTACCAGGAATTTATATGGGCACTTGTTCGTGTCCTGGCAGCCCCACTTCCCATCCAGCTCCCTGCTAGTGGCCTGGGAAAGCAGTCGAGGACGGCCCAAAGCCTTGGGACTCTAACCGTGTGAGAGACCGAGAAGCAGCTCCTGGCTCCTGGCTTCAGATCGGCTCTGCTCCAGCCGTTGCAGTCACGTAGGGAGTGAATCAGCAAACAGAAGATTTTCCTATCTGTGTCTCCTCCTCTCTGTATATTTCACTTTCCAATAAAAGTAAATAAATCTTACCAAAAAAAAAAAAAAATTGAATCACAACAAGTTGGATCTGAATCACAGTCCTCCCTGCTATTAAGCCACACTGCTTTGGGCAAGCCATCTAACATTTCAGAATCTGCTTCTCCAGTTACAAAAGCAGAGAAGCCAACCTGCCTTCACGGGGCTGCTGGGGAAATGGGATGACCGTGAGTGAGCTCCCTTGCCACCCTTACCACAGAGCCAGGGTAAAGGCGCTTGATGCTCTCCATGATCTCCGCCTTCCGCTGCTGCCGGCTGCTCTCCTGGCGGTCAATGCGGGCGTCCCCCAGCTGCTCCATCACCTGGTTCAGCTCCTTATTGATCTCATCAATGCGCCGCTTAGCCATTTCTACCTCCTCTGTCAGCTCCCCCTCCAGCTTCTTCTGCTCCTCCAGGGATTGCCTGGGAAAGAGAAGGAACCCAGCGGTTACCCTGGCTGCTCAGACAATATTCCCAGCTCAGAGGGCCTCTGAGGGTCCTGCCTGCAGACTGGCAGCCCAGGCAGGGTGAAAGCAACAGGCCTGAGAGGTGGGCAGGGAGAAGCAGCCGCGCCACGTACTTGCTGGTGGTGATGTATTCCTCCAACTTCTCAATCCGCTTCTGATTCTCTTCAATCTCTCGCAGCTTCTGCTTAATCTTGGCCTGGGAATCAAACAGATTTCATCTCCGGGTGCTGACCAAGTCAACACGAAGACCACAGGGGCCCCCGTGTGCCGAGAACTCAACAGTGTAATATAAGCTCCTACTGCAGGAGGCTGACTGAAAGGCAGACACACAGACAGCACGCCCTGCGTCTCCTGACGGCCTGGGCACCTCCCAAGGCTGTAGCACTCGTTATGGAAGAGGCCCAGATCAAGGCAGAGTCGAGCTGCGCAGGCCTTTCTGCACCTGCGTCCTCACCTGTCAAATGCGGGCCATCTCCACATGACCCGAGACCTGTGAAGCGCTTAGTACACGGAAGGCGTGAACACCAATTCCTTCCCAGTTCTTTTAAACGAGGAAAAGAAATACTCAGCAGAAGGCCTACACCACTTTAAGTCCTCAGGGGATTATAACAAGTTCCTGTCACGGTCACTATCTCACTTCTGTGCTGCAGTTTCATCATTTGGAAGAGGAGGCTGGCAGGAGCCGTCCCGGAATGGCAATCACAAATGAAGACTTAAACGAAAGCACAAACGAAACAGTGGCTAGCACACAGGTTAAGTGCTCAACAGGTGCCAACTATTCCGTCATTCACATTGCCACTGCCTCCTTCCCCTGGGCCCAGCAACCCTAATGTGATGGCGCATGATGCCCACCTCTGTCTCCACTTTCTTCCGCTCTTCCAGATCTAGCCGGTCCTGATCAGCTTTCTGGTCTCGGTTAAACTTCTCCAACTCTTGGGCCAAGGTCGCTGCTCTTTTGCTGGCTTCCTCTTTCAACCGGTGGTACTTCTTCACCTGTGTCGGGAACAGTAAAAGGATGGAATGCGCATGTCAGCCCTGCACCCTCCTCCTCACCAAACCCTTGCAGGGCTCACCTGATTCTCCTCCAGAGTCAGATCTCGGCCCTGGCTCTGGCTCTCCTCTTCCATGCGTTCCTCGAACTCCTGCCGGGCCTTCTCCACTGACAGCATCTCCTTCTCCAGCTCATCCATGTCACCTTTCCGCTTCTTGTAATGCTTCTGAGCATTCTGCAGAGACTTTTTGGCTGCCTCGAGCTTCTTGATTTTGTGGGAGGTGTTCTCCTTGGCTTTGATGTACTGAGGGCGCTTCTGGTTCAGCTCTGAGTCCTTCTCCCTTTTGCCAGGAAGGATGGGAAGAGGGTGGGAGGGAAACACAAGCAGTTACTGTATAAGCGAGGTGCCTTGGGCTTCTTATCCAAACAAAGGGAAACTGGACCTCCAGCCAGCGAACTGCCTGCATGAAAAAGGGCCCAGCACCACATAGAGCCTCAAAAAGGCAGTAATCTGGCTACTGCCTGGAACCTGTGGCTTCAGCCTGGCATTCCAGCCATTTCCCAAGGGCAAGCTTCCACCCTTGCCATCAGGCCAGGCCCCTCATCAACAACTCCTAGAAACACCCTGTGAGGGCTGAGTTGTGCCCACCTGACCTAACCTTCTCAAAACCTGCACCTACTTTAGTTAACAAGGAAAACAGTGATTTAAATGCCACCACCTCATCCTTTTAACTTTCAGCTTCAGCTTTTCTATTTCCTATAATGGCTGGGCCTCCCATACCTTCCTTTAATCTGGCAAGGCCACCACCCCTTTCAAGTTCTCCCTCTTCTGAGAATCTACCTGAGGACTAAACATACTATTTGTTTAAAATGCAAGTCAAGAAATGTGCCTGAGGGGCCAGCATGGCGGTTCAACAGGTTAACCCTGTCTGCAAGTGCTGGCATCTCATATGGGCACTGGTTTGTGGACAGGCTGCTCCAATTCCTACCCAGCTCCCTGCCTGTGGCCTGAGAAAGCAATGGAGGATGGCCTAAGTCCTTGGGACCCTGCACCCACATGGGAGGCCCAGAGGAAGCTCCTGGCTTCGGGTCAGTTCACCTCTAACCACTGTGGGCATTTGGGGAGTGAACAAGCTGATAGAAGATCTTCGTCTCTCCTTCTCTCCATAAATCTGCCTTTCAAATAAAAATAAATCTAAAAGAAGGGGGGGAAAAAAGCAAAAAAAAAAAGCAATGTGCCTGGTTCTGGTCCTGGCCAGTCAAGGGGAATATTAGCTAGCACTGCCCTGCGGGCTCCGCTGGGGGGCAGTGCGGCCGCTTGCTTTGCTGCCACGTGGTGGGCTGCCTCTTACTTGATCTCCTTTTCGATCTGCTGCTGCTCCCGCATCATCTTGCCCAGCTCCTTCTTCTTCTCCTTCAGTTCATCCTCTACTTTGTCCATCCGCTTCTTGTCCTTCTCGATCTCTTTGTTCTTGGAGCCCAACTCCTTGTTGAGCTTCTCAATCTCCACTTGGTTATGGTACAGTTTAAAGAGTTGCAGCTGCACCTGAGCTCGCACCACCTCATCCTTCAGGCGCTGGTAGCGGTCAGCCTAGGCAGGCCAGAACGGGTTAGTCAGGCGCTTGCCCGCCCTGGGCCCCTCAGAGCCAGCAGCTAGGCCAGCAGGCAGGCAGGCAGGCAAGCCACTGACCTCCTCTTTCTCCTGTTTGGCTTCCTTGCGTTCAGCTGCGATGTTTTTCTTGCGATGGTAATTAAACTGCGTGTCCTCTTCAGCTTTCACCATTTCCTTCTTTCGCTTATCATACTCCTGGGCCAACTCTCCCGAGCGACTGATCTCTTCAAATAGAGCTGTCCTCTCTTTGGGGTTCTTCATGGCAATGGATTCCACAGCACCCTAGTAAAGGCCAAAGCATTCTCCCACTGAGACTCCAGCAAGCACGGTTCCCCCTACCCACTCGCACTCATCCGTTAAAAAAAGGTTCTCACACACACACACACACACACACACACACACACACAGGGAGACCACATTTTGCACTGCCTTGAGGACACGTTCTTTGCCTTCTGAAGACAAGGGAGTAAAGCAATGGATACAGAGAGAATAGAGCACCTCCTGTGCAGCGACAGAGTCAGCGCAGGACTCAGTGAAGCTCGGAGACCCAGGAATGGGTACTCATGCTTATCTGGGAAGGCTCCCCAAAGGTGACATCTAAGCTGAGTTTGGAAGATGGATGAAAAACTAACCAAGAAAATGAGAGAGCAATGGTTCCTGCAGAAGGAGGATAATTAGTAAGCCAAAGCCTGCAGGCCACAGGAAGCACGAGAGTTTGGGGCTGTGTAAATGGCTGAGACAGGCTGCAGGAAGAGTGCCGGCAGGGGGGACAGGAAGCAGCAGGCCCAGCCAAATGATGGTGCTTTCCGAAAACACGCTTAGAAGTTCGGCTTCTCATCATAAGTCAATGGCTGTCAGATGTCAGCAGGCATCACGATGACCTGGAGGACTTGCTAAAACACAAAGTACTATACACATCTTCAGTCATCCTTGGCAGGCACCGGGATGGGGCCTGAGGGGATGTTTCTAGCATGTTCCACGTGATGCTCATAGTGCCCATCTGGAGCCCATAACTGGAGAATCACTATCACAAGGTAACAAGGAATGAGGGAAATGCTTTACGGAGAGAAGGTTGTGTTAGAAGGACACACACCTGGCCTGTGGGATGAGCTGAAAGGGGACAGGCTGGGGAGAGGCAGTGCTATTCAAGGGAGACATGGCCACACAGCCTGAGATGGAGCAGGCTCTGCGGGGCTCGATACGGGTGGACAAAACAGATGGGCAGAAACAGTTCCAAATGCCTACCTGGAAGACGAGGAAGTTGCGCGCTTTGATGAGAATACCTAACTTCTCTAATTCCTCGCTATACTCATGCAGCTGGACAACTTTGTTGTTGATCTTGTACTCAGAAGAACCCCCTACAAGACAACACAAGGGACGGTCAGCGACGATCTTCTGTCCCTGTCAACTAGTCCAGCCATTTACCAAGAAGAGAGCCTCCTGGCCAGCCTCACCCACCTACAATGACCCGGGCAAAGGTGCGGTCCTCAGCTCCGTCCTCGGAGTACACCATGCTGACAAAGGCCCGGTTGGCAGCCGGCTTGCCCACAGGAGCTCCGTGGATCAGGTCCCGGAGGGTCTTCACCCGTAGGTTGCTGGTTTTCTCACCCAGCACGAAGCTGATAGCATCCATGAGGTTTGACTTACCTGAGGGAGAAAGGAGCAAAGCAAAAGGGGAAGGTTAGGGAGAAATGGAGAGGACAAGGCACAAAGGAGACAGCGAGAGGGACAGCAATGTCCCGGCCACTCAGGGCTTACATTAACGGGGGCACAGAACATTCTTCTGCCCCCATACACTGACCTCGACCAAAACTCTGGACCAAATCCTCAGGAGAAATAGTTCCTTGTCGTTATGACTGACAACAACCAGACATAGAACACCATCGAAGAAAATGTTACATTCAATTCAAAGTTGTTCTACAACCTTTAATGCCATAGGTAAATGCCCACAAGAGCTGAAACAGCAAGATACAAAACTCTATACAGTTTGATTTTAAAATGTTAAACAAAATAAGGGGGTTGGCACGGTGACACAGTAGGCTAAGCTTCAGCCTGTGGCTATGCCATCCTACATAGGCACTGGTTTAAGTACCAGTACTTTTGCTTGTGGTCTGGGAAAGCAGTCGAGGACGGCCCAAAGGCTTGGGACCCTGTACCTGCGTGGGAGACCTGGAAGAAGCTCCTGGCTGCAGGTTTCAGATCGGCTCAGCTCTGGACACTGTGGCTATTAAGGGAGTAAACCAGCAGAAGGGAGGGAGGGAGGGAGAGAGGGAGTGCGTGTGTGTGTGTTTCTCCTTCTCTCTGTAACCTTGCCTTCCAGATAAAAATGAAATCTTAAAAGCAGAGGTCCAGCATTGTGGTGTAAAAGATTAAGCCACTGCACAAGACAATGGTATCCCATTATGAACTCCAAAAATCCTGTCTGTTCTTTTTTTAAAGATTTATTTTATTTTGTGGACTATATCAGGGAAAAGCCAGACTGGGCGGATTATTCCTACTGGTGCAAGCATAAATTAGAGTGGGTGAGGGTTGTTTGGGCTTAACCGCAGCATCAGCTGGCAGAAGCTGGCACTGGGGGCTAATTCTGTCACGTCAAACCACAGAACCACCCGAAGAGTGCATAAACTGGGATTGAGAGAGACCTGGGAGGGAAATAGTGGGCTCCTCCCTCTTGGGTTACTACTCCCGCAGGAGGGCATGAAAACTAGGGCAGGGGCTGAGGTGGCTAGACAGAGAGGCACTCAACAACATCCGTGAGGGCTGGATAGTGGAGCTGGTTAGATGGAACTAAGCTTTAATACCCATTGACGTGTACGAGAATCAAATGGGATGTGGGACAGACTGGACTAGTCTGATGCACATACTGGCAAACCAGGGTAGGGGGCAGGCCTGGTGGGGGTTATTGTGGGTCGCTCTGACTGGGCTGTAGCTCCCACTGGTTTATGTGAGGGCCGAGTATGTGCTGGGCAGAAGCAGGCTGGACTGCAACACCCATTGGTTCCAGCGGAAGTCGGGGCTGAAAACAGAACCAACCCAGCAATTGCAACCACCAGCTGATCGGGGTGATGGACTGTGCTGGGCCCTGTGCTTGCTAGTACATACAAGAATCTGGTCTGGGAACACCTCAGAGTTTCTTTGGGGATCTCCCCAATCGAAATGCCGGACTCAGAACCCTAGCCAAGAAAAGACAGAAGAAAGAACAAGTCAATCAACCACCTCAGCTATATGTTGGCAGCGAAATACTGGGCAAATGGAGACTCTATGATGGACTATGTCAATCAGTGGATTCTTCAACGACCTCATCGTGCTGGGAGTGGCGAGACTGGCAGCGATTCATAACTGGTGAACTATCAAAACCACTTGAGCAAGGATCTCAGAGCATGCGCCACATCCGGGATTTAGGGTGGGTGGGAAACTGGGTGGGGCTTCTCCCTTAATAACCCCCTTTACCTCAGATACATGAAGGAAACAATACGGAAACAATAGTCTTACCCACTTCCCTATAGCCCTTGAACCTTTTTACCGTAATTAACTATGTAAAGATTGTCAAAAATATAATAAAAGAATTTATTTTATTTTTATTGCAAAGTCAGATATACAGAGAGGAGGAGAGACAGAGAGGAAGATTTTCCATCCGATGGTTCACTCCCCAAGTGAGCCACAACGGGCCGGTACTGTGCCAATCTGAAGCCAGGAGCCAGGAGCCTCCTCTGGGTCTCCCATGTGGATGCAGGGTCCCACAGCTTTGGGCTGTCCTCGACTGCTTTCCCAGGCCACAAGCAGGGAGCTGGATGGGAAGTGGAGCTGCAGGGATTAGAACCGGTGCCCATATGGGATCTTGGCGCTTTCAAAGCGAGGCCTTTAGCCGCTAGGCCACCACGCCGGGCTCCTCTCTGTTTTTTCCAACCTGCTAATATGCCTGAGAAAGCAGCAGAGAATGGCCCAAATTCTTGGGCCCCTACCCACATGAGACCCAGTAGGAGTTCCAGACTCCTGGCTTTGACCTCGAAAGGGCCTGGCTTCCTCAATCATGGGGGGAATGAATCAGCAGATGGAAGATCTGTTTGTCCCTAGCTATGCCTTTCAAATAAATCAATTCTTTTTTTTTTTTAAGATTTTTTTTTTAAAGATTTATTTATGTTTACTGGAAAGGCAGATATACAGAGAGGAGAGACAGAAAGATCTTCTGTCCAATGATTCACTCCCTAAGTGGCCACAACGGCCGTAGCTGAGCCAATCCAAAGCCAGGAGCCTCCTGGGTCTCCCACGTGGGTGCAGGGTCCCAAGGCTTTGAGCCATCCCCGACTGCTTTCCCAGGCCACGGGCAGGGAGCTGGATGGGAAGAGGAGCAGCCGGGACAGGAACCATGACTCATATGGGATCCTGGTGTTTACAAGGCAAGGATTAACCAATTCAACCATCATACCAAGCCCTGCAAGTTACTTTCAAATGACTAAGCAAACTAAATGCACTTACAAATTTTCATAATGAAAACTAGAGGAGATGGGAAAGACATGGGAAGAAACAGATGCAAATACTCCTAGTATAATAGTAACTGCTTGTGAGAAGGAAACTAGCTAAAGGCAGAGGACCCTCTTTCTTGTATACTTTTAGGGATTTTGCTAAAATGTCATAGCATGTGTAAGTATCAACCATACAACTAAATACAGCTTGTTTAACATTAAGAAGAGCTTTTCTGGGGCAGAGAGTAGCGGTACAACAGGTTAAACTGCTGCTTAGAATGCCTACATCCCAGTAACAGTACCTGCTGTGAGTCCCTGCTCCTTGCTTGCAATTCAGTTTCCTTCTAATGTACCTGGAGGCAGCAGATGATGGCTCAAGCAATCAAGTCCCCACCACACATGTAGGAGACCCAAACGGCGTTCCTGGCTCCTAGCTTCAGCCTGGCCCAGCCCTGACTGTCACATATATTTGGAAAAATTCTGTCTCTGTCATTCTACCTTCCAAAAATAATATTTTTTTAAAGATTTATTCATTTTTATTGGAAAGCCGGATATACAGAGTGGAGGAGAGACAGAGAGGAAGATCTTCCATCCGATGATTCACTCCCCAAGTGACCGCAACGGCAGGTGCTGCGCCAATCCGAAGCCGGGAACCAGGAACCTCTTCTGGGTCTCCCACGCGGGTGCAGGGTCCCAAAGCTCTGGGCTGTCCTCCACTGCTTTCCCAGGCCACAAGCAGGGAGCTGGATGGGAAGTGGAGCTGCCGGGATTAGAACCGACGCCAATATGGGATCCCGGGGCGTTCAAGGCGAGGACTTTAGCTGCTAGGCCACACCGCCGGGCCCCCAAAAATAATATTTTAAAACAAAAGTGGCTATCTTGGGGAAGGCACTTAGCATAGTGGTTAAGACATACTTGCGGCACCTGCGCCCCCTACTGGAGCATCTGGTTCAAGCCCGGGTTACTCTGCTCTGGATTCCAGCTTCCTGCTAAGGTGTATCCTGGGAGGCAGGAGGACACAGCTCAAGTGGTTCTCACCACCCACACAGGAGACTTGGATTGAGTTCCTGGCTTCTGACAGACCCAGCCCTGACTCTTACACACATTTGGGGAATGAACAGATGGGTGAGCTCTGTCCCATCTCTCTGCCGTTCAAATAAACATATAAATATTAAACACACACACACTGGGACTGGTGCTGTGATGAAGCAGGTAAAGCTGTCACCTGCAGTGCCAGGATCCCATGTGGACACAAGTTCCACCCATGGCTGCTCCACTTCCCATCCAGCTCCCTGCCTGTGGCCTGGGAAAGCAGTCGAGGATGGCCCAAGATCTTGGGACCCTGCACCTGCGTGGGAAACCTGGAAGAGGATCTGGCTCCTGGCTTCGGATTGGCACAGCTCCAGCCATTGTGGTCACTTGGGGAGTGAATCATCGGATGGAAGATCTTCCTCTCTATCTCTCCTCCTCTCTGTATATCTGACTTTCCAGTAAACATAAATAAATCTTTAAAAAAAGATTAGATTGGGGTTAGAGGATGAGAAGGAACAGTTCAATCTTTCTAAATTTGATTTCAAGAGTCTCCCCAAAACAGGTTGCCGACTCTTGAACTGAGGGCCTGATTTCCAGCAGACAGCCCAGGTCCTTCCGGGAAGGCAGCAGCTCTGGGCTCTGATCCTGCCTTGGAGAACTGGGGCCACTGGCTTACCATACCATTGTAAGTCAATTTCCTCCTGAATGAAATGCAACTATGGTATCTCCCTCCTAAGCTCCTGCTAAAGAGTGTAACAGATAAAGCCACCCTGAACATGAAAGTACTTTAGATGCACAGCAGGTGCTCAACAAATGACTGTTACATTGTAACAAGCACGGACTCTCAGCTCTCCTTCATCACAACAGGATTAGGGATATCATACAGACAGGAAATCAGTCACTGAGGGATAAATTTACAATCTTTAGACCTCTGCCACGGGAGCTTCAGGGGATAAAGATCTCTCACAATCCTCCAACTTGTTACAAGGTACCAATCCTTTACTAGAGGCAGAAGAGAAAGCGCTAATTCATTAAAAGGGAAGCAAAGAAAGCGTTGTAGAAATGAGCCCTTAAGAAAGGGGATGTGGAGGGAGAGGCAGTCAGGCCAAGGGCCTTTACTTAAGAACTGCAAAAGACACAGATGTATCAACGCTGAGGGCACAAATGTCAAACACTACATTTAGCTTCTTCCACCAGGGTCACAGTACCAAAACCTGAAGAGCCGAAAGCATTAGCCTCTAGAGCAATGCTTCCTGAACGTGGGGCATTTGGCAATATGTGGAGACCCTCTTGGTGTTCCTGTCGTCTAGTGAGAAGCCAGAGATGCTGCTAGACGCAAGACTGAGAGCAGAGCAAAGCAAAGCAAAGCAATTTTAACTCGCTGCCACTGCAACTGCTGTCAACCCCCTACACCAAGCAGAGAGCTAACAGCAAGCAAGACTCCAGGTTAGGGATTCAGGTCAAGCTACTCCAGCAAGGGCAGCCTTGCAGCCCAGAAAATGATTCTGTTAGAACATCCCTGGGGTGGAGAAACATGACAGGATTCCATACTGAACACTTCTGGAGGGTTGATGAGAACAGTCCCACCCTTGGTACACCATTCAGGGGCTTCCCTCATCAGCGTTTCATATATATATATATATAAATGAAAGGTATATTTACAGAGGAGGAGATAAAGAGAAGAAGATCACTCCCTAATTGGCCACAAAGGCCAGAGCTGAGACGATCCAAAGCTAGGATCCAAGAACTTCTTCCAGGTCTCCCACATGGGTGCAGAATTCCAAGGCTTTGGGTCATCCTCTACTGCTTTCCCAGGCCACAAGCAGGGAGCCAGACAGGAAGTGGAGCCGAGATATAAACTGGTACCCATGGGTGATACCGGTGCTGCTGGCAGATTAGCCTGCTGAACCATCAACCTGGCTCCTCTGGCCACCCTAAGAGCATCAACTAAGCCATGTTTGTCACATCAACTCGTCATTTCCCGGATAGCATTTTCGACAGCTTAAAATTCTTTTATTTTCTTCTTTCCTTTCTAGAACATTAAATTCGGTGATAGCATATGCTCGATGCATTCTATTCTCCAGTCTTTCCTAACTCTTAAATTGAGTAACTAGTAAGAAACAATCAGCATGCAGGAAATGTGGCAAGCAAAGAAATTCACGCCTTTCACCGTTTTGGTGCTGGGAAAGGAGTGAGCTCGGGGCCACGGTTTCTGAGATGCTGGCTGATCTGGCACCGGAAAGACTGGAATCCAAAATTCCTAAAATACCGGTGGAGCAACATCAAAAAAAAAAAAAAAAAAGGCGGGGGGGGAGCATTGGAACGTACCAACGCGAGGTGGGGAGGGAACAGGCCAAAGCGTAAGTGCACCAGTCGAGGTCGGTAGCTGCGGGAAGGTGATCTATCACCTTTCCCGTTTCCGGAGGCATTAAACCAGCCTGTGAGGCGCCAACTGATCCTGTGAAAGGTGCGTCCCGCACCTGACAGCTGGTTCCGGACGCGCCTCTTTGGGCGGGAGGGGCAGTGGGCGGGGTCTCTCAGTGATGGGTTCTTTCCCCCGCGAGCCGAGTGGGGCCCACGAAGATCTCAGGCAGGAGGTTCGAGTGCGAGCCCTCCTGCCGTAAAGGGAAAATCGTAGCATGGATCTCAGCCGCCCATCCACCCCCCAGAGGTGCCAAGCGCACCCGTTAGGGTTCGCAAAGTTTCTGGTTGCAGGTGTTGGGCTGTACTACTCTGATAGCGGAACGGGGGGAAGGGGGGAGCCGGGCCGTTCGCGGGGCCTCGGCTGGCTTTATCTCACCGGAGCCATTGGGTCCAATGATGGCGGTGAACCTCTGAAATGGTCCGATAATTTGTCGACCTTTGTACGATTTAAAGTTCTCGATCTCAATCAATTTCAGGAATCCCATCCCGGCGGCGGCAAGGAAGGCCCAACTCTCTTGCGACCCGAGCTTGCCCGCGCGGGAAACACCGCGGTGCAGGCCGGGCAGAGACAAAGTTTCGCGAGAGTCCGGACAGGGCCCAACGGGACTTCCGACTTCCGCCGCGGAGCGGAACCGCGGGCGGGAATTGCCGGCGCGCGCGCCGAGCGTTTTGTTGATCGGTTGCCACGGATGCCATTCGATACCAGTCGTTTAGGCCCCGCCTCTCATCGTCGGGCGTGGCTGCAACGAGCTACTGCTAAGGCGGAGCTAGCAGTAGAGACGCTGCCTGGAGGATTCTGAGCAGCTTTTGGGGTCGGAGGCAGGTGGGATCCGAGCCCACACTTGCTGACCCAAATCACAACTCATAGCAAGGTTACGCCCTCTGGAGCAGGTGGAAGGTGGGAACTTGGGCTGGGACTTTAGCCTACTGTGTCAGACAGGAACCGGATCGGGGATTGGCAGGACCCTGCAGAGCTGAGGGTGAGCTAGGAGGGACCAGCAGAAGGAACCATACTAGATTGAGCATAGCCCTTATCGATGGTGATGTGATGTGGGACGTGGGGTATGAGCCAGGCTGTAAGTGCCCCTGGGCTGTAGAAGGCTACAGCCTGCGGCGGCTGAAATCCAAGCTAGGAGCTTCAAAATCTAGGCTCCTTACTGACAGAAGTATTTTGTGAGTCCGGATTAATGCTGTTCTTAGCCTTAAACGAATGGTTGTCATGATTATTCCTGTAACGAATTCTAAAAATGATCTGAAGCCTTAGATTCAAACCCCCTCCCCCCCAAAATCTCAGGAACTTGTAAGATTCTCACTGCTGCTTCTTGCACTGGGAGTCGGCTACATCACTGCTGTATGTTACCATTGCAGCCTGGCTGCTGAAGGAGCAGCCCTCATCCTTTGATAGTGACATTTCACAGCAGGACCTGCACACCACGTGGCTGACTTTCAGGGCCATAAGATAGGGATGTGCACTCCTTGCATGTGGAGCAGCAAGCAAATATTTTTGCACAATAAGCAAATTGACTCTGCTGCCTGTGTGCTCTCAGGGTAGGTTATCTAACAGATCCTTCAAACTCTCCTTGTTCCAAACTGCTCCTCTGGACCTCCCACCACCCAGTAGTTGTTCACTACTCCTCCCTCACTCATGATGCACATCACATCTGTCGCGCAGTCTGGTCAGCTCTGCTTTCCAAGTGCATCCCCATTCTGACCTTCATCACTACCTGAGCTGCTACGAGCCTGCTGGGCGGGAATCACCGTCATCGCCCAGACGACTCTGCAGCAGCCTCCTGACTGCTATGCTACTTCAAAGCCTTGCTTTGCCCTTCCCTCCCATGTGTTCTTAACACAGCAGTCAGACTTATTTAAAAAGTCAAAAGTCAGGAGGCCAGCGTTGTGTTGCAGCCAATTATGCTATTGCCTGCAATGCTGGCATCCCATATGGGTGGCAATTGCAGTCCTGGCTGTTCCACTTCTGTCCGCTCCCTGCTAATGGCCTGGAAAAGCAGCAGAAGATGGCCCAAGTTCTCAGGCTTCTGAACCCACATGGGAGACCTCAATGGAGTTCCAGCCTCCTAGCCTTAGCTCGGCCCAACCCTGGCTAGGGCAGCTATCCTCCCCTCCCCATTTGAAGGATCTGTTAGATAACCCCTGAGAGTCCTTCTTTCTAACCTTCTGAGTCCTGGCAACTGCACTTCTGATCCAGCTCAATGATGATGCACCTGGGAAGGTGGCAGAGGATGGTCCACATGCTTGGGCCCCTGCACCTGTCCACATGGGGAGACCCATATGAGGCTCCTGGTTCCCAACTCCGGACCAGCCCAACTCTGGCCCTTGCTGCCATTTGGGGAGTGAACCAGCAGGTGGAAGATATTCTCTCTCTCTCTCTCTCTCTTTCCTGCTAATGCAGACTCTTGGAAGCAGCCATGATGGCTCAAGTAATTGGATTCCTGCCACCCACATGGGAGACCCAGGTTGAATTCCTGACTCTCAGCTTTCAACTTTAGCTGGCCCCAGCTGCTCTGGACATTCGAGGAGTGAATCAGTAGATGAGAGTCAGTCTCTCTCTCTCTCTCTCTCTCTCTCTCTCTCTCTCTCTCTCTCTCCCTCTTTGCCTCTGGAGAGTTCATTCATGGGTCTCTATTTTCCTGCTTTCTAATTTTCATATGGGTTATATACATTCTCCTGTGTGTACCAATGGCTTCACAGCTACAAAAATGGTTTCAAATGCAAACATACCAGAATGGCTATGGGAAGAGTTTAGAAACAATGTTGCAAACAAAGAAACACCAGGAAGGCCCTGAGGTTTCTGACTGTTGGGTTCCTGGTCTGAGGCCAGTTGTGCCTGGAGCACCCTAGGCAAGGGAGCTAGTGGTAGGAGGAATTGAAGGAGCTGGATCTCAGTAGTGCACAAGGAAGAGTTGGGATCTTACTGTAAGTGCAGTAGAAGACATACACTCATATTTTTGTTTGTAGAGCTGGTGTTAGCTGCAGCTTTGGCTGACTCACATGCCACAAGTGGGCTTCCCAAAACATGAAGAAAGATGTGAATCTTTCATTTAACTAGAGTATAAGGAACAAAAGTAAAGGAGGGACTTGATTGTAGAAAAGAAAGTGCGTCTGATTTCTGTGTAATGAGGGAGCTTCAGCAGACAACAGGGGCAGTAGGGAAAGCAAGGTAGAGACCCTTGCAGTCACTCAGGAAGGTGATAATGGGGACTTGGAGCAGGTGTGTTTTGAAGGAGGGAGGAGTGAGAGAGAAGAATTGAAGGATGAATGGTGGGCCCACTTGCTGAAATGAGGAAAAGTCAGCAGAGTCTAATAAAAGGGGTAAGTGCTTTCAAATGTATCTGAGGCCTAGAAAGGGAAGCAGGGATCAGATTATGAAGAACCTTCTAGAACTGGCCATAGGGGACTAGGCCTCTCCTTGCAAGCTCCATGGAGCCATGTGCTTGAAGGCTGCTTGGTAAGGTTTCAGACGATAGAATGGCAGTGCAGAGAGGGTGACAGTGGGACGAGGAAGGCTAGTAGAGCCTTCCCCAGATGGTCTGCTGACACCAGTGTGAGGTCTGAATTAGGGCAACGACAACCAAGATAGGAACTATGCCGAAAAAGAAAATCAATCAGAACCAGTGACTGGGGAAGCACGGAGGGAGGAGTATAGTCCAGGATGATAGCTTATGCTGACAGGCCTTCTTCTGCCCCCTTTCTCCAGATGTTTAAATTAGATATGTCAGCTGATCCCAAGGAGATGGCAGCCATTGAGGCCAGAAGAAATAGAGAAAAGGAGCGACAGAACCGATTTTTCAATGTGCGGAACCGACTCATAGGGGTGAGTGGGCAATAGCGCTATTTCTCAGCGCCAAGGTCAGCTCATCTGACACCTGCAGAATATAACAGTCCCTGCTATAGGCCTTTCCCTGACTCAGACAGGCCCTAGGGATGGAACCACAGGAGATAAGGAGAAGGCACACACATACACACAGCTCCAGGAAGGACGTGAGAAGAGGGACTGGATGGTATGGGAGAAGAATGGCAATTGACTTCTCCAGTCAGTCCTGGACCATATGGCCTGGGTCTCAAGAGATAGGCAACAGGCAGCCAAAAGAGCCCTAAAGGATATTAAGTATTGCATATGCCTAAGCCACCTCTATGTAAGGCTATGTAATAAACCGTTAACCAGGCTGAGGTACACACAGGCAAGGGACACTCACTGTCACTAAAATGTATTATTTCCTGTTGTAGTTTTTGAACTGTTTTAAATGAGTCATGATCAAAAACAAAGAGAAAATCCTGATAATTCATGAAACTAAAAGATGGCTGGGTGGATAGAGGAGGATGCAGCATGGGGTCTTCCACGAAAAACGCCATATGCCCCCTGTCCAAGGCCAGGTCTGCTGTCGGTTAGATGTATGCCTCTAGATGGGTCACCTGTCCTTTCTGAGCTCTAGGCTTCTCTTCTGTACCAGAAGTGCTGAGGGGAGTCGAGGCAAGTAAGCTCCTGGGGGAGCTCCTCTGTGCCGAGCACCATGTTGAGTAGTGGGGAGACGACGATGAGTAAGGGCCTTGTCACTGCCCCCACAAGTGCTGTCAGCTTGCAGGAGAGGCCAGCTTTAGCATCCTGTGGAGCACAGGTTCTCAGCTGGATGGCAGTAGATTCTGCCTGGGAGGTCAGTATGGTGAACCTGGGGTTGGGGGAAGAGAGAAACCAACTGTGTCAAGTAGAGGGAGCTCTACTTTAGGTTGGAGGCAGCCTGTGAGGCACAGGAGCTGTAAGGCCAGCCCTGAGGGGCTCATGTGCTGGGACAGGAGGGGAAACAGGAGGCTACAGCACAGATGGGCTTAGATGCCATGCTCGGGGGTCAGAGCTCCATGCATCAGGTCCTGTGGCATTACAGGAGGGGTTGAAAGGTAGTAAATTCAGAGCAGTTTGCTAGAGCATCCAAGGCTCCATGGTGAGCCCCTACCCTGGTTTACCTACCTTCTTTGGAACCAGGTGGATATTGAAGCTCTGAACAACCAGGTGGAAGAGCGAAAGATTCGGGAAGCCGAAGAGCGCTACAAGGAGCATGTTTATGGTAAAAGTCCAAGGCCAAAGGCTAGATTGTGGGGGCTGCAGGGAGTGGCAAAACAAGAGCCTGAGGGGATTAAGGTAGGGCAGTTCTGCCTCTTGGGGTTGGGGGGAGGACTCCCCAATGGGCCCAGGGAAGCAGAAGCCATACTGAGTAGGCTTTGTCTGCCCTGTGTTGCCTTCTCTCTGCCACTGCCCTCCTCCTATCAGGTGTCAGCTATATACAGCATGACATGGCATCCCAAATGCTAGAGAAGGAAGCAGCAGAACGTGCCTACCGGCAGGCTAAGACAATGCAAAATTGCTTGGACCAGAAGGAGTGCCTCCACAAGAATGAATACAACCTTTGGAATTCAAACCCACTGTGGCCACAGCCCGGCGTCAGTGATCCCTACTGTGACGCCTCCAGCCTACAGTATTTCTCTGGGGAGGACCTGCACAAGGCTGCATGCCTGAGAATGCAGCAGGAGCAGTTCAGAGCCAGCCTGAATACTCAGGTGCAACAGCAACAGCAAGCCAAGACTGAACAGATGCGTGTAGGTAAGCAAGGCTGTCCTCCAGACTCAGAGCCCGGAGTTGGGGCATGGGTGATGGGGGGCAGGGGGTTAGAGGGCACGGCTGTCCTAGGTTGGGCACAGAAGCCAAAAGACCAGTAGGGTGGTCCAGTTACCCATGTGGCCCTTGCTTGAAAAGTGAGCCTGTATAGACCCAACCTCCCTGACTTCCTCCAGTAACTGACACTGTAGCTGTTGAACCTAACTTCATTACCTGGAGGCAGCCATAGTGCAAAAATTCAACAGCTCCGCCATCACTGGCTCGTGTGGTCACTGATGCTTTGTGTCTGTGCTTCAATTTCTTCGTCTTTCAACATGGGGATAATCATGCCGACCACACAGAAGGCCGCCAATTGCGTCTGTCTGTGGCTGCATCCTTCTCTTCCCATTAGAAGAACTCCTTCCAGGGCGAGGATCAAGTCTTGCCTACTGACTCTCGCCTTCCATGAGAGCACCCTGTTCTGCCGGCTGCTGACCATGGTTGTAGCTAACTAGGAAAGCACTTGTCCAAAGTCTGCCCTCTCTCCCAACTTGCTGAAGATGAGGCATCTCTCTCACATCCACCCCTGCATCCCAATGGCATGGTACAGTGTCTACCAGGTCCCAGAACAGCAAGAACGCTGCAGCTAGAGTGGGGGGGGGAGGTCGTCAATGCCTTTGCACACGCTGCGCCTCCAGTCCCAAATGCCCTTTATTCCTCTTGCCTGTATCTATTTCCAGGAGCACCTCCTCCTGGAAGTCTTAGTCTCACTCACCACCTAATACCCTATGTATGAGTCTTCAAAAAGCTTGTGGGAAATGTCCACATGAAAAAAAAAAACTGGATGCATGTCAATGGTTTGTGCACCCAAAGAAACACCTTTGAATTTCCTTTTTCCACTGGCTTTTGTGAAGTGCTCTCATGCCTCTCTCCAAGTGTCCCTTCCAGCTTATGGTCTCAATTATATTTCATCTGTCTCACCTACTAGACAGGGAGTCCTTGGAGGCCAGGATATAATTCCATGGTGTCTTCAGGATCCAACACATGACCCTTGGCCTGAGGCTCAGAGAAGTGAAAGAAATTTCTGTAAGGCCAGAAGTGCTCGAGCTGGCATGGGGACCACAGTCCACAAGGCAGCAGCATCTTTCACTTGGGCACTTACAAAGACCTTGTTGCTGCCGTTCAGCTCGGACGCTCCCCTCCTCCCAGAAACACACATACACACACAGATCCAAGACTTACTAAACAAATGGTCAAGTAAGCCAAGCAGGAAGGCAGCAGGCCACCTCAGGGCCCTGGTCACATTTCTCGTCCATAGATGTGCTCAGTGACCAGCTGCGGATGGCCGCAGAGCTGCGGGCCAGTCAGATCGCCAAGCTGGAGGAGTCCTGTCGCATAGCCATGAAGTGTGCGATGGCCAACGCCAACAAGGCTCAGGTATGTTGGCCTGAGCCAGCTGGTGGCCCAGGCTCAGCCCAGGTTCTCCCCAGCCCCTGAACGAAGTCCCAGGGGACTTGGAGCATATCTGACCCCTCATGCATCCCCAGCCCCTCTTCAATCAGCACCTGCCATTCACCTTGCTGTCCCTATTGGGGCACAGGTTGCCGCTCTGTAACGGCAGATGCAGGAGACTAGAGAACAAGATAGTGCCTCGTCATCTTCAGCCTTTCAGCCTGAGGCAGGGTGGGTGGGTTACAGTTTCCCAATCACCCCACCCCTCTCTTTTCCTCTGAGAGGAGGCTACATTTCCCACCCACCCCCATTCGGGAGGGTCTGCCTGAGGCTGGGCAGCAAATGGTTACCATCTCAAGCACTCTCTCAGGCAGCTGAGAAGGCCAGGCGGCAGCGCACCGAGCGGCAGCGTGAACAGGAGGCCAACCGCAAGGAGATATGGAGCCAGGTCAACAGTGACCTGCTGACCGAGAACCCGAAGGTGGCCCAGAACATCAAGGCCCTGCACCGGGTCCTGCCTCACAGCTGGAAGGGCATGACTCCAGAGCAACGAGCAGCCATCCGCAAGACCCAGGAGGCCCAACGCCAAGAGAGGGAGGCCCAGCGCCAGGCTGAGAAAGCTCAGGAGGCCGAATGGCAAAAGCAGACAGTGTGTGCAGCCAAGGCGACAGAGGAGCTGGAAGAGCAGGAGAGGATACTGTGTGCCGAACTGCGCAGGGGGCTAGGCTCCCTCAACCAGTACCTGGCCTCCGAGCAAAAAGCTCAGTGAGTCAGGTCTTGGGCAGTGGCGGCAGCGGGGCTGTAGCACGGATACACGGCCAGGGAGACTGCAGAAGGGAGGCAGGGAGCAGGGCAGATGGGGGCAGCCCTGCAGCCGGATGCTCTGACCTTCTTTCACAGGCAGAAGCATCTGAACTCGATGATCTACACCAACCAGCCTACAGACCAGTACTACCTGCAGTTCAACACCAGCAGCCGCTGAGTTCACAATGGGCATCTCTTCCCCCCACCACCTTCCTCTTCATCAAGCTCAACAGATGCCTGGAGGGGAAGTCGACAAAGTCTCCGAACCCTCACCCCTAACCCATTCCCCCAGTGGGAGAGATCTGAGCCAATACCCTCACTTTCTACCTGAGAAAATACATATATTCATTAGCCTCAAGGTCACATGTTGTTGGAACAGGACACAAACAGTGCAATGTAGCGCCTCACCCATCCCCACAGCCACGCCCATCCCTACCCCAGGGCTCTCACACTTCCCCCTAACAGTCCACCTGCAGGCACACAACGCCGCTTATGCCCTGTGAGAAACGAACTTTATTAGGCACAGAGGGTGACCCGTGGGCAGTTACTGGGAAGGGAGGCAGAGGAACACGTCTTCTCTGCCTGCTCCCTTCAAGGCTGCAGGCGGATGGCCCCGTCCAGCCGGATGACCTCTCCGTTGAGGAACGGGTTTTCAATGATGCTCTGGATCAGATGAGCATATTCATCAGGATCACCCAGTCGGTTGGGGAAGGGCACCTGGCTGGCCAAGAAGGTGCGCACCTTCTCTGGCAGAGTGGTCAGCAGCGGGGTGCCAAACAGGCCTAGGGGAGATGCCAGAGTCAGGGTCCTGCCCATGGCATTCATCTGGCCCCAGACCCTCCTCCCCCTGCCGTTTCCCTGGGGCCCACAGATGGAAGAGTGCCATCGCTTAGATGGTGTACCACTTCCCTGTTCAATGACCACAGATCCCAACCAAACCTAGGCAGAGCAGGGAGAGGAAAAATTGCATACCTGGAGCAATAGTCATCACCCGGATGCCTATGGGAGCCAGATCCCGGGCAATGGGCAGCGTCATCCCCACTATGCCGCCCTTGGAAGCCGAGTATGCAGCTTGGCCAACCTGGGGAAGGTGTGTAAATCATAGGTGGGAGGGCCTCCACAAGTCACTGTGGAGACACAAGCCTTGGCCCTGCCCACACACCTGGCCCTCAAAGGCAGCAACGCTGGCAGTGTTGATGATGACTCCACGCTGGCCTCCCTCATCCGGTTCATTCTGGCTCATCTCCCCTGCCACCAGGCGGATCACGTTGAAGGTGCCTATGAGATTCACCTGCAGGATGGGAGGGGTCATGACGTAGGAGCCAAGGCAGAAGGGGGTCCTCCCACACACCTCTGAACTCCTACCACTAAGAAAGCCTGCAAAGCCTTACGTTGAGGACCCGCTGGAAGTCCTGCAAGGCATGAGGCAGGTTCTTCTTCGAGTTGTAAGTCTTGATGGCCACTGCGATGCCTGCACAGTTGACAGCCACATCTACTCGGCCAAACTTGTCTTTTGCTAGAGTCAGAGCTGCTTGCACGTCCTTCTCAGAGGTCACCTTCAAAGGGACAAACGGCAAAGTGTGCATCTCCCAGGACATAGTCTCACCTCTACACTAGGGGGGCAGAGGACAGGTTTGCTCTCTGGCTGAGAACAGAATTGTTTTCATTTATTTTCATTAGAAAGGCAGATTAACAGAGAGAAGGAGAGACAAAGATCTTCCATCCACTGGTTCACTACCCAAATGACTACAATGGCTGGAACTGAGCCAATCTGAAGCCAGGAGCCTCTTCCACGTCTCCCACACGGGTGCAGGGTCCCAAGGCTTTAGGCCGTCCTCGACTGCTTTCCCAGGCCACAGGCAGGGAGCTGGATGGGAAGTGGAGCTGCCGGGCATGAACCGGCACCCATATGGGATCCTGGTGCATTCAAGGCAAGGGGAAGATTAGCCAGTTAAGCCATTGGACCAGCCCTTGGAAACAGAACTGTATGAGTTAAGGGAAAAGGGTTATGGTAGAACTGAGAGAGAAGAGTCGGGCAAAGGAGAAGACCTTAGATATTCCATAGGGCATGACTATAAAACTTTTCAGTGTATCCTCCTTAAGAAATTTACATGCCAGGGACTGATGCAGGCAGGGGCTGACCTGGAAAAGCAATGGAGGATGGCTCAAGTCCTTAGACTCCTACATCCACATGGGAGACCCAAGACAAGCTCCTGACTCCTGGCTTTGAATCAGCTCGGCTCTGGCCATTGTAGCCACTTGAGGAGTGAACCAGTGGATGGAAGATCTCTCTTTCCTCTCTCTCTGAAATCTGTCTTTCAAATTAAAAAAAAATCTTAAAAAAAAAAAAAAGAAAAGAAAAAGAAATCAATCCACATGCCTCTGCAGACTTCCAATTGCTTTGGGTCTGTTTTGAAAATCACTGAGGCCAGCATTGTGGTGTAGGGTAGCAACACCAGTGCCCCTTGTGGATGCTGGTTTAGTCCTAGCTGCTCCACTTCAAATATAGCTTTCTGCTAATGGTGTGAGGAAAGTAATAAAAGATGGTCCAATGGTCCAACAGCTTGGGTCCCTGCCACCCATGTGGGAGATCCGGATAGAGTTCCTGGTATTAGTCTGGCCTTTGAGTCTACCTGGGTAATCAAACAGAGGTTGGAAGATCTCTCTCTTTTTGAGGTTAATCAAGCTCAAAAAAAATCAGAAGAAAAACTAGTTTTTTTCATATCGCTACCCACCAAAATGATCCATCAAGCTCTATTCTGTGCAGTTTGAGGTTAATCAATCTCAAAAAAAAAAAAAAATTACAAGAAGAAAAACTAGTGTTTTTTTGAGATCCCTACCGTCCAAAAGGATGCATCAAGCTCTACTTTCTGCACTTTGTTTTATGATGACAGGTTTTCAACTTAGTAAAATTCTAGGCTAGCACACATATCCAGTTTCCAACTGCCTCCGGGACATTCAGCCACGTCCCCTCCCCCACTGCTGTGACTCCTGACATCACAGATACTCCCACAAAGTTTGGAAGGCTAGGGTGAAAAGGGCCAAGGCCATGGACACAGCACGCTCACATGACAGCCCACATCGCAGGAGATGAGAGATAATTGCACTTACATCAGCTGGGGCAAAGGTGCAGCTCTTTCCTAAATTCTTGGCTTGCGCCTCCCCATCGGAGTTGGGCAGGTCCAGAAGCACAGCCGAGGCCCCCTGAGCCACTAGTCGTTTCGCAGTGGCCAAGCCCAGGCCAGAGGCTCCCCCGGTTATAACGGCTACCAGACCCTGGGAAGAGGGAGACACAGTTTGTACACCACTGTCGTCCTTTCACCTATCCGTTCTCCCAGCTTCTGCGGAGAAAGGGGGAGGGGCGGCTCCGGGTGACCCCTTTGGTACGACCCAGGTGTGCCGCGTCCTCTGACTGGGGGAACTGGGGGGGGGGCGGGTCTCAATGCCGGCAGCCAGTCCTACGACCCCTTCAATAAAAACGAGTGCACCCCGGAGTAGGTACTGACTTCACTGCCTGAGCTCAAATGCCGCAACCCCAGACCTGCAAAACGACGACCGTCTCTTGGGACACCGATGTCGCCCCGCAGGTTCTGCGTCCGCGCCATCCCGGCCCATGTAGCGGGACAGGCGGCAAAGGAAAGAAACTACCTACCTTCACGCTACGACACGCCGCAGCCATGTTTCCCCAGCTTCTACACTCTGGGCTGCAAGCGCTCGCTGATTGGCCGAGGCCGAGCCGCGGGGCGGGGCCTACCCCTGGACAGTCAACTGCCGCGCAGGACGTAGGGGCATAGGCTGCTGCTCCGGGCGCTAGGCCAGGAAACGAAAAGTCCTTAGAAACTTTTTCCAGGCGGTGGAAAGTCTCCAATAGCAGCAGCCCAAAACCATCACGCCACCTGCCCTTCAGTCAGGCAGCGCTTCGGGGAGGGGGAAGGTGAATGAGCAGGTGGACATTGAAACTCAGTCCCGGGCCCAGTACGGAGCCAGGTGGCTAAAGTCCTCGCCTTGCACGCACTGGGATCCCATATGGGCGCTGGTTCTAATCCTGGCAGCCCCGCTTCCCATCCAGCTCCCTGCTCGTGGCCTGGGAAAGCAGTCAAGGACAACCCAAAGCCTTGGGACCCTGCACCCGTGTGGGAGACTAGGAAAAAGCTCCACGTTCCTGGCTTTGGGTCAGCTCTGATTGTTGCGTCCATTTGGGCAATGAACCAGTAGATGGAAGGTCTTCTTTATCTGTCCTTTCCTCTCTGTAAAATCTACTTTAAAAAAAAATGTCGCCTCCCCACACGGGTCCTTCTTGACCACTCCTGCGTACCTGCCTCTTCCCTCTGCCATTCCATATTTGAACTCTCTTTATAGCATTTACAGGTCCGTAATCCTCCCCCCCCCCTTTTTTTTTCAATTTTGACATTGGATGTGTTTTTAAAAATCAGGATTTTCTCAAGTTTAGAAAGGAGGACATAGGCTGTATTACATAACTAGTGAGAAAAGTCTGGGTGTCACGATTAAACATTAATGGTTCTTAAGTGTAAGGTAGCAAAAGTCACAGCAAGTAAGAATAAAAACTGTTTGGGGGCCTGGCATGATAGCATAGCGGTTCAAGTCCACCCCTTGAATGCGCCGGGATCCCATATGGGCGCCGGTTCTAAACCCAGTGGCCCCACTTTCATCCAGCTCCCTGCCTGTGGCCTGGGAAAGGACGGCCTGTATATCTGCCTTTCCAATAAGATAAATAAATTAAAAAAAACTATTTGTATCCGGTTTTGTCATCTAGTGATGCATGGTTTCCAGGTCATGGCTTTGGCCTCAAGGCTTATGAGCCTGTGCATTGGTTTACCTAGTCTTTGCTCATATACTTATCTCCCTGCTAAAAGGTAAGCCTCAGGGTTTTGTCCCACAGGTTTATTTTGTGCCTATCCAATGCCAAGAACACTTTCTGGCATGTGCTGGGCACTTCAAGTGAATGTACTAAGTTTACTAATCTTTTTTTTTTTAGTTTTTCTTTAAGATTTATTTATTTTTATTGGAAAGGCAGATATACACAGAGGAGGAGAGACAGAAAAGAAGATCTTCCTACCGATGATTCACTCCCCAAGCGAGCGTAATGGCCGATGCTATGCTGATCTAAAGCCAGGATCCAGGAACTTCTTCCAGGTCTCCCACACAGGTGCAGAGTCCCAAGGCTTTGGGCCGTCCTCAACTGCTTTCCCAGGCCACAAGCAGGGAGCTGGATGGGAAGTGGAGCTGCCGGGATTAGAACCGGTGCCCATATGGGATCCTGGCGCGTTCAAGGAGAGGACTTTAGCCACTAGGCCACGCCGCCAGGCCCGAGTTTATTAATCTTGAGAGCATATGTAGGTCCAGGTATATGATCTTGTGGGGAAAATTACTGCTGTGGGCAGCAGTAATCTCCCCTTTTTCCTCTTACCTTGGGCTCTTTTATCTTTGCTTATTTTATTCTCCCTGCTCAATAAACATTTTATGGCTTATCTAAGAAAGGCTTGCAGAGTGTTTTGTTGCAGATCAAGCCCTAAATCAAAGTGAGACAGACCATGCACGGCTGGGAGCTAAGATCTCTTGCTCCAACAGATCTCCTTGATGTTCAGGGAGCTTCCCTTCCTTTAACAATCTGCCAAGGCCACATTACTGTCCTTGTCATTCCTAGCAATGATTCTTTGCCCTCCCTCCCTCTCCACACCACCCTCTCTCCCTCCAACTATGTTTGCTGGTATTCTTGGGCCTCTTCCAATTCAAAGCTGGGGGCTTCATTAGTCTTCCACATTGGTGCAGTGGCTCACACACTTGGGCCATCTGCCGATTTCCCAGGTGCATTCGTAGATAGCGGGGCCAGAAGAGTAGCAAGCTGGACTCGAACAAGCACTGCATGAGATGCTGCCATTGTAGGTGGCTTAACCTGCTACACAAGAACACTGGCCCCTACTCCACTTTTCTTTCTTTGAACCCTGTTGTTCTGTGGAACTCTGTTCTTGCTACCAGCATGGCAACCTCATCCTATTATTCTTCCGAACAACATAGACTCTCCTATTCTCCCTCACCCTCCACCTATCCTCACTGACATTCAATCCTTTTTCCCCTAAACATTCTACCAACTCAACGCTGCTTTCTCAGTTCAGTTCAGACTCTGGAGCCAGAAGTCCAGGGTTTGACTCTCATCTCCCTGCTCTACTAGTTCAATGATTTGAACAATGAACTGTTGTGCCTCAGTTTCCTCTTCTGAAAAGTAGATATAGTCAAAGCTACTACTTTGCAGGATTGCTAGGAGTTAACAATTACATAAGGAGGGCCCAGCGCAATCGCGTCACAGTGAAAGTCCTCGCCTTGAATGCACCGGGAGGGGGAAGGCTTATGAGGAGCTGGACATTGAAAATCAGTCCTGGGCCCAGTGCGGTAGCCAAGTGGCTGAAGTCCTCGCTTTATACGCACCAGGATCCCATATGGGCACCGGTTTTAATCCCAGCAGCTCCACTTCCCATCCAGCTCCCTGCTTGTGGCCTGGGAAAGCAGTCGAGGACGGCCCAAAGCCTTGGGACCCTGCACCCGCGTGGGAGACCTGGAGGAGGCTCCATGCTCCTGGCTTTGCATTAGCTCAGCTCCAGCCATTGCGGCTACTTGGGGAGTGAACCATCAGACGGAAGATCTTCCTCTCTGTCTCTCCTCCTCTCTGTATTTCTGTCTTTCCAATAAAAATAAATCTTGGGCCCGGCGGCATGGCCTAGCGGCTGAAGTCCTCGCTTTGAAAGCCCCGGGATCCCATGTGGGCACCGGTTCTAATCCCGGTGGCTCCACTTCCCATCCAGCTCCCTGCTTGTGGCCTGGGAAAGCAGTTGAGGACACCCCAATGCATTGGGACCCTGCACCCGCGTGGGAGACCCGGAGGAGGTTCCTGGTTCCCGGCATCGGATCGGCGCGCATCGGCCCATTGCGGTTCACTTGGGGAGTGAATCATCGGATGGAAGATCTTCCTCTCTGTCTCTCCTCCTCTGTGTATATCTGGCTGTAATAAAATGAATAAATCTTTAAAAATAAATAAATAAATCTTAAAAAAAACATAAGCAAGGAAGGACTTAGAACAGTCCTTGGTCTTTGGCAAGAGCTGTGTAATTATTAGCTAATGCTATTCTTTGAAAGAGTGTTGTGCAACATTTTGATGTTTTGGACAGTCCTGGCATTCTGGATGCAGACTAAAGAACCCCTTCCCAAAATAATGTCTCAATCCTATAAGTAGGATTACAAAATAAGACAATCAAATTGAAATACGATTTTCAGGGATTGCTGTGGCACAGCGGATTTAGCCACTACCTGTGATGCTGGCTTCCCACATGGACTCTGTGTTATAACCTTGCTGATTCACTTCCAGTCCAACTCCCTGCAACACCTGGGAAAGCAGCAGAGAATGGACCAAGTACTTGGATTCCTGCAGATCTAAAAGAAGTTTCAAGCTCCTGGCTTTGGCCTGGCCCAGTCTGGCCATTGTGGCCACGTGGGGAGTGGGCTAGAAAATGGAAAATCTCTTTCTTTCTGTACCTATGTCTTTCAGACGAATAAGTAACTCTAAAAAATATACAAAAAAGAAATACAATTACGAAAATAATAACAAATGTATGTGTAATATAATGTATGTGTTTCTGCTTCGTAAAAGGGTGAAAATATACTTTTAAAAATATTTATTTCCTAGCCTGGTACTAGTAGCCTAGTAGCTAAAGTCCTATGGGCACCAGTTCTAATCTCGGCTGCCCCATTTCCCATCCAGCTCCCTGCTGGTAGCCTGGGAAAGCAGACGAGGACGGCCCAAAACTTTGGGACCCTGCACCCACATGGGAAACCTGAAGGAGGCTCCTGGCTCCTGGCTTCGGATTGGCACAGCTGCAGCCATTGCAGCCGCTTGGGGGTAAATCAGTGGACAGAAGATCTTCCTCTCTGTCTCTCCTCCTCTCTGTACATCTGACCTTCCGATGAAAATAAATAAATCTTTAAAAAAAAATACTTATTTCCATATACCTAAAAATCAGAGAAAGAGAGATGAAAGAGACCAATCTTTGATCTGCTGGTTCAGTCCCCAAATGGCCACAATAGCCAGGGCTGGTCCAGATGAATCAGAAGTCAGGAATTCTATCCAGCTTTCTCACGTAGGCAGCAAGGACCCAGGCACTTGGGCATTCTCCTGCTACCTCCCCGATGCATTAGCAAAGAGCTACTTCCAAAACAGAGTAACTGGGGCCGACATCTTGTTGTAGTCAGTTAAGCCACAGTCTGCATTCCATATGAGAGATAGTTTCCATCCTGGCTGCTCTGCTTTCTGATCCAGCTTCCTGCTTATGACCTTGGAAAGCAATGGAGGATGTCACAAGTGATTGGGCCTACATACCCATGTGGGAAACCTGGAAGAAGCTCTTGGCTCCTTGCTTTGCCACTTGAAGAGTGAGCCAGAAGATGGAAGATCTGTCTCTCCCTAACTCTGACTTTCAAAAAATAAATAAATAAATCTTGGACCCAGCATGGTGGCCTAGCAACTAAAGTCCTCGTCTGGAACAAGCCCAGGATCCCATATGGTCGCTGGTTCTAATCCTGGTGGCCCGGCTTCCCATCCAGCTCCCTGCTTGTGACCTGGGAAAGCAGTTGTGGATGGCCCAAAGCCTTGGGACCCTGCACCTGTGTGGGAGACCAGGAGGAAGTTCCTGGCTTCTGGCTTCAGATCAGCACGGCACTTGCGGTCATTTGGGGAGTGAATCATCAGACGGAAGATCTTTCTCTCTGTCTCTCCTCCTCTCTGTATATCTGACTTTCCAATAAAAATAAAAAATTCTTTAAACAAATTAAAAAATAAAAAATAAAAAATAAATAAATCTGAAGGAAAAAAGGAAAAATCAAAACAGTGAGACTTAAATCCAATATAGGAGTCAGCACTCCGATACAGGATACAGGTGTCTCATCAGCAATTTAACCTGCTGTGCTACAATGCTCACCCTCTGCTTTTTGGTTAGCACATCACAAAATGAGCCCTATCAATAGGTCTATTAACTAGCATGATTTTTGAATAATGATGTTGGGGGAAAATGCAACATCTGTTATGTGCTATGAAAATCTGACTTCTATTGGTGACAAATCTACATGTAATCCTAATACTAGTGTAGTTTTTATGCACATCCCCTAGAAAGGCATAAGACATTTCTGTTGGTTATAATGAAAAAAAAACAAAGATGCAACTCTCCCCACATCCAAGTTCATGGTCTCCTTGAATTCAATCCACTGACCCCATGGGGTCTATAAACTCTGGGTTAAGAAGTGTGTTCAGAGTGAATGGAAGTCATTGGGTTCCTTCGTGTCATCTGCAAACTTGTCTCTACCCACACCATCCTTTCTTTGGTCTCCAAGAAAACAGGCCCTGATGGGACCTTCCTAGTGGGTTCTGTGTCCCAAACTGTCCCACACTCCTTGGGAACATGTACTATTGAGCATTCTCTCTATTGTACGTGCTTCTGGTTTTGAGACTAAGAAAAAACAGGGAACAACCAGCGTTGTGGTACATAAGGTTACACCACTGCCTGTGATGTCTGCAGCCCATATGGGTTCAAGTCCAGACTACTCTACTGCCCAGACAGCTGTCTGCTAACACTCCTGAGAAAACAGCAGAAGATGCTCCAAGGGCTTTGGACCCTGCCAGCCATGTGGGAAATCCAGATGGAGTTCCAGTCCTATGGCTTTGACTGGGGCTGGGAAATGAATCAAGGAATGGAAGAGCGCTTGCTCTCTCTCTCTCTCTCTCTCTCTCTCTCTCTCTCTCTCTCCCTTTTAAATAAATACAACAGATACTCATCAGTTTGGATGCATGTCTCATGGGAACCTAGGGACCAGAGGTGAGCAAAGACTCATGACAAGGGCAGAACCAGCATACCTTGGGATATAAGCTCTCCCAACAACAAAACAAAACAAAACAAAACAAAACAAAACAAAACAAAACAAAAACCCAAAGCAAAAAACATAAGATGCCCTTTGTGGGCATCTCAAATTGGCTCTGCAAAGACAAGGCTGCACTGCTTCTGGCAGGTTCAAAAGTTCCATTGGCAAATATGAAGGAACTCAAGTGATGACGAAGCATGTCTGTCATCTGGGGCACAATTCGAACTCTGACAGAGTGCAGGGGATATGAGCATGACTGCAGGGGACACCCGAGACCCAGCCTGTGTAGTACCATTCTAAGGTCAGGATGAATTTCCCAACGTTCAAATCAAAAATATGTTGCAGCATCCACGTAATCAGACTTTTCTTGCTGCACCTGACACACTGATGCCTGTCTCCAAGAAACCCTCATTGGCTTCCGCAAAACCTGGTCCATCTCTGGACAGCTTATCCATCTCCTCCTAGTTTCAGTACTGCCTCCCTCTTGAAATTTTCCAAATTCTCTCTCTCCCCTCCACTGAAATTCAGAAGCATGTAACACATCTGGCCAGGAATCTGCTGGTTCCTCCACACTAGATGTTCCTTGGACACCTCCGACAAAACTAAATGCAATCATTATTCCCTAAGCTTGCTTTGTTTCAGTTAGCAGCAATACTATCTTCCCAGTCAACCCAGACATATCTAATCAACCGCCAAGCCTTGAGAGCTTAACTGCTACATCCTTCTCGAGTCTGGCTCCTCCTTTGTCCTTTTCCCCTGCCGTCACCATTCAGACTCTCATGCCTATACAGTCACAACTAGCTTTACCCCACTGTTGTTCCTCTAAAGGAATTCTCCAAGAAATCAATAGACACATCTTCCTAAAACCTAAATTTGGTTATGCTATTCCATTCAGTGGGCCCCGTGCTGTTGAGGCTCGCCATCATCTAATGGCTCCTGAGTGGTTTTATTTTTTTTCTTTTTTTGAGATTTGAGATTTATGTATGTATGTATGTATGTATTGGAAAGTCAAATCTACAGAGAGGAGAGACAGAGAGAAAGGCCTTCCATCTGCTGGTTTACTCCCCCAAGTGGCTACCGCGACTGTAGCTAAGCTGATCTGAAGCCGGGAGCCAGGAGCCTCCTTTGGGTGCAGAGTTCCCACGCTTTGGGCCATCCTCTATTACATTCCCAGGCCACAAGCAGGGAGCTGGATGGGAAATGCAGCAGTTGGGAAACGAACAGGCACCCAATGGGATGCTGGCACATGCAAGACGAAGACTTTAGCTATTAGGTTATTGCTCTACCACCCGCCCCCCTCTGGCTCCTGAATGTTTAACTGCTATAGGAGTGTTTAAGGCTATAGAACACCATTTTTTCCTGAAGCAGTACCTGACGTAAGAGTCCCCACAGCAGTATTGCTGCATGAGACATAGGGGGGTTGGTGATTCTATTTGATCTTCAGATAAACAATAATTTCTATTTTTTTTAAAGATTTATTTATTTAATTACAAAGTCAGATATACACAGAGGAGGAGAGACAGAGAGGAAGATCTTCCATCTGATGATTCACTCCCCAAATGAGCCGCAACGGCCGGTGCGCGCCGATCCAATGCCGGAAACCTGGAACCTCTTCCGTGTCTCCCACACGGGTGCAGGGTCCCAAGGCTTTGGGCCGTCCTCGACTGCTTTCCCAGGCCACAAGCAGGGAGCTAGATGGGAAGTGGAGCTGCCGGGATTAAAACCGGCGCCCATATGGGATCCCGGGGCGTTCAAGGCAAGGACTTTAGCCGCTAGGCTATGCCGCCGGGCCCTAAATTATATATTTCTTTGAGAGGGAAGCAGAGAGAGAATCTGCTGGTTTATTTGCCAAATATCTGCAACAGCCCCAGCTGGGGCTGAAGTTGTGATCTGGAAACTCAATCCAGGTCTTCAAGTATCAGGAACCCAATGATGTGAGCATCCGACTACCTCCCAGGGTCTGTATCAGCAAGAAGCTTGAGTCGGGAGCAGAGCAGGGTGTGCGGTCCAGGTACCTGATTAGGAGCATCTCAACTGCTAGGTCAAAAGCCTGCCCGTAAATCCTTTTTTAGTATCAGTATGCCCCATGCAGTATTTAGAACACATTTATGTTTTGAGAATTCTATTACATATGTGAAATTCAAATCTGGTGACACCTTTCATTTTAATTTGCCAAATCTGGTCACCCTATCTCACAAAGAACTCCAGGATGGTGAGCCTTAGGCTCTCACAGCTCCACCTGTCTCCCTGTGAATCAACACTTGCCCTCCTGAGAGATCAGGGATGGATCCCGATCTTTGCATCGTTGCTAATGCAGTGCAGGGCCTGGCACCGAACACATGGCAATGTTTGTGATTGAATGAATGCATATGTATGACATGGCAATAAACTTGCAGCTTAGGGTGGAATCCAAAGTGTGGTGATTCCTGCGCGGCTGTCAGTTCTACTTATAGCCACCTTCCTGTCACATCCTTGCAGGAATTGCCTCAAGGTTTACACATCCGCCCAGGTGGGCGAACTACAAAGCTGGGAGTCACCTGCTGACTTAGGGAAGCCGAGAGAAGCCTTGTTGTTTTGCAGCGTTTTGTTTTTCAGAGCAGAGAGGAGTGGGCAGGAAATGACCATATTCTGGTATGGAGTCGAGAAAGGCAAAGAGCAGAGAAAGCTAGGGAGGAAGTGGAGGTAGCAGGAAAGGGGGTGTGGAGGGCCTCGTGGGAGGCAGGATGGGAGGGGCAGATGGCACCCGGGCGGGAAGTGACAGCCGTGGCAGGCAGCGGGCGGGAGCTGGGAGCGGGGAGGCTCCAGCACTCCAGCGCAGAGCCCTTCTCCTGGGGCGGGCAGCCGCGCACCCCCCACCAAGTGGATGCCACGCTCTCAAGGCCCATCGGAACCCAAGTGCCCTTTCTGAGCCTCCCAACTCTGCAGCCTTGGAGAGCTACACCGGTTTCTCCAACAACGCCCCCCTGGTCCCCAAAACTGAGAAGTAAAAGAAAGCTTGTGACCATCCTTCGAACTGCGCACCTGACCAGGACGATTTAAGAAAGCAACTGTTGGGCGGGAGATGAGTCACCCCACCCCACCCCCAGTGTGACTGAGCAACACCTAGAAGGGGGGGGGCACGGGGAAAGACAGAAAGAGAGAGAGAGTGAGCGAGTTGGGGGGGAGTGCCCATTCTGCGTGTGAGGTTTAAAGGCTTTTTCCTTGACAAGTCTTGACGGCACACCCACCCAAAAGACCTGCCTTGGCATCTAGTTCAGTCACCAGCTTCCCATCCTCAGTTTGCTCCACGGCGAAATGAGCATTCAGAGATCTGACTTGAACAAGCCAATCCTGCCGTGTCTGCGAGCTGTCCCCGCCCCCGCCGAAAGTCAAATCTGCAGAGAGGAGAGAGGGAGAGAAAGGCCTTCCATCTGCCGGTTCACTCTCCAAGTGGCCGCTGCGGCCGTGGTTACTGTTGTGTCCTTTGCCACCCCAAACCACTTTGTGCCTCCTGAAGGCTGCTCCCAAAGGCAAGGAGGGGTGGGCCACCACACAGGGTGCTCCTTCAGTGGGTTTCAGGAACTCAACGAAGGAGTTCAGGCAGCAGCAAGCTCCTCTTTGATTGCTGCAACCAAGGATTGGAGGGCCTACACCTTAGACTCGCCACGTCATTCATTCATTCGTTTTCTTACTATCGGGACCACTGGCTGAACGGGAAGGACTCACTTGAAAATTCTAGTATGGAACTGTCCTATAGAGCTTACCGAGTGAATATTAGAACACAACACCGGAGTGAGGAAGAACAGCGGTCGCGGGCCGAAGACCCTACAGTCTCACCCTCAGCTACCACCCGCTCCGGGTCTAGCAGGAGCAGGGCACGGTGGGTGGGCGGCATTTGCGCAGGCGCTCCGCCGCCCCGCTCAGCCGGAACCGGGGCGGCAAGAGTCTGCGCATGCGCGTCGCGTTCTCCCAGCTATCACTGAGTGTCCCAGGTGAACCTGGCCGAGGAGTGGACGGCTGTGAGGGAATGTGGGCCAAGCGCAGGTCCCAGACCACGCTTTTATTTGGCACAGAACAGAATAGGTAAAACTTGCTGCTGCTTTAGTCTGGTCTTTAATGTGCAGTTCCCGGGGGTGGGGGTGAGGGGCGGGCAGAGAACCAAAAGCCCTGGAGACAGAGACGGGTGGGTGTGTTAGTCCCCGCGAGCCCTCCCGCACATCCCCACGTCAGTCATCTGAGACTTTCGTTCCCAAATTAGTCTTTCTGGCCCCGCCCCAGGCTAAATTTGGAGGTTAACCATGCCCCCCAATTTATGTGCTAGTCTTCCAGGCAGCTCCAGGGCCCCGCCTCACATTCTGGGTGATTCTTAGTCGAAAGGGAGGGAGCTGCGTTGCGCGGCGTAGACCTGTCAACCTGCGGTGAAGATGCACCTCTGGCTGGGAAAAACCACTGCTTCCTTAACCTGCTGCTGAGACTAAAAAACAAAAACAAAACAAACAAAAAACCCCTGGGAGGGAGGGAGAGCATAGATAGGGAAAGTGGAGACTGTACGGTTGAGTTAATGACTTTGACCTCCAGACTTCCACAAGGGGAGGAAAGGGAGCCTCTAGCTGCTCCCACAAAGCCATGGAGATTTTAGGGACCACATAGTCTTTCAGCCTTGGGGGCCTTCACCGCCTGCGTTCACCAGACATCACCCTCTTCATTTGGCAAATGTCTCTAGGACTAAGTGTTCTTGGCTCCCCTGAGCATTCAGTCATGAACAAAACATTGTCCTGGTTGGCCCTCAACGCTCTGAAGGAACATGAAGGTGAAGCTATGCCAAGGATAGACACAGCTGGACATCTGTCAAAGCATTAAATCAGATTTGATTCAGTAGATGCAGACGGGGAGAGGGTTGAGCCCCATTCTGCCTCATGCAGAAGTGACTTGGATTTTGCAGAGGAACCAAGGGATGGAGGTCAGGTGGGAGCTCGTGGGGGGGCAGGGAAATGAAAACAATGTGCAAGCGGGCTGCTCAAAGGGAAATGTAGTTAGGCAAACGGTGCTTGTTTGCTGGCAGTGATCTCAAAGGAGCTGGTACCTTCCCAGCTAGCCTGGACGATGGCTGCCCTGTCCTTCCAGGTGGCTTCAGTCCCAAGGGATGGCTTCCAGGGCCTTGAGAATGACACTTGGGCTTCAGGGGATACAACTATATATCTTTCCTTTTTTAAAAGACATATTTATTTTTATTGGAAAGGCAGATTTACAGAGAGAAAAAGAGATCTTCCATCCACTGGTTCACTCCCCAAGTGGATACAACAGCCAGAGCTGAGTTGATCCAAAGTCAGGAGCCAGGAACTTCTTCCGGGTCTCCCACATGGGTGCAGGGTCCGAAGGCTTTGGGCCATCCTCCACTGCCTTCCCGTGCAATAAACAAGGAGCTGGTTGGGAAGTGGAGCAGCTGGGACTTGAACCAGTATCTGTATGGGATGCTGGTGCTTGTAGGGTGGATAGTTACCCAACTGAGTCACAGCACCAGCACCGTATATATGTTTCAAAGGGACAGAGTGAGGATTTCCAGTTGGAAGATTTTTTTTTCGTTGAGACAAGAAAGAAGGAAGTGAGGCCCCATCACCAGATGTTGGTGTAAACAGATGATAAAATCTTTTGACAGCCAGCCCTAAGCGTTTTCAATATTTATTTTTTAATAAAATATGTTGGGTGTGGGGCTTCTATCTGCTGGTTCCAGTTCCTGGCTTTAATGCCCATCTCCACCTCCTGATTCCAGCCTCCTGCTGATATATAGGCCCAGGGAGCAGAGGTGTGGCCTCAGATGGCAGGGTCCCTGCCCCCCCCCCCCGGAGACATGGATTGAGCTCCTGACTCTCAGCTTGAGCCTGGCACAGCCCAGGCTGCTGCAGGGGAACAGGTTGTCTCTGCTTCTCTGGGGAATGAACCAACAGGTGGGAGCTCCCCATATCTGCCTCTTCAATATAATGAGGTCAGGCCAGGAGAACTTGGTTGTCCCTTCTACCACATGAGGACACTGAATCAATCTGCCGGCACCTTGACCTTTCATTTATTGGCCTTGTGAACTGGGAAAAGCAAGTTTCTGTTATTTCTAAGCTGCCTGGTTTACACTGTTTTGTTATAGCAGTCTAAATGGACTTTTTTTATTTAGATTTATTTTATTTTTATTACAAAGTCAGATATACAGAGAGGAGGAGAGACAGAGAGGAAGTGGAGCTGCCGGGATTAGAACCGGCGACCATATGGGATCCTGGCACGTTCAAGCGAGGACTTTAGCCACTAGGCCACGCTGCCAGGCCCATAAATGGACTTTTGCCTAAAGGCACTCTGGTCGGAATAGGAAGATGGCCAGCCATGGTTTGTGTGTCAGGCACTGAAATGTAGTTGCCATCTTATTAGGCCCATGATGAAGTTACTTGCAGAGATGGTGTCTTTAAAGATAGCTGTGGGGGCCCGGCGCGATAGCCTAGTGGCTAACCCCTCACCTTGCACTACCAGGATCCCATATGAACAGCAGTTCTTGCCCCGGCTGCTCCACTTCCCATCCAGCTCCCTGCTTGTGGCCTGGGAAAGAAGTCAAGGACGGCCCAAAGCCTTGGGACCCTGCACCCATGTGGGAGACCTGGAGGGGATAACAGTAGCATTCAAGGAGCAAGTTCAACATGCCTCCGTCCCCCATGGAGGAACCGCAGCAACAACTAGACAAAGGAAAGGATGCTACTTTTGGGTACCACAGATATTCAGGAGTGACGTCATCCTGGTATGCTAACCCCTCTTGTTCCCATTTCCTGGGGGGAGTGGTGTCTCTGGCTCTTTCTCTCTCTCCCTTTCTCTAATTCCTTTTGTCCCCTCCAGCAGTCACTGTGCTGTGTGCAGTGCATACACAATCCTCGGGGACATATTCAAATTAGGTACAGGAAACCTTTTGAAAAATTTATTGAATTATCAATTTTTCGCCTCTCTATCTCATAAAAAGGATTTAAAGCCACTGTCAAGTCCAAGATTTCTCTTTTCCTGTGCCATTGTAGCAGGACGGACAATCGAGCTGAGATATGGAGAGATGATAAGGACTCCTTTTATTTCATTTGTTTTCTAAATGCTTTTATATTCCATGCAGTTACTGTATTCTCTTTTCAAACGTGCATAATAGTAGTCAATAGTAGGAAATACTCTGTTTTATCAAATCTTACTATTTTGCTGTTTTTATTCCAGCTTTAGTTTTTCTTCTGTTTTTACTTCTTGACTGATTTTTTAGTTTGAATGGTAGAACAGCAGAGACAGAGAAAAACAGAACAAGAGAGATGAAGAGATGCTTCTCTTTGTTGGTTCATTCTCCAAATGTCTGCAACAGTTGGGGTTGGGCCAGGCTGAAGGCAGCAGCCTGGGACTCTACCAGGGTCTCCCACACGGGAGGGAGAGACCCAGCACCCGAGCCAGCACCTGTTGCCTCCGAAGATCACATGAGAAGAGAGTTGGATCAGAAATCAAGTAAGCTGCCAGCCCAACTCACTGTACCACGCTACCTGCCTTTCGTTTTTATTTTAAAGGATGTTTGTTGTTTTAAAAGCTTATTGGTGGCCTGGCGCGGTAGCGTAGTGGTTAAAGTCCTCGCCTTGCACGTGCCAGGATCCCATATGGTCGCCAGTTCTAATCCCGGCGGCCCCGCTTCCCATCCAGCTCCCTGCCTGTGGCCTGGGAAAGCAGTCGAGGACGGCCCAGAGCCTTGGGACCCTGCACCTGTGTGGGAGACCCAGAGGAGCTCCTGGCTCCTGGCTTTGGATTGGCTCAGCTCCAGGTGTTGCGGCCACTTGGGGAGTGAACCATCAGACGGAAGATCTTCCTGTCTCGCCTCCCATCTGTATATCTGCCTTTCCGTTTAAAATAAATAAATCTTAAAAAAAAAAAAAAAAAACGCTTATTGGGCTGGAGTTGTAGCTCAACAAGCTAATCCTCCACTTATAGCACTGGCATCCCATATGAGCACCAATTGATGTCCTGGCTACTCCACTTTAGAGCCAGCTCTCTGCTTGTGCTCTGGGAAAGCAGTGGGGGGTGGTCCAGCTCTTGGGACCCTGCACCCACATGGGAGGCCCGAGAGAGGCTCCTGGCTCCTGGCTTTGGACTGGCTCAGCTCTGGCCACTGCTGCCATTTGGGAGCGAGCCAGCAGATGAAAGATCTTTTTCTGTGTCTCTCCTCTCTGTAATCTGCCTTTCCAATAAAAATAAATAAATCATCTTGTTGTTAAAAAGAAAAAAAGCTTTTCATTGGAAAGTCAAAGTGACAGAAATGGACACAGAGGGATCTTCCATCTGCTGGCTCGCTCCCCAAGCGGTTTTCAAGCGGGTGGCAGGGACTGAAGGCTTGGACCACCCTGCGCTGCTTTCCCAGGCCATTAGCAGGGAACTGGAGTGGAACTGCCGGGTCTTGAACTGATTCCCATATGCGATCATCACAGGCAGTGGCTTTGCTTGCTATGCCACAATGTCAACCCCTCTTTTAAAGAGTTCATGCATTCTTTTATTTTTCTTTTTTAAATTTTTAAACTTTATTTTTAATGTTGTTTACATAGTTGAGAGCAATGCGTATACCATGTGGGCCTGTCATTGGGCCGGGAAGGGTCAGATATGGAAGAAGGTGGGTGGCACAAATTTTTCAATTTTTTCTCCTGTATGTGCGGGAGGAAAAGGAAGGGGACTGCTCCTTGCCGCCTAACTCTGCCAGCACCCTGGATGGGAGCTGATCATTTGATGTCATCTTAGAGACCCCAATGTAGGGAAGAGTGTTCTGAGAGTGTTACTTGAGTGGTTTGGAATGCCTGCCAGCTATTGGCTGCTTTTCTCCCAGCGGTGTAACACTTGCCTAGGAACAAGGCAGCCGAGGCAGCTGCCTACAGCTGGAGTTCTTTACTTTTTCTTAAACAAATAGAGTCGTACTAGCAGAGCTGAGAGCCATCTCAGCTGTCACCGGTCTGACTGACCACTCCCTCCGCCTGTTCTGCAGATCCGCAAACCAAGGCAGTTTCAAGTAGTCTACACTACTGAGCTATAGAATTTCCCAAGCCCCGGATCTTTTTCTTTAAAAAATGCTTATTCTGGGCCCAGCGCAGTAGCCTGGCGGCTAAAGTTCCCAACTTTCACCTGTCAGGATCCCACATGGATGCTGGTTCGTGTCCCGGCAGCTCCACTTCCCATCCAGCTCCCTGCTTGTGGCCTGGGAAAGCAGTCGAGGACGGCCCAAAGCCTTGGGAACCAGCGTGGGAGACTGGGAGGAGGATCCTGGCTCCTGGTTTCAGATCGGCTCACCTCTTGCCATTGCGGCCACTTGGGGAGTGAACCATCAGATGGAAGATCTTCCTCTCTGTCTCTCCTCCTTTCTGTATATCTGAGTTTGTAATAAAAATTAATAAATCTTTAAAAAAAGTTTATTCATGCTTGCTTTGGCAGCACACTGAAACAGAGAAGATTAGCATGGCCCCTGCGCAAGGATGACAGGCAAATTGGTCAAGTGTTCCATATTTTATTAAAAAAATAAAATGTTTATTATGGGCCCAGTGCAGTAGCCTAGCAGCTAAAGTCCTTGCCTTGCACGTGCTGGGATCCCATATGGACACTGGTTCACGTCCTGGTGGCCTTGCTTCCCATCCAGCTCCCTATTTGTGGCCTGGGAAAGCAATGGAGGACGGCCCAAAGCCCTGGAACCCTGCACCCGTTGAGAGACCTGGAAGAAACTCTTGGCTTTGGATCTGCTCAGCTCCGACCATTGTAACCACTGGGGAGTGAACCAATGGATGGAAGATCTTCCTTTCTGTCTCTCCGCCTCTCTATATATCTGACTTTACAATGAAAAATAAGTAAATATTTAAAAGTTTATTGCATTTATTTGGAAGGCTTGGTGAGAGAGAGAGAGAGAACACACTTTCAACCAGTTGCTCATTCTCCAAAACCCCCAGTAGCAGTGGGGGCTGGACCAAGCCAAAGCCAGGAGCCTGGGACTCCATCCAGGTCTCCCATGTGGGGATAGTAGCCCCAGCAGTCGGGCCTTCCTTCAGTGCTTTCCCAGGTGCATTAGCCGAGAGCTGCATGGGAAATGGAATGGCTGGGACGTGAATCAGCCACCTACATGGAATGCCAGCATCTCAGCGGCTTAATTTTCTGTTCCACAATACCATCCCCAAGACCCAGGTCTTTTTTTTTTTTTAAAGATTTATTCATTTTATTACAGCCAGATATACACAGAGGAGGAGAGACAGAGAGGAAGATCTTCCGTCCGATGATTCACTCCCCAAGTGAGCCGCATCGGGCCGGTGCGCGCCGATCCGATGCCAGGAACCTGGAACCTCTTCCAGGTCTCCCACACGGGTGCAGGGTCCCAATGTACTGGGCCGTCCTCGACTGCTTTCCCAGGCCACAAGCAGGGAGCTGGATGGGAAGTGGGGCCGCCGGGATTAGAACCGGCGCCCATATGGGATCCCGGGGCGTGTTCAAGGTGAGGACTTTAGCCGCTAGGCCACGCCACCAGGCCCAGCAAGACCCAGGTCTTAAAGCTCCTGACCCATGGGCCCAGTGCAGTAGCCTAGTGCCTAAAATCCTCACCTTGCATACGCTAGGATCCCATATGGGTGCCAGTTCTTATTCCCGGCTGCTCCACTTCCCATCCAGCTCCCTGCCTGTGGCCTGGGAAAGCAGTCAAGGACAGTCCAAACACTGGGACCCTGCACCACGTGAGGGAAACCCAGAAGAAGCTCCTGGCTCCTGATTTTGGATTGGGTCAGCTCTGGCCATTATGACCACTTGGGGAGTGAACCAGTGAATGGAAGACCTTTCTCTCTGTCCTTCTATCTGTAAATCTGACTTTCCAATAAAAATAAATCTTTAATATATATGTATATATTCCTTTTAAGGGCAGAGAGACATATCTTCCATCTGCAAAGGCCTGCAATAACCAGGGCTGGGCCCAAGCACAGATAGGCGGTAGGAAGGCGGTCCGGCTCTTCCACAGGGCAGTCGGACCCAGCTGCTTTAGCCAGCACCTGCCGCCTTGCCAGGATGAGCCTGATCAGGAAACTGGAATAAAGTGGCACTGGGAGTCCAATCCAGGCATTAAGTCCAAATAGCATCCTAAACCCTGCACTAGGTGCTCACCCCTAGTTTAGTTTTTTTTTTTTTTTTTTAACCAGGATGCATTTTCCATTAACTTTTTGAAATCCCCCGCATATGGACACAGTGGTACATCAGCATGCTAAGGACCTCACTGCCCTATGACACACCCAACAAGTGTCTTGAGCGACCCCGGGGCTCAAGGAAAAAAAGCAAGAGCAAAATCACCAAAAAGGTCAGTGCCCCAGGCTTTCTGTCTTGCATGCATTCGGTGTCACATCTTCTAGGCAGGTGCTGTCCGGAGGATGTAGTGGGCTGCATCCTCCAGGCAGTGGTGAACAACCAGCAGGCAGACAACGGGGGCTGGGGGGGGGGGGGTGGGGGTGGGAGGAGAACAGCGATGAAAATGGGAAGGCCACGAGGCCAAGACAGGGGACAAAGGGGCCGAGCCCGCAGAGGGGGCTGGCGGGGCTTGAAGTCCGCCAGCGCCCCCTAGTGCTCAACCTTGCTGCTCCTTGGGATCGCCTGGGGAGCTTCAGCAAGGACTGCCGCCTGGGATCCACCCCCAGGCAGCCAGGCAGGGCTAGGGAATTGGTGTGGAGGGAGGCGGGAGCGGCAGGAGGTATAAAAGCTCTCCAGCTGACTTGAATGCAGCGTCAGGCCCGCTAAGCGGGGAGTGAGCTAAGCAATTTGTCAGGTAGTGAATGGATTTGAGGGGGCGGCAGTCACAGGCCGACTTGTTAACATTAATAAGATCTTAGAACCCAGAAAAGTGGCTTGATAATACCACGTAAATAAGGGATTGAGATCTGAGAGGTAGATTCTACGGACCGAAAATGGGCCAAAAGGAAGGAGGTAATCACCGTTTTTTTTTAGTGCTGTTCATACTAGTTTCAGACTCCGGGGTTCAGGTAGCAGTTTTTTTGTAGTTGTTGTTGTTGTTGTTGGTTTTTCAACTGGCACAGGGGGCTCAGAGTAGGCACCATAGGAGGGCTGTACGGAAGAGTGAGATCCTGAAGGTTGAATACCAATAGGTTTAGGGAAAGGAGGGGTGCTCGCTGGGAGGGATGCTGGGGCAGCATGTGTGAAAGCTTGGGCCTGCCAGTGGCTGTAGAGGAGCCTGGGGTCTGGCATGCTAGATGCACAGGGAAAGGGAGGGCATGTCACTAAATTCTGGAATTAGAGGTTTGATGCAATATGTATATTATATATATCATAAACATTTTCCAGGGTTGTCGCAGTGGCTTAGCAGACTAAGCTAAGCAGGCGTAATAGGTCATATGGATGTCAGTTCAAGTCCCAGCTGCTCCACTTCCTGATCCGGCTCACTGCTTGTGACCTGCAAAAGCAGTAGAGCATGGTCAGGGCCTTTGTACCCACGTGGGAGACCTGAAAGAAGCTCCGGGTCTGAAGGATAAACTCAGCTTTGGCCATGGCAGCCATTTGGAGAGTGAATAATTATTGAGCCCAGTGCAATGGCTCAATTAGGTAATCCTCCCCTTGGAAGTGCCAGGATCCTATACGGATACAGGTTCATGTCCTGGCTGTTCCAATTCCCATTCAGATCCCTGCTTGTGGCCTGGGGAAGCAATGGAGGATGGCCTTGGGACCCTGTACCTGAGTGGGAGACCTGGAAGAAGCTCCTAACTCCTGGCTTCAGATTGGCTCAACTCTGTATTGTTGAGTGAAACCAGAGAATTGAAGATCTTGGGCCCTAGCAGCTAAAGTCCTCGCCTTGAATGCGCCTGGATCCCATATGGGCCCTGGTTCTAATCCCAGTGGCCCTGCTTCCCATCCAGCTCCCTGCTTGTGGCCTGGGAAAGCAGTCGAGGACGGCCCAAAGCCCTGGGACCCTGCACCCACAAGGGAGACCCGGAAGAAGCTCCTGGCTCCTGGCGCAGCACCAGCTGTTGTGGACACTTGGGGAGTGAATCATCGGATGGAAGATCTTCCTCTCTGTCTCTCCTGTGTATATCTGACTTTGCAATAAAAATAAAATAAAATAAATCTTTAAAAAAAAGAATTGAAGATCTTTCTGTAAAACCTGCCTTTGCAATAAAAATAAATACCTCTTTTTTAAAAAATTACTTATTTGAAAAGCAGAGTTATAGAGTGAATCAGAGAGAAAGAGAAGATCTTTCATTCACTATTTCATTCCCTAAATAGCCGCAGATGAAGCTGGGAGCCAGGCATTCCACACTGGTCTTCCATATGGGTAGCTTGAACCCAAGCACTTACACTAGTCTCTCAGGTTATTAGCAGGGAGTTGGATCAGAAATGGAGCAGTTGGAACATGAACCAGTGCCCATATGGAATGCTGGCACTGCAAGGCAGGAGCTTAACATACAACACCATAACATTAGACCTAAAACTGCTTTTAACTTGAATTTTCCCGCAATGTCTTCAAATACTCATGTATTTCCAAATAAGTTCCAATAAATTAAAAAAAATGATACAAGATGTGAAAGAGCAACGTACATCAGAATGAGAAAAGTTCAGAATGAGGTAATAAAATTTGGACACAAAAGATCATTTCAGAAATGCAGATGAAACTAGAAGGACAATGAGGGCAAACAGCAGGTCATGGTCATTGTCACTGTTACGAGAACTAGATGAAAAGGAGGAGACAAGTTTTCAACATCATAAAAAAAATTGGAAAGACTTCGTGTTGTCGTATGGGCAAGTAGACAATCAAAAGAAATTTCCCTTTTTACAATATAAAAAAAAAAAAAAGCTGGGAGGGTTGGTGCTGTGGCACAGTGGGTTAAAGCACTGACTGCAATCCCCTGTGCCCATGGATTTGAATCCTGGCTGCTCCACTTCTAATCCAGCTCCCTGCTGATGTGCCTGGGAAAGCAACAGAAGATGGCCCAAGTCCTCCGAGCCCGTGTGCCCACTGGGAGAACCAGATGAAGTCTTCTGAGGCTTCTGTAGGACCTGGCCCAGCCCTGGCCATGGAGGCCGCCTGGGGAGAGCGTGAACCAGCCCATGTGAAATTTTTCTGTCTCCCTCACTGTTTCTGTAACTTGGCCTTTTAAATTTTTTTTTATATTTCTGCCTTTGATATAACTAAAATAAGTCTTTGAAAGGAAAAAGCTAGACAGGGAACAACTTCACAACCTGCTTGAATGCATCAGAGCTGAGATCACAGGACAGGTGGTGCTATGGTTTGGGCATGCATGAGTTTGGATGTTGAGTGTCTCGCAAAGGCCCACGTGTTGAAGGTTTGGTCTCCAAGGTGGTGCTCTGTGGTGTGGGTGGAACCTTGAGGCGGTGGGGCCTAGTGGGAGGTCCTCAGGACGCTGGTGACGCTCCGTGGAAAGTGGTTCTCCGGAGAAAGTTGTTCTAACAGGCTGAGTGTAGGCTCACCCATCTCTCTTTCTGCATATATTCCACCCTATTCTGCAGGGCATTCCCCACAGATCACAGACTCCCTTTGGGTCTTTCAGCCTCCAGGCTGTGAGCTGAATAAACCTCTCTTCAGAAGTTACTGGTCTCGCGCATCTTGGGCATTTCATTGTAGTAACAAACAAAACAAAACAAAACCTGACTATCGCCGACGGCCACCCTGAAATCCAAAGAGAGCCAAGAGCCTGCAGAGAGACCCAGGCCTGGGCTGTTGGTTTGCCTGGACCTGAAACCACTACCAGCACTTGGGCTGATGGGTGGCCACTTTAAACTAAAAATGTGTGCCTCCTGATGGAAGAACGCACTGGAGCAGCTGTCCGATGACCTGACCCTCAAGTTGAAACTGGAGCAGTCTAAGCTCTAGATCTGAGTTGCTAGAAATCCAGGCAACAGAGGAGTGTGTGGAAGATGACCATGAGAAGTAAGCAGCCTAATCATGCAGGCTCCCTTTAGACCTCCGCTCATGTGTCACCTCCTCTGTGAGGCCTGCCCTGATGTCCCATGTCAACTAGCTGGTCCTCCCTCTCTCCAGCCACCTGGCACGACCGCCCTTCCCTGGCTTTGCTTTGCACATGGTGTCGCCATTTGGCTTGGCCTCTGTGATTTGTTTATTCTGCATCTCTGTCTTGTAAGAACGTGACCTTCATGGAGGCTGGGGCGTTCGTCTGGTGGCTGGGCTGTGCTGCTCTGCTGTGTCCCCAGCAGCTAGAACATGTCCCAGAACAGAGTTAAGCGCTATATAAACATCCAGAGAGCAAGTTCACACACAAATGAGTGCATCTGGCCAGGTCCTCAGAGCAGTCGGCCCAGCAGCCGAGCCCTCGGCATGGTTCTCCCACATCTTTCCATCTACCAAGAGCACCAGGGCATCCTATTTCCAAGTACTTCTCCACCGCCCAGCAGGATGTTATGATAGAGGTGGAGTTCATGGCTTGTTCTCCAAAACTACTTGCACGTTACGGCCCCACATGTCCTGCTGGAATCCAAAACACAATAAATATAGCTCCTCTTTCTGAAGCGGGAGGAAGTGGGGGATAAAATCCCATCCTCTAGGAAAACTCCTGCTACTCGGGCTGCCTTAAGTAGGTTGGGGAAACCTCCTTTCATCTAATGTGGAACAGTTTCTATTAAGTTGACGAATGGACATAAAGTGATAGAAGCATATTACCTAGAGTTGTAGTGTACCCAAGTGTAGCCACTAGCTCCATGTGGTTATTTACATTAAGATGAAGGAAAATTAAAGGCAGTATCTGGCATGTATCATAATACAGATGAACTCTGGGAACGTTATGCCAAGAAAAGCCTTGCATAAATGGCTAAATATACTATGATTCCACTTCTATGAGGGTACCTAGAATAAAATGTTGATTCTCAGGGGCTAGGAGAAGAGGGGGTGTGAATTTCTGCCCCATAGCTATGACTTTCAGGATAGGAATAAAAAAAGGCCCGGGGATGGGTGGAGGGTGACGGTTGCGCAGCAGAGGGAAGGTGCTTGACACTGCTGCCCTGCACACTGCAAATGCTCAGGATGACGTGATGGTCTGAACGTGCGGATCCCTTCAAGTTCATGTTGCGGTGGGCATTTGGCATGAACGTGGAACTGGGAGGCTCGCAGCCTGTATTAGTAGGCCTGCATTGGAGTCCGGTTCTGCTTCGAATTCCAGCTTTCTGCTGATGCATGTCCTGGGAGCCGGCCGACTCAAGGCCTTGGGTCCCCGCCTCTCATGTAGGGTACCTGGATTGAGTTTCTGGCTTCACAACTTTAGCCTGGCCCAGTTTCAGGGTTTTTTTTTTTTTAAGATTTATATTTATTTTTATCAGAAAGACAGATCTACAGAAAGAAGGAGAGACAGAAACAAAAATCTTCCATTTGCTGGTTTACTCCCCAAATGGCTGCAGTGGCTGGAGCTGAGCTGATCCGAAGCCAGGAGCTTCTTCTTAGTCACCAATGCAGGTACAGGGTGTCAAGGCTTTGGGCCGTCCTCCCCTGCTTCCCCAGGCCACAAGCAGGGAGCTGGGAGGGAAGTGGAGCAGCCAGGACTCAAACCGGTGCCCTTATAGAATGCTGATACTTGAAGATGGAGAATTTACCTATTGAGCCCTTGTACCACTCACCCAGTCTCAATTGTTGTGGGCAGTTTGAAGTAAATTAGTGGTTGGAGATGTCGTTCTCTCTTTTTCTTATTTTTCCATTTCTCCCTCTCTGTCTTTAAAATAAATGAACATTTAAGAATAATGGAATTCGGGCCCGGCGGCATGGCCTAGCGGCTAAAGTCCTCGCCTTGAACGCCCCGGGATCCCATGTGGGCGCCGGTTCTAATCCCGGCAGCTCCACTTCCCATCCAGCTCCCTGCTTGTGGCCTGGGAAAGCAGTTGAGGACGGCCCAAAGCTTTGGGACCCTGCACCCGCGTGGGAGATCCGGAAGAGGTTCCTGGTTCCCGGCATTGGATCGGCGCGCATTGGCCCGTTGCGGCTTACTTGGGGAGTGAATCATCGGATGGAAGATCTTCCTCTCTGTCTCTCCTCCACTCTGTATATCCGGCTTTCCAATAATAATAAAATCTTAAAAAAAAAAAAAAAGATGCTACCTTTGATACAGGCAGTCCATATGAGTACCAGTGAAGTCTCAGCTGCTCCACTTCCAATTCAGCTGTCTGCTAATGCACCTGGGAAAGCAGTGGAGGATGGTTTAAGTGCATGGGTCCTGCACCCACGTGGGAGATCCAGATGGAGTTCCAAGTTCATAGTGTTGAACTGGCCAGCACTTGCTATCGTGGCTATTTGGGAAGTAAACCAGCAGATGGAAGATCTCTCTCTTTTTCTCTCTCTCTCTGCTTTTCAAATAAGTAAAATAAATCTTTTTTTTTTTTAATTGCAAGTATACACAAGAATCTCGTCTGGGATCACCCCAGACAGTTTCTTTGGGATCTCCTTAATCAAACTACCGGACTTAGAACCCTAACCATGAAGAGAAGTGCAGGTTCCATGGTCTGCCATGGAGTGCAAGTGCCAGAGCCGAGCCTCCTCAGAGGCTCAGACGGAGCAGTGGAGAGCACAACCAGGTGCACATGGAGGATATGGCAGTGTATCAGAACCTGCAGAGGACAGCTGGCACCACAGCAGAGGACAGAACAAATCAATCAACTACCCCAGCCATATGTTGGCAGTGAAAAACTAGGCAAACGAAGACTCTAAGGTGGACTATGTCAATCAGTGGATTCTGCAGCGACCTCATCGTGCTTGGAACAGTGAGACCGGCAGCAATTCATAACTGTTGAACTATCAAAACCACTTGAGCAAGATCCTCGGAGCATGCCCCACATCAGGGACCTGGGGTGGGTGGGAGACTGGGTGGGGCTTCTCCCTTTATCTCCCCCTTTACCTCAGATACAGGAAAAAAACAATGTGGAAATAATAGTCTTACCCACTTTCCAGTAGCCCTTGAACCTTTTTGCCCTAATGAACTATGTAAAGAATGTCAAAAGTAAAGAAAAAAAAAGAAAAAAATTGAGACAAGGGGTACTTTGGGGCTAGCAGCCCATGCAGTTTGGGTGATGGGCTAAGGACAGGTCTACAGGCACCTGCCAGGGAAGCTTGGGGGGAAGTCCTTGGGGGCTAGCATCCGCGGCCATGGGACTGCACGGCAGGCCAGGAGTAGCTCAAGGTGGGAGCCATGAGCTTTTGATGGTGGCAGAGCCGATGCCATGTGTCTCCCCAGACCAGGCCACTGCACAGCCAGCACGAACAAGAGCCAGGACTGGGGCCCGGCGGCGTGGCCTAGCAGCTGAAGTCCTCGCCTTAAACGTGCCTGGATCCCATATGGGCCCTGGTTCTAATCCCGGCTGCTCCACTTCCCATCCAGCTCCCTGCTTGTGGCCTGGGAAAGCAGTCAAGGATGGCCCAAAGCCTTGGGACCCTGCACCCGCATGGGAGACCCGGAAGAGGTTCCTGGTTCCCAGCTTCGGATCTGAGCAGCACTGGTCGTTGCGGTCACTCGGGGAGTGAATCATCAGCCGGAAGATCTTCCTCTCTGTCTCTCCTCCTCTCTGTATATCTGACTTTGTAATAAAAATAAATAAATCTTAAAAAAAAAAAAAAGAGCCAGGACTGAAGGTGAGTTGGACAGGGGTGGGAGTGGGTGGGTGGGGCAAAGAGCCATTGCTACAGGCGTCCCCAGGCCAACCCAAAGCATTTGGCCTTGAGTGTGAGAGCTGGGGCTGCTGGTGGGTTGGGTAGGCGTCCTGAAAGGCTGACATGCCTAGCCCCCTAGTCCAGGCTGCAACCACTGCTGGGCGGGAGGGGGCACTAGTGGGTATTGTTGTCACACAGCCTGTGCTTTCATGTCCTGTTGGCCTCAGACACGTCAGGATCTCTGACCTTAAAGACTAGAGTCTATGGGTGGTCTGGTCTCTGCACACATGTTGCATGAGTAGGCCACCCACGGTGCTGACTCCTGTGCGAAGAAGCCACCAACTTCTCAGAGCAATTATGATGCAGGCAACATGGCCGCAATGGCTGGAGCTGAGCCAATCCAAAGCCAGGAGCATGGAGTTTTTCTGGGTCTCCCATGTGGGTGCAGGGTCCCAAGGCTTTGGGCCGTCCTTCATTGCTTTCCCAGGCCACAAGCAGGGAGATGGATGGGAAGTGGGGCCGCTGGAATTAGATCCAGTGCCCATATGGGATCCTGGCGTGTTCAAGGTGAGGACTTTAGCTGCTAGGCTATCAAGCCTGGTTCTATTTCTTTTTAATTTAACTGCACTCACAACTATTTATTCACTCCCCGAAATGCCTGCAACAGTCAAGGTTAGGCCAAGTCAGAGCCAGGAGCTGGGAACTCGATCTTAGCCTCCCACATGGGTGGCACGGATCCAGCTACTTGAGCCATCACCTGCTGTGTCCAAGGGTACACATCGGTAGGGAGCTGGGATCGGAATCAGAGCTAAATTCAAGCCTATATACGCCTAGAGGGATGTGGGTGTCCCAAGTGGTATCCTAGCTGCTATGCTGAATGTCTGCCCCCCCAAAACGTTACCATCACCCTAAAGGAAACCTTGCACCCCATTTCCTGTTTGTCCCCACCCCTGCCCATCACTAATCTATGCTCTTGATAATGGATTTAGCTTCTCTGGGATCGTGTAATACATGACCTTTTTTGGTCTGGCCTTTTGCACATGGCATCGTGTCGTCAAGGTGCATCCACACTGGAACATGTGGTTTTGAAAACTGCAGATGACCCACGCCTGGCTCCTGGCTTCGGCAGCCTACTGGCTAAAGACCTCACCTTGTATGCACCAGGATCCCATTTGGGCGCTGATATGTGTCCTGACTGTTCCACTTCCTATCCAGCTCCCTGCTTGTGGCCTGGGAAAGCAGTGAAGGATGGCCCAAAGCCTTGGGAGCCTGCACCTGCGTGGGAAACCCGGAAGAGGCTCTGGGCTCCTGGCTTTGGATCAGCTCACCTCCAGCCCTTGCAGCCACTTGGGGAGTGAACCAGTGGACAGATCTTTTCCCCTGTATAGCTGCCTTTCCAACAAAAAGCAAATAAATCTTAAACAACAACACCGAACCAGAAAACTGCAGTTGGAGTCCTGGCACAATTCAATACTAAGAAACTTGACCAGATTCTAACACTGTTGGTTAGCACTACAATGTTCCTAGCTCCCCATTCAAATGCCTGCATGAGGCAGTTTCATGCTGTCAAGACAACTTACTAGTTGTTTCTAGCGAACATCTTCCTCCCCTGTGAAAACATCTGCATTTTATCATTTTATTAGTTTTTAAAGATTTATGTATTTTTTATTGGAAAGTCAGATATACAGAGAGGAAGATGTTTCAATCTGCTGATTCAATCCCCAAGTGGCCGCAACGGCCAGAGCTGAGCCGATCCAAAGCCAGGAGACTGGAGCCTCTTCTGGGTTTCCCATGCGGGTGCAGGGTCCCAAGGCTTTGGGCCGTCCTCGACTGCTTTCCCAGGCCACAGACAGGGAGTTGGATGGGAAGTGGAACAGTCAGGACACAAATCAGTGCCCAAATGGAATCCTAGTGCAAGCAAGGTGAGGACTTTAGCTAGTAGGCTACCACACCAGGTCCAACATCTGCACTTTATTTGTGAGAGCATTTTCTAAAAAAGGATTATAATTGTAAATATGCATTTATTGCAGTGGAGGAGCCTTTTTTCTCAAGGACCTGAGAACCACTCCCCTCAGCTGTCATCACCAAGAAGGGCGGGGAACCTTGTCTCCCCATCAGTGTCAGAGGGTGGAACGCAGCCAGCAAACAACAGGATTTATCGTCAAAAAGCAGCCCCTACACTGCTCCCCTTCTCCCGCTCTCCTGAGCCCCTGCTCTAGGAGAGTGCGATTGCTAGTCATGTGGTGCTTCTATTTTTAACATTTACTGGAGCTGCCAAAGTGTTTCCATAGTGGCTGAATCTTTTTATGCTCCCACCCATAGTATATGAGGATCCCAGTTTCTCTACACCCTCACCACCTCTTCTTGGCAGTTTTTTTGATTGTAGACATCTGTCTCGGTCCGCTATTGCTGTAACAGAGTACCTGAGGCTTGGTGGTTTAGAAAGAATAGAGATATATTTAACTCATGATTCAGGAGGCTGGGAAATTGAGGAAGACAGCTCCACCATCTGGTCAGGGTCTTCTCTGCACCATAACAGGGCTGCAGGCTTAACACAGCCAGACCCAGCAAGAGTTGATTTAGATGGGTCTCTTTTCCGCCTTTTTTTTTTTTTTTTTTTTGATGAGATTTTTTTTTAATCTGAAAGAAAGAGTTACACAGAAGAAGTGACAGAGATCTTCCATCTGCTGATTCACTCCCCAAGTGGCCGCGTATGCCAGGAGCTTCTTCTGGGTCTCCCACATGGGTGCAGGGTCCCAATGCCTTGGGCCAATCTCCGCTGCTTTCTTAAGACGTTAGCAGGGAGCTGGACTGGACATGGAGCATCTGGAACCCATACATGAGTGTTGTAAGCACACGCATAACCTGCTACACCACAGGACTAATGCCACCAAATGTCCCAGTCTTAAATCTCAGCTAGCTTCCAAAGGCTCTACCATGAAGTGCCATCAACGTATGAATTTAAGGATTACACTTTAACTGGAGTTTAGCAGGGGGACATTGAAACCGGGACACCATCCTGGTGATGATGAAGTGTTACCTCATTTTGATCTTGATTTACATTTCCTTAGTAACTAATGATATTGAGCATCTTTTCATGTGCTTCTTGGCCATTTCTGCAGCTTCTTGAGAGAAATGTCTACTCTAGTTTGTTGCCTGTTTCAAATTCAGGTGGTTTTTCTTTGTGTTGTTGAGTTAAAAGAATGCCTTAGTAGACTGGATACTAGACCCTTCTCAGATGGAAGATTTGCAAGACTTTGCCGTATTCTGCAGATTCTTTTTTCTAAAAAAAATTTTTTTGAAATTTATTTTTATTGGAAAGGCAGATTAGATTTACAGAGAAGGAGAGGAGAGAGATCTTCCATCTATTCACTGATTCACTCCCTAAATGGCCACAATGGCCGGAGTTGGGCTGGTCCAAAGCTGGGAACTAAGAGCTTCTTTTGGGTCTCCTGTGCAAGTGCAGGGTCCCAAGGCTTTGGGCCGTCCTCCACTGCTTTCCCAGGCCACAAGCAGGGAGCTGGATGGGAAGTGGAGCAGCCAGGACACAAGCTGGTGCCCATGGAATCCTGGCTTGCAAGCTAAGGATTTAGCCATTGAGCCATCAGGTTGTCCTTTGTAATAGATTTTTAAAAATAATTATCGTTTTTATTGTTAGGGCAGATTTACAAAGAGAAAGGGAGAGACACAGAGAGATCATCTACTAGTTCACTGCTCAAATGGCCACAACTGCTGGAGTTGAGCCAACCTGAAACCAAGAGCCAGGAGCTTCCTCTGGGTTTCCCACATGGGTGAAAGGGCCCAATGACTTGAGCCAAGTCCTCAGCTGCCCTCCCAGGCCATAAAAATGGAGGTGGATAGGAAGTGGAGAGGCCAGGACTTGAGCCCGAGCCATATGGGATGCCAGCACCTCAGGCAGAGGATTCACCCGTATGCCACCACTCCCACCCCTGTCCCCTCCTCTTTTTTTTTAGAGATTTATTTTCATTTGAAAGGTAAATTTTACAGAGAAAGGGAAAAGTAGAGAGAACTTCTGCTGGTTCACTCCCCAAATGACCACAACAGTCAAAGCTGAGCCGATCTGAAGCCAGGATTCGGGAATTTTTTCCAGGTCTCCCAAGTGCATGCAGGCTCCCAAGGACTTGGGCCATCATCCACCACTTTCCCAGGCCATAAACAGAGAGTTGGGTAGAAAGTAGAGCAGCTGGCCCAGATCCTGGGGCCTGCCTGCGTGGTGGGTACAGGGTCCATGAGCCTGAGTGTGGGGGGAGGGGATGGCTCTGGTGGGGCAAGTGTTGCCTGGACTGGGTCCTTGGGCTCACCTGCGTTGTGGGTGTTAGGTCCGTGAGCCTCAGGGTTGGGGCTGGGTTCTTAGGTCTGCCTGGATAGAACTGGGCCTCCTCAGTGAAAAAGAGTAGTGGACTACAGGCCCAGATGCACATTGGGGATATGGCAGCCCATGGGGGGCCTGCAGAGGACATGCGGTACCATAGCAGAAGAAGGAGGACAGAAAAGATTGGACAACTACCCCAGCCCAACAATCAACTGCAAACATTTGGGCGAATAGAGATTCTAAGGTCAACTATGTCATTGGACATTGGAAGGATGTCCTCATCCTTGGACCTGTGAGACTGACAGCATTTCAGAACTATCAAAATCATTTAGGCACAATCTTTGGAACATGCTCCTTATCAGGATCCTTGAATTGATATCAGCTGGCTTTCCCCATCCCCAGGTACTGGGGCAGTTGAGAGACTGGGTGTAGCTTCTCCTCTTATCTCTCCTCTTCCCTCAGAAACAGGAAGAACTAGAAAAATTGGAAACTGGTCACATCCACTTTTCCCTAACTCATGAGCTTTCCTACCCTGATCAACTGCGCAAACATCATCAAAAATAAAAATTTAAAAATTTAAAAAAAGAAAGTAGAGGGCCCGGTGCGTTGGCCTAGCGGCTAAAGCCCTCGCCTTGTATGCCCCGGGATCCCATATGGGCACCGGTTCTAATCCCAGCAGCTCCACTTCCCATCCAGCTCCCTGCTTGTGGCCTGGGAAAGCAGTCGAGGACGGCCCAAAGCCTTGGGACCCTGCACCCGTGTGGGAGACCCGGAAGAGGTTCCTGGTCCCGGCATCGGATCGGCGCAGTACCGGCCCGTTGCAGCTCATTTGGGGAGTGAAACATCGGATGGAAGATCTTCCTCTCTGTCTCTCCTCCTCTCTGTATATCCGGCTTTCCAATAACAATAAAATATTAAAAAAAAAAAAAGAATTATGTACATTCATTGTGCCACAAATTAGATCTCCTTGATTTGGTTCTAATAGATTTGGTGGCTTGGTGAATTAATCATTTGGGAAACTTGGTTTTGGAAAGAAAGTATGAAACTGGCATTGTGGCAAAACAGGTTAAGCTGCTGTCTGTGATCCCAACACCTCATGTGAGTCTCAGCTGTTCCATTTCAAATCCAGCTTCCTGCTAATGTGCCTGGGAAATCAGCCCAAGGTGGCCCAAGTGCTTGGGTCTCTACATCCCTATGGAGGAGGCCAGGGTGAAGCTTCAGGCTCCTGACTTTGGCATGACCCAGCTCCAGCTGTTGTGCCCATTTGGGAAGTGAACCAATAAATGGAAGATGTGTGTGTGTGTGTGTGTGTGTGTGTGGCTCTGCCTTTCACATATGTGCTTTAAAACAGTACAATGTAGATAGCATGAATATGTAGAAAGCCACCAGAGTAGCTTTCTGGAAACCGTAAAAGCTGCTTGCATTACCTTGCCTCTGGCTGGTAAAGGATCCTCTCAGCTACACAGCATTTCCATATTGCTGGTCTAGGCAGGCACAGTCAGAGCCAAGTCCTGGTTCTGGGATATAAGAAAAATTCACTTGCAAAACTAAGCAGACACAGGTCTATATTCATGCCTCCAGTTGCTGCTTCACTCTCCAAGTGGCTGCAACAGCTGGAGCTGATCCAAAGCCAGGAGCCAGGAGCTTCTTCAGGGTCTCCCACATGGGTGCAGGGTCCCAAGGCTTTGGGTGGTCCTCGACTGCTTTCCCAGGCCACACACAGGGAGCTGGATGGGAAGTGGAACAGCTGGGACAAAAACAGGCACCCATATGGGATCACTGCACTTGCAAGGTAAGGACTTAGACACTGGGCCATCGTGACAGGCCCAAGACCCCTCGCCCTTTTCTCTGTGTGTGCTCTTCCTCAGTCACCTGGCCCCTTTCACATAAATCTTTTTTATTTAAAGCCAGGGATGCAGAGATGTGGGGGATGGGTATTTTTGTCCAAAGCCAAGTGGAATGGTCTTAAGTCAGGAACAAACCCCACTGGGGGTAGAAGTAGAGCTGTGCCAGGCATCAGTTCCAGTGAGGCCTGATCTGGCAGCACAGGAGGAAAAGCAGAGAAGGGAAAGGCAGAAGGAAAGGGGTGTTCCTGGCAGGAGCAAGTAGCAGCAGGTAGCGCCTTGGGCACAGGGAGGAGATACGAGTTTATGACATTTGGGCGAGTCTGCTTGGGGTGGTGCCAGTTCAGGGTGAAGCCTTGGTGGCTGTGGAAGTTGGGCTTAAAGTCTGGCTGAGAGGTCCAGCGTGATGGCTTGATGGCTAAATCCTTGACTTGTAAGACCAGGATGCCATACAGTTGCCGGAATGCATCCCAGCTACGCCACTTCCCATCCAGCTCCCTGCTTGTAGCTTGGAAAGCAGTGGAGGACAGCCCAAAGCTTTGGGACCCTGCACCAGAGCAGGAGACCCTGAAGAAGCTCCTGGCTCCTGGTTTTGGATCAGCTCAACTCTGACCCTTGCGACCACCTGGGGAGTGAACCAGCAAACAGATCTTTCTGTCTCACTGTCTCCTCCTCTCTGTAAATCTGATTTGCCTTTCCAATAAAAACAAATACATCTTTTTTTAAAAAAAATAATCTTACAAGACTGGCAGGGAGAATAGGGTCCTCTTGGACTTTTGGGGGGGCCACCTCAATTCCCTTCTTCCTTGATGAGTCCTGCACCTGGGGACATGCAGGTGCCTGCCAGCCAGTATGTCACCCCCCCACCCCCCCGCCAATTCCCCGAACCTTTCAGTACATGCTGCAAGATGGTGGCCTTGGCCCAGAGGAGTGGATGAGTACATTCTAGAGTCTGGTGTGGCGGCTGTCTCTCCCCGTCTGCAGGCAGACGTGCACACAGATGGCAGCACTGACACAACCCTGAGTCCCCCGGAGACACTGTTCTGCAGGTCGCCAGACATACAGCACATGCGTACAGGTGCACACTCTGAACTACAGCCGCAGCAGAACCCCAGGCGGGTACTGCCATCCGGAGACACTGAGTGTAACAGGAGCCATCAGCCATGCAAGTGCTTGCAGACACACAGCCCATGAAGGCAGACTGCACAGGCTCGGCCTCACATGGTGAGAACACCCAAAGCTGTGTAGGCATGCCACACACACACACACACACACACAGACACGAAGGATGAGGACACAAGCGAGGCAGGCATCAGCCCCTCCGCCAGCCCCTCCGCTCCTGCTGTGCTGCTGTCCTGATGCCGGTGCTCAGGGTTTTGCTGTAGGGATGGGGAGGGGAGCAGGATCTGGGGACGTGCATTCAGCACCGAAAGGAGACTGCCTGATGCCTTCCGCCCCCGCCGCTGCCAGGCTGGGCTGGCTGGTGGAGAGCAAGCAGGCCGCTTGTCAGAGTTGAGCAATATTGCCGAGGCAGCTGTCGCCGCGGAGTCATCCCCGCGGGAGTTCAGTGAATGTGACCTGCAGAGGAGGGCTGAGTGTGGGCAGCCAGAGGATGGCCCAGCAGCAGGCTGCGGCTCAGGGGAAGGCGCTGGGGACCTCTGTCTCTGCCTCTGCCAGAGGGACAGGGACCAGAGCCACACTCTCGCCTTCAGGGGCCTCAGAAACAGATGAAGACTATGAAACAATGTTTTCCGGGCATGAGACACAACAGGAAGCCTGCTATAACCCCCCACCCCGACCCCAGAAGGAAAACAGGGCGGTGAACCATAGATGGCTTGGAGGAAATTCTCAGGTACAGTTTAAAGAGAAAACACAGGGCCTGGTGCAATAGCTCAATTGGCTAGTCCTCCAACTTCAAGCGCCAGGATCCCAAATATGTGTGCCAGTTCGTGTCCTGGTTGCTCTACTTCCCATCCAACTTCCTGCTTGTAGACTAGGAAAGCAACCAAGGGGCTGGCCCAAAATCTTCCAATAAAGCAAGTAATTTTAAAAAGAATTATTTTATTGGAAAAGCCAATTTACAGAAAGAGAGACAGAGAGAATGATCTTCCATCTGCTGGTTCACTTCCCAAGTGGCCGCAACAGCTGGAGCTGGGTCAATCTGAAGCCAGGAGCTAGGAGCCTCTTCCAGGCCTCCCCCAAAGGTGTAGAGTCCCAAGGCTTTGGGCCATCCTTTACTGCTTTCCCAGGCCACAGGCAGGGAGCTGGATGGGAAGCAGGGCTACCAGGACACGAACTGGCGCCCATATGGGATCCCAACACAATCAAGGTGAGGACTTTAGCCACTAGGCTACCACGCTGGGCCTGTTTTTGTACATTTAAGGGGTGGATCAGTGTCTACAAGGTCCTGCTCTGTCTCTCTGCCTTTGAAATAAAATGAAAACAAGTAGGCAAACATTAAACGTGAAAAGGTGTCTACATCATAGCAGAGTGGTGGTGGTTTGACCCCTAGCTCTGGTTCATTGGCTCTCGGTTCCTGCTAACAGCCTTGGCGGACAGCGGTGGTGCTGCAAGTTGCTAGCCTCATAGGACTCCCACCTTAAACTCCCAACTCCCTGCTCTAGCATGGCCCAGCCCTGCTCTTTGTGACCATTTGGGATGGAAGCTCTCTCTCTCTCTCTCTCTCTCTCTCTCTCTCTCTCTCTCTCTCTCTCTCAAAAAGTTTGTGGCAAATGGAATTAAGAAATGAGCTCATTTTTGCACAGAAATATCTGAAATCCAGACACAGTAGTTTCTCCACAGTTTCTCCAAGAACTTTTTATGAAAGATTTTTTTATTTGCAAGGAAGATTGAGAGAGAGAAACAGAGAGAGTGACGGTGCTATATTCCATCCACTGGTTCACTCTCTAAATGGCTGGAAGTGAGCCAACATGAAGCCAGGAGCCAGGAGCTCTTCTGGGTCTCCCACACGGGTGCAGGGTCCCAAGGCTTTGGGCCGTCCTCGACTGCTTTCCCAGGCCACAAGCAGGGAGCTGGATGGGAAGTGGAGCTGCCAGGATTAGAACTGGTGCCCTAATAGGATGCCAGCACTGCAGAGGATAAGCCTGCTACACTCATCCTCTGCCTGCCCCTCCAAGAACTTTCTGATGGTTTCCTGTTTCCCTGCCTCTCTGTGTGCCTGGTGGTTTTCTCTCTGGATTCCAGACACTGCATGCACGTGTCACTTTGTTGGGGGCAGATTTGGGGTGTGTGCTTTTCCTAAATGACTTTTGGCCGTTTGTTTAGACATAGCTAATCAACTGGATACATGTGAGGCTTGTCTGGCAGTGGTTTGAGACAAGATTTGAACAGCCTTGAGTTCAGGGCTAATTTGACTGCTGGGCGAGAGCTCCAGTGGCAATACCCCTCTGGCCCGGCTGCTCGGTGGCCCAGGGAGTAGGGGTGGGTCTACCACCTCGGGCTGGTATGGAGATGAGCTACTCCCAGCTCTGAGGATTATTCCTCCTGATTGTTTCTTTGAGGTTTATTTATTTATTTGAAAGGCAGAATGACAGCAAGTGAGGCAGAGTGAGAGAGAGAGAGAGATCATCCATCTACTGGCTCACTTCCCAGGCCAAACCCAGAAGCCATTAACTCCATCTGAGTCTACCACATGAACAGCAGGAACCCAAGGACTTAGGTCAGCAGCTGCCTGCAAGGTTCATTAACAGGGAAACGGATGGGAAGCAGAGCAGCGAGGACGTGCAATCTGCAATGTGGGTATTGCCAAGTGGGGCTTGGTTGAGCTGTCACCACACCCTTCTCCGCCATTCTGATATTTGCAATGGTCATTGCTCTGGCCCATGGTGGTTTCCTCACACGCTGATCAGAGCTCAGGTCAAGACTTGAAAGGGGGGCCCGGTGCGTTGGCCTAGCGGCTAACGTCCTCGCATTGAACGTGCCGGGATTCCATATGGGCGCCGGTTCTAATCCCGGCAGCTCCACTTCCCATCCAGCTCCCTGCTTGTGGCCTGGGAAAGCAGTCGAGGACGGCCCAAAGCCTTGGGACCCTGCACCCATGTGGGAGACCAGGAAGAGGCTCCTGGCTCCTGGCTTCGGATCAGCGCAGTACCGGTCATTGACGTCACTTGGGGAGTGAATCATCGGTCAGAAGATCTTTCTGTCTTTCCTTCTCTATATATATCTGACTTTGCAATAAAAATAAATAAATCTTTAAAAAAAAAAAGACTTGAAAGGGACCCTAAGCAGATTTTCAGAACTTTCTGTCTGGGTGTACTCTCTCTTCTCTGGAACGCAGCACTGCCCTGTGAACTCCAGCCGCCACTTTCAGCTACTTGAAACGTGGAGTCACACAGACAGAGAGGCAAGAGCTCTTCCATCTGCTTACTTGCTCCCCAAACCAGCAACGTCATCCAAGCCAGGAGCCTGGAACTCCATCCGGATTGCCCACATCAGTGTAAGTGCCTAAGCTCTTAGGTCATCTGCTGCTGCTTTCCCAGGTGCAGCAGTGGGAGGCTGGATGGGAAGTGGAGCAGACAGGACTCAAGATGCTGGTGTCAGCAGTAGCGGCATGATCTGCTGGGGCACAATGTACCCCCCTCCATCAGCCAGCTTCTCTTTGCATTTCTATTCATTCATTCATTCATTCATTCAAGATTTATTTTTTTATTGCAAAATCAGATATACAGAGAGGAGGAGAGACAGAGAGAAAGATCTTCCATCCAATGATTCACTCCCCAAGTGACCGCAATGGCTGGTGCTGCGCTGATCCAAAGCCAGGAGTCAGTAATCTCCTCCAGGTCTCCCATGCGGGTGCAGGATACCAAAGCTTTGGGCCGTCCTCGACTGCTTTCCCAGGCCACAAGCAGGGAGCTGGATGGGAAGTGGAGCAGCTGGGATTAGAACCAGTGCCCATATGGGATCCCGGGGCGTATGAGGCGAGGACTTTAGCTGTTAGGCCACCGTGCCTGGCCCTATTTATTATTTTTTAAAAATTATTTATTGGGCCTGACAAGATAGCTCAGTGGCTACATCCTCACTTTGCACGCACTGGGATCCTATGTGGGCAACAGTTTGTGTCCCAGCTGCTCCACTTCCCTTCCAGCTCCCTGCTTGTGGCCTGGGAAAGCAGTCGAGGACGGCCCAAAGCCTTGGGAGCCTGCACTTGTGTGTTAGACCCAGAAGAAGCTCCTGGTTCCTGGCTTCAGATTGGCCCAGCTCCAGCTGTTGCGGCCATTTGGCGAGTGAATCAGTGGATGGAAGATCTTCCTCTCTGTCTCTCCTTCTCTCTATATATCTGATCTTCCAATAAAAATAAATAATTTTTTTTAAATGTCCTAAAACAATGAGGACTGGGCCAAGCGAAAGTCAGGGTCCCAGCAAGCAGGATGCGCCTCCGTGTCGGTGCCAGGGACCCAAGGACCTGAGCCATCCTCACCTGCTGTTCCCAGGCTACACATTAGCAGGAAGCTGGACGGGAAGATGAGTAGCCAGACCTCAAGCCGGGCATTCCAATATGGTATGAAGGCATCCCAAGCGGTGTGCTCACCTCTAGGCCAGTCGTTTGCTCGCAGGGATGTGGGCACCGTAGCCACTGTCTGGACAGCAGGACCAAGGGGTTGTCCTCACACGAGCTCTTCGGAGACCTTTGCACAACCCATAACGAGCAGTCCATGGGAGGTGACCCCGGAATGCCTTGGATGATGGAATGAGCAGACGGAGGATATTTACAGAGTTTTGATAAATCCACTGTATGCAGTCAACGCGACAGAGGGAAGCATGGACACGGCTGAGAGCACCCAAGGCGGCCCCTCCCCCTAGCCACCTGCTCCCCCGACCATTCAGAGCTGAGGTGCAGCGGTTATCTGCGCCAACACACGTGGTTGCCCTGAACAGTGGCCTTTTCTAAGAATCTGCTTTCTGGAACTTGACAGAAATCCACCTGCTCTAGGGGAGGCTGGCTGGCAGCGCTGTAGAACTACCTGCAGGCGGCTGGGTGTCAGAGGAAGCTGCTGTCACCCTCTACCACCCGAGCCGCGCCCTGGGCAGTGCACCTTGGAGGACAGGCTCCTGCTGAGTGCCCGGCGCTTCCCAAACCATAACAGTGGACACGGCTTTCCTCCCTTCAATGTCCCTCCAGTGCCCTCTAGCGGCAAAGCTTCATACCAGCCGACCAAGGGAAAGCATTTGGACAGAGCAGATCCCTGTGCACAGAGCAGGCACCACGGTGGAATTTGAAGCCAGGAGGCAAAAATTAGTAAGTACTACAGCTCGTCTGCGGCAATGGTGTTTCAGCCCAATCCTCCGCTTGCGGTGCCCACATTTCCTATGTGCACTGGCTCGAATCCTAGCTGCTGCACTAACCCATCTAGCCCCTTGCTTGTAGCCTGGGAGAGCAGTAGATATGGTCCAAGCCTGGGACCCTGCACCCATGTGGGAGACCCAGAAGAAGCTCCTGGCTCCTAGCTTCGGATCGGCTCTTCTCCGGCCACTGCAACCACTTGGGGAGTGAAGCAATGGAAGAAAGATCTTTCTCTCTGTCCCTTCTTCTCTCTGTAAATCTGACTTTCCAATAAAAATAGATTTTTTTTTTTTTTTAAAGGGAGAAAGACTTGCAGCTGCTGGTTCACTCCCCATATGGCTGTCACTGCTGGAGCTGGGCTGCTCAGGAGCCAGGAGCTGCTGCTAGGTTTTCCACACAGGTGCAGGGTAACAGTCCTGTGGCCCGGCCTCTGCTAGTGACGCAGCTGGGACGTAAACTGGTTCCTGTACGGAATGGTGGTGTCGCAGGTGGCAGCTTTATTTGCTACACCACTGAATGGCACACCCATGCACAGCCTTCTACTCACATTGGAATTCTCATACAATGAAATAGTGGCTTCTTTCTAGTTTGTTTTAGACCTGGAAAGGGGAGAGGTTTCTTGAGCTGTTATTTGAAAGGCGGAGAGACAGGACAGAGATTGTCCATGCCTGCAACAACTGGAGCCGAGCCAAGTCGAAGCCAGGAGTCTGGAGGTCAATCCAGGTTTCACACAAGGTTGGCAGGAACCCCAGTCCTTGGGCCATCGCCTAGATAGATCTGAGGTTCATTAGTGGGAAGCTGGACATGGAAGTGGGGCTGCCACAGGGGGGGATGCCGAAACAGCGTCGTTCTTACCAAGGTGGGAGGGAACGTGACCCTTATCCTATCCATGGTGGGACACGCGGTCCCAGGAGTCGCTGTGTTGATATTAATCACCCTCCACTTAGATCATGGGACCACCGGAGAGCCTATTACCTAAGAACTTCTTAGGAAATTGCATCAAAGACTTGCCCATAAAACAAAATGCGAAGGAGTAAGTAAGAGAGAATGCGTGGCGCAGGCGAATGAGCGTATACACACAGGGAGCGAGAGGAAGCCAAGCAAGCTGCTTCATTGCTCACTTCTGTAACTGACCATGGGGCTACCCTTGACACCTGTGCCTCCTACTGCGTGTTCTCTAGCTCTCTGGCCTTCATCAAGAGTGCTAGCTAAGAGCCTGGCGTAACATCTCAGTTGGCTAGCCTTCTGCTTGCAAACACTGGCATGCCATATGAGCACCAGTTCTAATCCCGGCTGCTCCACTTCCCATCCAGCTCCCTGCTTGGGACCTGGGAAAGTCGAGGACGGCCCAAGGCCTTGGGATCCTGCACCCGTGTGGGAGACCTGGAAGAAATTCCTGGCTCCTGGCTCCTGGCTTCGGATTGGCCCAGATCCAGCCGTTGCGGCAATGTGGGGAGTGAATCAGTGGATGGAAGGTCTGTCTGTCTCTCCTTCTTTCTATATAACTCTATATTAACACTCTTTCAAATAAAAATAAAGGAAATTTTTTAAAAAAGAAAGGTCACAGGAAGCATTCCATGACACCACAGGCATGGATTAAAGGAGAGGACACCATATGACGGGAGCTGGCGTCACGAGTGTGAACTACCTGCTGTTGCAACTTGCTTGAAATTTTACACACCTGCCCAATTTGTTCTTTCGCACTCTCTTTTCATTTCCCAACAGACTGCCTCATGCACCTAAGCTTCCGGCTGTGGGCCCACGAAGACAGCAGTTCTCAAGCTGTGTGGTCAGCTGCTAGCTCAGGCTAAAGTCCTTTTAGCGAGCAGCTAAAGTCCTTGCCTTGAACGTGCCAGGATCCCATATGGGTGCTGGTTCTAATCCTGGCGGCCCCACTTCCCATCCAGCTCCCTGCTTGTGGCCTGGGAAAGCAGTCGAGGACGGCCCAAAGCCTTGGGAGCCTGCACCCACGTGGGAGACCCAGAAGAGACTCCTGTCTCCTGGCTTCGGATCGGCTCAGCTCTGGCCATTGTGGTCACTTGGGGAGTGAATCATCAGAAGGACGATCTTCTTCTCTGTCTCTGCTCCTCTGTATATATGACTTTGCAGTAAAACTGAAAATAAAATAATAGAAAAAAAAGCGAAGATGAAGAACATTGGCATGGACTAAGGTGGTGTGAGAAGTTGAGCTCCTTCTAGCAAGCGAGGAGCCCCGGGTGGAGGTGGGGCTTTTTGGCCTGGAGAGATGCTGTGCAGGTGGCCGGGAAGGCTAGCAGCTCTGGGAGAGCAGCCACTCTTGAGACACCCTCTGCTGGAGTCTAGAGCAGTCCGCACTGATCCCCCAGGCTGATCTAGTCAGCACAGGCTAAGCTGGTCCTTGGTAAAATGGAGGTAACATGGGCGGAGCTACCTCTATTTCTTTTGAATATATTTTGTAAAAGATTTATTTCTTTTTTTATTGGAAAGGCAAATTTACAGAGAAAAAAACAGAGGCAGAAAAAGAGAGTCTTCCACTTGCTAGTTCACTCCAAAAGACCACATTGGCCGGAACTGAACCATCTGGAAGCCAGGAGTTTCTTCCGCGTCTCCCGCGTGGGTGCAGGGGCCCAAAGACTTGAGCTATCCTCCACTCTTTTTCACGTGCATTTGTAGGGACCTGGGTATGAAAGTGGAGTAGCTGGGACTGAAACAGGTGCTCATATATGGGATGCCAGCGCCATAGACAGAGGCTTACCTTACTGTGACACTGCACTGTGCCGTCCCGCCGAAAACACACACACACACACACACACACAAACACACACAATCATGTTACAGCTCTACGCACGTGCAGCAATGGGCTCACGCCTATGACATTAACCGGTCTTACCACATCCCACCTGGTGCCATGGTGCCAGCCCCCCAACAGTGACATTTTTAGTTTCAAGAATCAGTGTTAATTGCAAATCAGGATTTAGCAATCCTCTACGGGATTCCTTTTTCCCCAGGGCTTGGTCACTGTGGTGCACAGCCACAGGTCCCTTGGGGAAGGCGTGGAAGATGCGCAGTAGGTGGCTGCGGTGATGTGGAATGCTCCTCTCTCACGGAGGCCGGGCTTCCTGGGCCAGCAAGTGCCTCCGCATGCGCAAACTGACTTCTGTCTGGAAACTGAGGGGGAGACTGTGCTGACTTGGGGGTGTGTGTTTAAAGATTTATTTATTTGTATTGGAAAGGCAGATTTACAGAGGGAAGGAGACAAAGATCTTCTGTCTGCTGGTTCACTCCCCATGTGGCTGCAACAGTCAGAGCTGAGCTGATCTGAAGCGAGGAGCCAAGGGCCTCTTCTGGGTCTCCCACGCGGGTGCAGGGTCCCAAGGCTTTGGGCCGTCCTCGACTGCTTTCCCAGGCCACAAGCAGTGAGCTGGATGGGAAGTGGAGCAGCCGGGATTAGAACTGGCGCCCATATGGAATCCTGGCACACACAAGGTGAGGATTTTAGCCACTAGGTTTCGGCGCCGGGCCCAGGCTGGTCACTTCTTCTGCTGAGTGCGTGGGTGGGCTGTTGGGGTAGATGGTGATCTTGGCTATGCCCTGGGCCTGGGCTTCCCGGGAACATGTCAAAACAGAGTGCAGCAGGAAGGCACTCACTATGGAGGGTCTTAGGGTCCAGGCCCAGCCCCAGGCTCTGTTACCCAAGACAATGCCTGCATGAGTAAGTTGAGTTTCTGTCTCCCTCCACCACCCTACTGTAACATGTGTTGCTCTGAGAGCAGGACGCCTTACACGTCCACAAACACAGCCTGGTGTGATGGCTCAACGGCCAAATCTTCACCCTGTAAGTGCCAGGATCCCATAAGGGTGCCGGTTTGTGTTCCAGCTGCTCCACTTCCCATCCAGCTCCCTGCCTGTGGCCTGGGAACACAGCAGAGGGTGGCTGAAAGTGTTGGGATGCTGCAGCGGCGTGAGACATCTAGAAAAAGCTGGCTCCTGGTTTGAGGTCAGCTCAGCCGTGGGGCTCTGCACCCCTAAGGGAACCCAGAGGAGGCTCCTAGCTCCTGTTTTGGATTAGCTGAGTTCTGGCTGTTGTGATCATCTGGGGAGTAAACCAGTGGATGGAAGCTCTTTCTCTGTAAATATGCCTTTTCAATAAATATAAATAAATCTTTGAAGAGAATGAGTTTGTGCAGTGTGAACGCCCCTGCCTCTGTGAGGAGGAACAGCAACTGATTCAAACAGGGCTGAAAAGGCTGGTGCCATTTGCCAAAAAACAAACGTAACAAAACCTTCAGAATTAGATTTAACTACTGCTTCACTGAGTCCGGAGCCAGGTGTTTAGGCAACAGGTAAGCTCCTGCTGGGCCTCCGGCACTGCGAATCAGAGGCCCTGGCTTGAGGGCTGCATTGTTTCACGGGTTCTGCTAGTGACCAACCTGCGAGGCAGCAGCAGGCGGAGGCTCAAGCATTTGGGTCCCTCCCACCCATGGGAGACCTGGATTGCATTCCCACCTGTTGATTTTGGCCTGGCCCGGTCCTGGCTTTTCTGAGTCCAGGCACCTGAGGAGTGACAGATGGAGCTTGCAAAGCAACCAGCTGGTGGCTATGAAGCCGCGGGAATGAGGGAGGGTCATGGTAAGAAGTGGAAGGCACAGTCATGCATTTTCTGAGAACTGGGCGGCATAGCTCTCGGACTGGGAACCGGCTTCTTTTTGCCCTTTTATGAGCTCCTCTAGGCATTGCCATTGTGATGGTGACTGTCAGGGCACTGGTAACGTGGAAATTCTATTTCATGAAAGGGGGTGGGAAGCTTCGGAAGATGGTCCAAGCAGCCACATTGCATCCCCCGGGGACCTGGCTGCTCAGCCTGAAAGAAAGGTGTTTGTGGACTTGTTTGTTTTTTAAAGATTTCTCTTTATGGGAAAGGCAGGTTTCCAGAGAGGAGAGAAAGATTTTCCGTCTGCTGGCTCACTCCCCAAATGCCCACAACTGAGCCGATGGAAGCCAGAATTCAGGAGCCTCCTCTGCGTCTCCCATATGGGTGCAGGGTCCCAAGGCTTTGGGCCATCGTCCACTGCTTTCCCAGGCCACAAGCAGGGAGCTGGATGGGAAGTGGAGCAGCCGGGACACGAACCAGTGTGCACATGGGATCCTGGCAGAGCAGGTTGATGAGTATTAGCCTGACACACCATGCCATCTTGCTCTTCCCTCTGCCAGGTGCTGGGCCTGGCTCTCCGTGGAATTCTCTTGGTGTGAACGAGCAGCTGGCTGCATAAGCCTGCCCCCAGTGCCATGCCGACATCCTGTTTCCTGCCTGGGAAACAGAGCAATGAAGCCACACTTGCACTCTCACATTACAGGTAACATCTATCCCTTGGGTTTCATTCCCACTCCAAATAGGCTGTCTTGGGGCCGTTCATTCCCCTAACAAGCACTTGCAGGTCCCACCTTTCTCCGCTTCCCCTACCAAGGCAAGGAAAAGGGGTGTACACATTTCCTTTCTTCCTTTCTTTCTTTCATTTTCTTTCCCTTCTTCTGCTTTTTCTTTCTTCTCTCTTTTATTCTTTTTTAAAGATTTATTTTTATTTGGAAGCCAGAGTTATAGAGACAGAGGAGCAGACAGAAACATATACCCGCTACTTCTCTCCCCCAGTGGTCACAACAGCCGGAGCCAGGAACTGCTTCCAATTCTCCCATGCAGGTGCAGGGCTCCAAGGACCTGGGCTGTCCTCTGCTGCTTTTCTAGACTATAAGCAGGGAGCGGGATCAGAAGTGGAGCAGACAGGACTCGAACTGATGCCCATATGGGATGCCAGCAGTGCAGGCAGAGGGTTAGCGTACTATGTCACTGCACTGGCCCCTGTTTTGTTTTAATCCATATAATTCTCATGGAGACTTAAGTGATTATATTAGATTTGCCCTTCTAGCTGTGGTGGATTTCTTGATAACTATATTTTTTCAGTTTTTTATTTTATTTTTTGATTTGTTTTTATTGGAAAATCAGAGTTACAGAGAAGAAGAGATGTTCAAAGATCTTCCATCCACTGATTTTCTCCCCAAATGGCCAGAATAGCTGGAACTTCCCCCAGGTCTCCACAACAATGCATGGACCCAAGGCCTTGGGCCATCCTCTGTGGCTTTCCCAGGCATGTTAGCAGGGAGGTGGATGGGAAGTGGAGCAGCTGGGACACAGACCAGCAACCATATAGAATGCCTATGCTACAGAGTGGCACATTAGTCTATTGAGTCACTGTGCCAGCCCCAGTCAATTCAGTTTTTATATTTATCTTTCTAAGATTTTTTTAAAATTGGAAAGACAGATTTACAGAGAGGAGACACAGACAGAAAGATCTTGTTTCTGTTGGTTCACTCCACAAGCGGCTGCAATGGCCAGAGCTTAGCCGATCTGAAGCCAGGAACCAGGAGCTTCTTCCAGGTCTCCCACACGGGTGCAGGATCCCAAGGCTTTGGGCTGTCCTCAACTGCTTTCCCAGGCCACAAGCAGGGAGCTGGATGGGAAGTGGAGCAGCCAGGACATGACCCAGTGTTCATATGGGATCCCAGTGCATGCAAGGTGAGGACTTCAGCCACTAGGCTACTGTGCCAGGCCCCAATACCTGTATTTCTATTTGAAAGGTAGAGTTACAGAGAGGAGAGAGAGAGAGAGAGAGAGAGAGAGAGAGAAAAGCAAGACCTTTCATGCCATTCAGTGGTTCACTTCCTAAATGGCACAATGTCTTGGGCTGAAGCCAACAGCCAAGAACTCCATGCAGGTCTCCCACGTGGGTGGCTGCTAAGAATCCGCCCTCCTTTAAGCTATGCTTGTGTTATACTCCCACACATTTTACTGAAAGAGATGGACTCAGGAAAGGAGCCTGGGTGTAGTTGCTGGGAGCAACACCTCCAAGGGTGGCTGCTGAGTGCCACCACCAGGTGGCAGCACGTGGGTGCTGGGGCTCTACAGGGGAGGGGCCACTGCCAGCGTGGAGGGCGGTTGGCAGCTTTTGTGGAAAGGTGTCCCTGTTGAAGTTAGGCTCTTTACTTTTTTTTTTTTTTTTAAGATTTAAAAAAATTTTTTTTTTTATTACAAAGTCAGATATACAGACAGGAGAGACAGAGAGGAAGATCTTCCGTCCGATGATTCACTCCCCAAGTGAGCCGAAACGGGCCGGTGCGCGCCGATCCGAAGCCAGGAACCTGGAACCTCTTCCGTGTCTCCCACGCGGATGCAGGGTCCCAATGCATTGGGCCGTCCTCGACTGCTTTCCCAGGCCACAAGCAGGGAGCTGGATGGGAAGTGGAGTTGCCGGGATTAGAACCAGGGCCCATATGGGATCCCGGGGCTTTCAAGGCGAGGACTTTAGCCGCTAGGCCACGCCGCCGGGCCCAGGCCCTTTACTTTTATACATATCTTACTCATTTTTAAAAAAGTTATTGGTTGGACCGTAACGGAGACAAGCATACAGCAAAGAGAAGACACATTGCAGTATCCATCTCTACTCCCCAATTAAAGTTGGACTCCCAATGAAACTGTATACACACACCCAAAATGTATCTTTGCAACAGGATGCTGGATTCTCTACCTATACCTACAATATAAAACACACCTGAATAGCAGAAAGTTGGACTTGTGACTGTTGCTGGAAGGCTGTACTACTGTAATATTACTGGGGTAAAACAGGAGGAATAGGGAATGTGGAGGAAGAAATTCTTGAGCCTATGGAACTGTATCATGAAAAAAAGATCAATGCAAAAAGTTTTATATTTATCTATTTGAAAGGGAGCGACTAGAGATATAAAGACCTTCCATGTGCTGGTTCACTCCCCGAATGGCTGCGATGCCCAGAACAGAGCCGACCTGAAGCCAGGAGCCATCCTCCTCTGCTTTCCTAGGGGTGTTAGCACGGAATAGCAGAGACTGGCCCTGTTATGGCTTGCTGCAGTTACAAGCAGTTCAACCTGCTGCGTCTTCACGTGGGCCCCTATTTTCCGAGCTTGACAAATGACTTCTGGGCTGCCTGGAAGAAGTCGGCAGTGGCCTCCTCTGGCTCTCCAAGGGTTCCGTGCTCTTCTTTCCAAAGAAGCCTGCCAGGTCACCTGACCCGTAGCTCAAGCCTGGAGCGTGGCTGAAGCCCACCTTCTGGGCGTGATCAACTGAACGCTGCTTCGCCTGCTCACCTCTCCAGAGTTCCTTCTAGTGTTCAATGGGTCCATGCTACTTGACTTTCTCTTTTTTTAAAGATTTATTTTTATCGCAAAGTCAGATATACAGAGAGGGAGAGACAGAGAGGAAGATCTTCCGTCTGATGGTTCACTCCGCAAGTGACCGCAATGGCCAGAGCTGAGCCGATCTGAAGCCAGGAGCCAGGAACTTCCTCCAGGTCTCCCACGCAGGCACAGGGTCCCAAGGCTTTGGGCCGTCCTCGACTGTTTTCCCAGGCCACAAGCAGGGCACAAGCAGGGAGCTGGATGGGAAGTGGAGCAGGACTTTTAGCTGCTAGGCCACGATGCTGGGCCCTGACCTCTTTCTTACAATATTTATTAATAATTAAATGAAAGGGAGAGAATGATTCATTCCCCAAATTCCTACAACAGTCAGGCAAGAACTTGATGTGGATCTCTCATGTGGGTGCAGGGGCCCAAACACTTCACCAGGCTCCACCCAAATGCCCCCGAGAATGGAATGCCTAACATAACCCTGTAGGGCTTCAGCTCTGTGCACCCAGAGACCCCTCTTACATGCCATCCTCCTCTCTGCCCGCCATCTCCAAGCCCACAGGTCTCTTTAGGACTTAAGCAGCTGTGTCTGCAGGGGTCCGAGCAGGCCTAGTGGGATGGGAACATGGCACAGGAAGTGCAGTCACCATGTGCACTGGGCACAGAGCCAGTCAGGGATGCAGTCCTGTGCATCTGCACTCACTCTGGGATGGGGCTTGGGGGTTCTTTTGGAGCTAGCACCTTGCAGAACAAGACACCACACAAAGCACTACCTGGTGTTCTTTTTCTAACTTGTTTTATTCAGGTATTTCCTTCTTTGGAGGTGGGACCATCAAAAGTCCTTGGATGAGCTTCCGAATGCCGGAAGAAATAAAAACACTACTAGGTGGTCTGTGAGCAGATAGGCAGGAGGATGACAAGAAGCAGACAGAACAAAACAAATTGTGATCTAACGAGCTGAACCAAGACATTGGCAAAAGCACTCAGGCCTTCAGCTGAGGACCCCAGCTTTGGAGGCGGCAAGAGCGAGCTCTGACAATCTCGTACACACCCTGCCGTGGTTTGCTCCTTGTGAGTAAGGTGAGGCTTTATGCTTGCCTCATGCCATCGTGGCCCCTGTCCTAAACAAGGCACTGGCCTCCAGGGCCACTCTCTCCTGGGCAGGGGCAACTCCAGAGACCAGGACCAGCTGGGAAGGGGAAGTCACACCAGTGCCAAGGGCAGCTGGGTGGGTGGGTAGGGTGGAGATGATTTCCTGGAGAGTGTGTCTGCATTATTTCTGCAGGAGTCTAAGAAAGATTTGGAAAAAAAACCTCCATTGTGAAAGGTGAGTTATGAAGAGTGCTCTTTATTTGAAACCTCCACAACACAGACGCCAATCTTGTCTCGCATTGAATCATTAGCTGTGCACATCAACACATTCCAAGCACAAATTAAGAAATGCAAACAGAACAAAAAAATATATATATATATAATTTTTCCCCTATCCAAAGGTTTCAAGTCTCATTGCAGCAAATCCTTCTGAACACAGAATCTGAGGAGCACACTGTTCAATCAGTTGGGACAAACAGGTCCCTGCAAAGGCTACTGCCTTTTGAAACACATGGGGTGGGGCTCAGGGACGGCACGGAAAGGGGGGACAAGGCGAGGGGCCAGGGGAGGGCATGAGCAGAGAGGAGCAGGTAACGCGCTGCAGAAGGTGGGCAGCCTGGACACACACGGTGAGCTGATGGATTTCATTTATTGGTTTTTGACATTTTCCTTTCTGGTTCTTTATGTTTCCCCCCTCCCTAGGTCCAACAATGGTAGAAAAATCCCACAGAGGTGGGCGGGGCCTCCTTAGGCCAGCCCAAAACCTTCAGAGCACTCCTGGATGGCCAATAGTAGCATGTGGCGGAGCTTCTCGAAGCTTTCATAGGCGGGCAGGTCCAGCTGATTAAAACTGAAGAAAGACAGACAGATGAATGCACGAGGAAGGATGCTTGCCATTGGACTCTCCCTCCCTGCAGCAGCCCATCTTTCACTTGCTGACTAGCCTGGCCTATAGGCACTACAAACAGAAACCCTCAACACCTTGGCCTTGCCTACAGGCACGGCAATCCTAAATACCTCTTTGGATCTGGTACTTTCAGTCTGTGCTTCTATTGAAGACTCAGCCCTGGATACTCCCCACTCTCCTGGAGTGGCCTCCCATCTTAAACATCACCTTCCCTGTAGAACTACCAGACTGTAAACTACCCGAGGTTCTGGACTGGGCCAGACTTGTGTTCCCAACCTTGGGGTGGGAGCCTGGAAGCACCAGGATGTGCAAGCGTGGCCTGAAAGGTGGACCGGAACACAGCAGCCCTTTCTCTTACCAAGTGTGAGCTGAAGGCAGGCGGTCCGTGGACCTGTCGTCTCGGTGGATCTGAAACTTCTGGATGCCGTTCATGCCTTCGAGGGCAGCAAAGCCCTGCAGGGGCACCTTGGAAGTCCCCGTGACAAACTGGAGGAACTTGGCACGGTCAGCTTGGTCAAAAGAACGCAAGGCTCTCCAGAACCACTGGATCTGCAGGAGACACAGCAAGAAGCCTGCTAGGGACCTAGCTCCCGGGACAGGGGGCAGGGCCAGGCTCTGGGATGGGCTTCAATTCTCTCAGTTTTAACATGGGAAGAACATTTCCTGAAAATATGCTCCAGAAGAACAGACATAGGCAAACTGCCACTCACGGCTTCCTTTCTCTGGGAGTACTGGTCTACCCGACATTACTCCCTCTCACACAGTCTGTCTGTCTGTCTGTCTGTCTCTCAGGCAGCGAAGCGACAGCTCACCTGAATGGAGTTGGACTGGTACTTATGGTATTCAGTGTTGGATTTCAGATCATCAATGTCGATAGTGGGTAGTCCTGATATGAGTAGCTCCAATTCTTGCTCAGTGAAGATGGAAATGAGGCGCTTTGGAATGATCTCATAGAAGCCTTCTAAGAAAGCAGCCAGCTGTTTGCGGATAGCCCCTGGGGAGAGAAGCAAAAGGCCACGGGGCTTCTGAGCTCCTCTACCAGCACAGCTCAGAGTCCCTACGTGGCTCCAGAAGCTCAGGGGACTCTGCCTCGCTTGCACTCTGCTTCTAGGTCCTTAGGTGAACTGAGGAGCTTGTTTTTGGTCAGGTGTCTTGATCCTTTGTGTGAGGCGTTTCTGGCTATGCTGTGGGGATGGGGTGGAGGGGATGAGGACCAAAAACTGCTCATATAATGAGTGACACTTGCTCATAAGGTGAGCAACAAGAGGCCCAAGCGACATTAATCCTACCTGTCATCCTCATCTGGCACACGAGGTGTACATACTCCTTCTTATTCTCCTCCGTTACCAAGATGTTGGCCCCATTGGGCTTGAGGTCACGAACTTCACAGACTCCAAACTCTTGGACCTAGAACACCCAAAAAACCCATCATTCGTATCAGGCTTGGTCTAGGCTGGGACCAACATGGGTACCTGGGCAGGAGGCCAACCTGGCTCCCCAGCAACCACAACTCTGCTGAGCAGGGATGGGCTGAGGGTCACTAGGAGGGAAACTACTCCCTGGCTCCAAACCCCAGGAAGGCAGCAGATTGGAAAATGGCTGACAGATAGCCAGGGGGCCAAGTGTACAATTTTTGTGGCAAACTCTTTCCCCCACTTCTCTCTGTATATTTTTTGCTTATACTGAACTACTGTTGGGAAAGAAGCCAACAGCCTGGACTGTTTTTGGCATTCAGGTTTTCCTGTTTGTGACCCACCTCCGTACTGAATGTGAGGTCATAGCCCAAGGTGGAGACATCGTTTTCCAGCAGATAGACTAGGCCCTGGTAGAAGTGGTAATCTTCACTCTCCATATCCGTGTATCTAAAAGACAACAGCCAGGGTCACAGCCTGAGGGGGATCGGGACATGCAGCGGTGGGACGCGAGGCCCTGACCACCAGGGGAAAGGGCATGCCAAGCACCGTACCACATCCTCACCTGACAGATTTGCCCAGAATGTGTTTGTAAAAGGACCGAGTAAAGTAGCACTCCAGGAGGCGGTTATCATATACAGCTTTGGCCACGATGCGTCCAACAAATTTGAAGTAGCTGAGGTGGTTGGGGTTGCAGTGGGAAGACGGGTTGATGGTGTAGGTGACTCGATCACCAGGTGAGGTACGGAACAAGGCATACATGGGGTTAAACATCTCACGAGAGATGATCATATACCACTCCCGCAGGAGCCCTCCAGCATCCTGCCCCTCTTCTCCTTCAAATACTATATACCTGTACAAGAGAGCAGACATAGGAGAGCTGGGCAGGCAGCCCAGCACAGGCCCAGCTACTCACACATTATGGGGGAAAGGGAGTGCAATATCAGATGGGGAGGTGATTGGGGGGTGCCAGCAGTCCAGAGAACGGGTTGGGGGTTTGGGTCCGAAACACACACACAAACCCTGACGAATGGAGGACAGGTCAAGATATCAGTAGTCGCGCATTCCAAAAACCACCAGCAGGCAAAGCTAAGGGGCCTACGGGAGGCCTCCTGTAGCAGCTGGGAGTGGTGGGGGTCGCTCACTCCAGCATGGCTTCCCCCCACCCCACCCCAGGTTTCCCGTCCACAGTGTAACTGCAGCACAACGCCTCAGGGCAAGGCTTTCAGCCAAAGGGCCAGGCAGCAGAGCAGGCACACAGATGGGAGATGGCTCTGTGAGACCACCTAAGCCAGACTCCCCAGGAATGGGGAGGGGAAAGGGGACCTTCCGAAATTTGAGGCCAGGATATAAGAAATTGTTGCTGTGAGAAAGAAGTCCACCCCTCACGGCCTGCTCCCTTTTCTGGGTGCTTACAATCGATTCTTCATTTCTTCAGGGGATTTGCGATGCAGTTCCCTATAGGAGTCTTCAAACACATGGTCGCGGCGGACATGCACAGCCATGTCCTCTTTCCGGAGCCCTTCATCCAAGCGCTCCAGCTCCTGGCGGAAATACCTTGGGAGTGGGGAAAGAGGGCTGAGGGTGGCAGAGCGAGCTGGTGTCCACATGGGATGCCGCCTCCGCAGCAGATGGAGCATCGGCTCCCATAATTCCCATTGCCTGAAACTTTGACTTCTTCCTCCTTACCCTCTTGGGGAATGCCTACTAGTTGCTGAAGTCAGTATGGAAGGTAGCTCATAACATTAGCAACTCTAAATTCTCTGCCTCCCCACTAACTAAGTGGGCACGAGGATGCAGCACTGACTCTCTGGCAGCCCCTCAGTCACTAATCTAGTACACAGAATGCGTCTATCCTGGTAAAAAGGGAGAGAAGGTGGGGGTGTTTAGGCACAGTGGCTTTCAGTGGGATGCCTGTGGCCGACTGTCTTGCTTTCCCACCAGCATCATGCCATGCGCTGCCACCAACACAAACTTTGGGCCCCAGGAACAACCTTGTGACTCCTTTTTCTAGGAGGGAAGACACCCTTTGGATAGCTGTTCTCCCGCCCCAACCCAACTGAAGTCAAAGGTACATACTTGCGCTTGACATCAAAGTCGAGGACGCGAATGTAGTCCACCAGGACAGCGAAAGGCCCATCAGCAAGATGTGTGGTGGACTGCCGTAGGATCTGGTTTAACACAGTGCGGTGAGTCTCTGGGGGCGAGAAATGACAGCAGGGATCAGCTGATCATGGCTCCCAGAGAGCTGGGAGACAGCTGGCTAGCCAGTCACTCTCTTCCTTTTTTGTTAGGAGCCTACAGAGAGAACCCATCAGGCCAGCTCTGCCTGATCCTAGCTTCCCAGGGTCTCATGATACAGTCCCTCGGTCTCAGCGTAGCATGGATGGGCTTCAGCAATGGCTTTACTCAGTTCACTGGCTAATATACATATACCCTAACCTCCCAAGGATCTAAACAGAATAGGACATAGAATGTACAAACAAGACCCTGCATTGTATGTGGGGGATCTGAGGGGTTCCCTGTACCTGCAAAACGAAGGAACTTCTGTGTGTCGGGGGGCAGGCTTGAGGAGATGTGCATAGACGAGGGTTCCCGCGAGAAGAAGGGGTCGAGGGAGGAGGGTGTGGCTGGGGTTAAGGGGGCAGGGGAGAGTGGAGGTGGCTCATCCTTGATGTGGGCCAGTTGGCTCTCGCGAGTGTCCCGGACGGGGGGCTTGCTCTCTCGCTCCGTGGCGTGGACTAGAAAGAAGGCCTCAACCGCAGGCTGCAGCACTGTGGGCGGGACCGACAGGAGAGCAACACGTCATGAACCTTGCCATGCAAACCTCTTCACCTTCACAGACAGCTCAGGCAGAAGGAGGAGCAAGGAAAACGTGCAGAGAAAGAAGAGCGGTGGGACAAAGCCGCGGAGGCAGGCGGAGTTTCCCTGAACTCACAGACAGACGGGCAGGCAGACTGCCTAGCCAGATAACCTTGCTCTAAAAGCCCACGACAGCAGCTATTGAGAGAGAGAGAGAGAGGGGCAAATCTTTATATGAGGATACTGAGGTCAGAGAAGAAAACCACTTGGTTTCCAATTCTCCCCAGAGAGACACGGAGCTGGAAAGAAGCAAAATAAGTTGGCAGAGGGGGGCTTCGGAGCAGAAGTGGGGGCTGGGGGTGGAGAGCACGACTCACCTAGCACCGCATGCTGGTCGTGGGACTCCTCCAGCTCCTTGAGGCATTCCCCCAGCATGTCCCACAGCTCGTCCAGGCTCAGCTGCTCACTGAGCAGGGGCAGCTCGGGCGGCCTCTCCTCCTTCTCCTTCTCCCCCTGTGAGGATCCCTCTGAGGTGACTGCATAAGGAAGAGAGCCACAAGTCCTTCAGGATTTTGCTCCCACTTGAGATTTTTTTTCCCAAGCTAAATGCTCCTAACCATACCATACAGGCTGGCACATTAGTCACCACTAACTCACTGAGCACGATCAGAAAAGCCAGGTCTAATTCTGCACTGGGGGTGCTGTGCAACTTTAGCATGAACTGGAGTGACATGAGCAGTCTAGTCCCCTTAGCCACACCTCAGACACTCAGCGGCCCTGTGTGGCCAGCCGCTCCCGCAGAGTTTTGGTGGACAGAGCTCATCTAGTCCGGCGGCAGCAGCTGCCACAGCACCTGTGCACCTGGCACAAGGAGACTGCGCAGTGGTGGAATGTGGGAACAACAGTGCGTTATTCCCACTAAACGCTCACAGCCATCCTTGCAAGCCATTTGCTTTCTCCCTATTTTCTTAGTCAAGGATGGGTTCAGGACTTAAAAATCAGATTTTATTTTTTCTGATTCTAAGTCTGAGGCTGTGTTTTTTCTTTTTCTTCTTTTTTTTTTTGTTAGTCATCTTGTTCTGGGACAGTTAAAAAAAAATTTCTGAGACACCATGGCATGATAGATGGACCCACATAACTCGCACTTTTCCGGGGATCCATCGGAGGAGTATTCCTCACAAACCCTTCTCCCTCCCTCTCTGGACCCACCCGCTCTCCTCTAACACAACTGCCCTACTGCAATGTATTAGGCTTCTCCTTGAGCCTTGTTTTTATCTTCACACACTCCTCAAACCTCGCCCTGGCATTCCTAGGCTTGACTGCAGGCTTCTGCACTTGCAGCTTGTGTGATCCTGGGTCAAAAACACAGGAATGTTATCTACCTTTCGAAGTCCTAACGAACAATCAATGACTTACTCAAGCATTCCAACATGGCTGTCTTTAGGGAAAACACTTCACAGTAATGAGTTCAAAGGGGATGCCAGAGACACGATTGGTTTCGAGATGTGCTAATGATGGCACTGTGCGCCAAGAATGTCTCTAAGTGCTACATAAACATCAACCTGTTTAGTTCTAACAACCAACAGTCCTATTTTCCAAAAGGATGCTCAGACCATCAGATGATGTTTCATGCCTGAGAACTAGTAAACCAAGGGCACCAAGACTCGAAGTGCCACATACTGCCTGCTTGCCTCACTATTGTGACTGCAGCGCGTTCTAGCCATCAAACCCTTATCGACATCTTAACAACCAGCCTCCAGTGCACCAAACTGGAAAACACTGAGCTTAGGTATGCTGGGAAGGTGATCCCACAGTCACTTCCTAACACAGGCCCACCCTTTAGCTGGGCTGCACACACGAAGTAGGACTGACCAATGGACTGAGTATCTTGAGTACTGGGAGATGGCTGGTCCACATCCATGGGTGACTCTTCTCTCCGGACAGTTGTCTCCGACTGGTTAGACTCCGACTGGATAAAAGGGAGAGGAAGTCATATAACGAGCACAATTCTGCTTTCCTCACAGACAGACCAGAGGGTGGGCCTTCCACTTCTCACACATGGATTCTGGAAGGGCTCTGCCCACTTCTGGCGAAGAAAGTGTTCAACTCTCTAGGTCAGAAAGATGACATTCCCACCTACTTGGCTGTCGACCTCTTGTGCCTACTCAAGACACCAGCTATCTGGACACAGACTTCAAGTGTTCTTCTGGGGATAGGTTTTCTTTAAATGTGTGCACACGTGTGTACATGTGTAACTGAGAGGGGCAGAGGGAGGTTTGCTTTTTGTTCACTAAATTCACTAAAAGGGCACCATTAGGGGCACTGCTGCAGCCTCTCATGGGTGGAATTACTGCAAAAGACAAAATCGTTCTAATCAGCTTATGGGGAAGATACTAGGCAGATAGCCAATCTAAACAGGCTTCCCTGCTTTCTCTTTCTCCTCTCCTGAGGTTACTGCCACCTAATTCTAAGCTAGTTTCAGCATGGTCAATGAGACTACACTGTAAAATAGCGACTACCCACAAAGGGAAACCAGGTCTCAGGAATACTGCCATTTCTTGACTCTTTGAAGTGTGCCTTGCACACTGCAAACACAGGCAAGCACTGACAGGGTGTCAAAGCACACGTACACAATGCCAGGCTTGCAGGGCAGTCATGCTATACCAGCTCAACACTGAGCTAATGCTTTAGTACCTGAGTGTGCCCACATGCCTAGGTACCAAGGGATCAGCCACAAACAGGAGTGGCTATGACGGATGTCTATCAACTTTGGGACACCTTCAAAGGTAGGATTCCTTAGATGCCTTTGGTGTACCTGGCAGTTCTATGAAATGGGATGAAGTCTTGACCCCACCCTCCAGCCCCTCAGAACCCAGACACTTAGCATTAGGCAGTTTGCAAAAGCGCCACTGGTGACTGGATAGCTGGGAGTGGGGTATGATGGCCAAGCTTTAAAACAAACAAAACTTCAAACCAAACCAACAAAGCAATCAACAAACAGGAAAATATAAACAGAAAGTATCCATTACCCAGAAGCATTCAAATAGCAAACTTAATGCAAAAGCGCACGAGGTCATGACGCTGAACCCCACGATGGGGGGAAAGAGAGAGAGAGAGAGATAAACAGACGAATGAATGAGGGGGCCACAGGCATCATGCTAACCGTTGCTGCTTGTTGCTGTCTCCGCGCCCTTTGACCCTCACGTACCATTTGTATAATGGCATCAGCCTCAGCCTCCAGCTGCCGAACAGCTGCCTGGATGCTGCTAGCTGAGCCTAAACCGGAGGAACCTGGGAGAAAGAAAAAGGCAAGACATAACATATGAGGAGGAGGAAATGCCCCTGGGTTGCCAGCAGGTACCTGGCTGAGGTCTTTAGAGTTACAGCTTCAGTATACTCCTCCTTCTCACACAGAGATTACGGACAAGGGCAGAGGGGTGCTGGTATGTGACAGGGCTGTGTGGGGCAGGAGCAATGAGCTGTGTTTTCAGGGGTTGGGGGGGATTGTTTTGTAGGTCATGGCTAAAGCCATAGGCCTATAGTGATTTAGTTAGGAGTGGCCAATGATGGAGCAGAAAGGAGGTACACCCAGTGAGTGAAGTCATTCAGAACAAAGCTGGCCCCAAATTCCTTGCCAGATTCCTGTTTATCCTTCATTCCCATTGGCCCTAAGCAATTCTGTATGCATACATAGCTTGAATAAGAAACAGAATGCAACCATCACCATTAAACATGTCAAACAGGAAGGAGACAGGACATTAAATCCTGCCCTTCCTGCAACTCTGGGTTCTCCAACACCAACCCTGCCCCTCAACTGGACACTCCCGTTCCATACCTAGCCTGCCTGTCTGCTTGGCTTTCTTGTTAGCTCGTCTTGTGTCGTCCCGGAGCTGGATGATGACCTGCAGTACCCTCAAGAAGAACTTCTGGGTAGATGTCTTGGATGTCAACATGGACATAGAAGGCAGCTGGAGCTCCCGGCCACCCAGGGGTCGCTTCTGAGATGCCACAATTACCACATTCTCAGCCATGTCAAACCTAGATGGTGCAGAGGTGGCTTGCGTATACTGATAGTGTCAAAACAAACACCCAGAGCAAGCAAGTAGCTCATCGGTGTCAAGCAGAGGAGTAAAGAACCTCATGAAGAAATCGTGTAAGTACAGAGAGGCAAGTATGTAGAAGACAGACTGGAAAATCACTCAGAGAAAGGGGAAAAAAAAAAAAAGACCAGGCTTTGAAGTACCAAGAGCCACCTTTCAGAAAGTCCCAGAACCTGTCCAAAGGGTGGCCACAACCCACCTGCTCTGCATTTTGCCTTTTAGCTTGGTGGTCTGTGGCTGCTCCTCGGGCAGGCCATCGGGAGAGAGGGTCTCACTTTGGGCCCGCCGCTGCTGTTCCAGGTTGTATTCCCGCAGCTCGGCCAGCAGGGTACCTAGGCGGGCAGAGAGTTGGCGAGTGTTCAGAGACTTGGCTAGTGCAGTAGCTGAAAGACACCAGCCGAGCTAACCTCTTTGCCCAGCAGCAAAGAACCCAGAGTGAGTTGGCATTCTGTACTGTGTGCTCACAGGGCCAGCCACCTGGAGACCACCCATGTACCTGGCTTCAGGGATCGGTTGCACCCACATGAGACATAGTTTGCTGCAGAAGAGGAATGGAGCCTTTCTTGGAGCCTGGCATGTGAAAGTCTAAGTCCCAAATTCTCTCTTGAACTTAGGTTTTGCAATGATCTCAGACAAATTTCTTGATCCTTGTCTACCAGGTGGTTTATTATTGTAACCAGTGTGAATAAATACAACTTAACCTCTCAGGACTGCTCCAAGGGTTAGGAGCTAACTATGTGACAGTCTATAGAGTGCCTGGTCCATAGGCCAAGGTTGCATAAATGGTAGCAGTCAAAAAAAAGGGCAGAGGCTGGCAGGCAAACGCTCTCTGCAAGAACCTTGTAACTGCCATGCAACCGAGAACAGCATGGGCCATACAGGCACCCAACTCTTCAGACACTTGTGGGAAGGAGAAATCCCAAAGTAGGTAGTCAAAATGTAAGATTTTAAGGAGACCTGTGATTAAAACAGGGCTGAGAAAGTGCAAAGTCTCCAGTGAAAGGGAAGCTAGTTCTAATCCTTGATTCATTACTGGATCACTCCCAATGTTGCTCTGACAGGAAGGATGAAGGTGGCAATCAAACAGAGCTCTCTGAGGTTCTGCAGCCTCAGAATCACCCAGGAACAGAAGGCATCATACAAGCCCCGAGCCTGAAGGCAGAGCAGGCACACTGTGAGGCTGCCCTGATCAGCAAGGGGCTCTCAGAAGGGAGAAGACAGGAGGCAATGCTGGTCATCTTTTCATTTCAAATGGGGATAACCTTGGAAGATTTCACCAACACACAATACTTCACTCTTGTCATTACCTATCTGTTTACAAAGAGTATATCCCAAATGGCGGGCTCCGTTTAGTAGTAGCTTGAGAACAGTGTCCCGAGTCCCAGGGTCTCCCCGAGAGAGCTGCAGTAAAACATTGGCTGCATCCTCTAGGCCTTCTTCAGAACAAGAGTGGGATGTCAAGACCTGGGACAAGAAATGAAAAGGCGTGAGTCCCAACAGGAAACCCCTGATTGTCGGTACCTGCGTACTGTGCAGGCTGGAAGAGCTGGGACTTACCTCCACGGAGAGCTGCAGCTGGTTTTCTGTGAGGCCTGAGGACACCATCTTAAAGTCTGTACCACTGCTGCCTCCTTCACCCACCTTTGCGGGCGATTTGCTGCCCTTAGTAGAAGCTTTGAGGAAACAGACAGAACACTGTCAATCTCCATGAAACCCATAGGCCAGACAGAGACACCGGTGGTGGGGTCGGGGAAAGTTCTCAAGGTGAATGAAAGCCCACCTGCCCGCCACAGCTAAGCTGAAATGTTTGGGGATGCTGGGATTTCCACACAATCCCAGGCACCTGTCCCATATATTTCTCGTGTCAGAGGCCCAGGCATTCTATAAAACCTAACATTTCAGCTACTTATTTTGGATCTGCAGCAGGCTACAGTCTCCACCTTCTGTAGGTTTAGTCTGGCTATCCTAACACCACAGCACACCCTACTCTGAGAACATGCTGGAGGAGTTAGGCATTCTCTTTTGGTACCTAGTCCAGGGAAGCCGCTGTCATGGAATGCCTGCTGGTCCTTATGGGGCAGGAGGAGACCAGCTGATCCACTATCATGCCAGGAGGCCTACCTGGGCTGAGGGTTGAGGCAGTGGGTAGCAAGGGGTGAGGTAGGCATTCCCAGCATCCATCCATACTTACTTGCAACAGTAGTGGTAGCAGTTGTGGGGGTAGTCACTGTGGTTGAAGCAGATACAGCAATGGTGGTGACAGCGGAGGCGGCAACCAGGGAGGGAGAAGAAGTGATGGGGGTGGTTGCGGTGGGCGTGGATGTGGAGGAGGTGGCAGTGGTAGTGGTGGTAGACGTGGTGGACGAGGTGGCAGGGCTGGCGGAGGCACTGCTGCTGGAATTAGACTGTGCTTCTGAGACTTTGTTTTCTGGGAGAGCAATTGAGATGAGTGAAAGGAGCCTGAGAAGTTTCTCAGTCAAGAGGGAGCTCCGGCGGATGACTGGGTGCGACAACATGTTCATGAGCTGCCCCAATGGAGAGGCCTCGAGACTGTGTGTAGAGGTCTCGCCCTCGCCAGTAGAGCTTACTGGCACTGACTTCACGGAGTTCTTGCCTTTCCGGCTGACATTCATGTTGTCCAGTTTTACCAGCAAGTCCCAGAAGTCTGTACAAATGCCACTGCTGGTGGTCTGTGAAGAACACGGGCTGCAGGCCTGCTTACTGCCCTTCTCCCGATCGCTCTCACAGTTTGGTTCTTTGGTCCGTTGCTGTGTGAAGTGGCTGGGAAACACCTGCCAGGGAGAGAAGGACAGGCTTGGTCTACAGTGGCCTCCACAGTGGACAAGGCTGCCTTCTTGTGGGGAAAGACAGATAATGGCCCCCCATATTCTTTCGCTGTAGATGGCTTTGGTAACAAGAGGGAGGGGTCATACAGGAGCATTCTCCGACCGATGGCAGAGTGGCCTTGAGAAATAACAAGAGCTCTGAAGCAAAACAGATGGACAGGTAAAATTCTCTGAGCCTTAGTGTCATGGGGAGGACAACTACACTGACTTGCCAAGTGGTCGAGTTTACATCAGATGATGCATTCTGTACAAGTGCCTGGCACATGGCAGGCTCTTCATACATGGTAGCAGGGCTCATGCCTGAAAGAACACCGAGCACACCAGAACTAAGCTCTAGGTGCACTTCTATCACTTCCTAGTCACATGTCCTGAATCCCTTCTTCATTATTTCTGCAGATCACAAATTATAAAGGGTAAAGAGGCAAAACCCCACAGAGTGAGACTCACTAGCCACCTTGGTGCTGGGATTTCCCACAGGATCCCTTTACCATCCCCAGGAGTTGGCTTCCACCACGCTCCTCACCTTGGCTAACTGAATGAGTGTGTCCAGAACATGTCTGCAGACCACGGGAGCAGCCTGGGGGTGGATGTGGACAGTGGAGCCACTGCTTGTGTGCTTCTCCGTATGCTTACGCCCGCCTGAACGCTGGATCTGGAAAATGTTAGTCCTGCAGCCCAAGGCTGCATCCATGGACACAGAAAGCCACGAGAGCTGGTTGGAGCTCTTGGATTCCATCTTATGAAGCAGATCCAGGGGACGGTTCTCATGGCTGCTCGATCCACAGCTTTTGCTTGATTTTTTCCCTTTTTCCTCACTTGCGGAGATCTTGGGAGTTTCAATGCACAGCTCGCTCTCACTGCTGCGCTGCAAGATGGACAGGAGGCTACGGATGACCCAGTGCCGGGTCTGCGCGTGGTAACAGAGATTTCTCAGTACTCGGTGGAGACGGCTCGTATTGAGCTTCGGTTCATCCACAAAAAGCAGGACCAGGAGACAAGACAGGGCTTCGTGGTCTAGAAGGAGTCGTCCTCGGAGGCGGAGGAGAGTATCCACATTGCTGCCAGAAGGCCTAGAAATACAGCACGGATTTGGGGTAACGCTTGATGCTGGGGACGAGAATGCGCTGCAACCTCCAGGAAGGCTCACCCCAGTGCTGCCCTGATGAGTGGCTACAAATGGACCAGGCACCTCATAGTGCCTGTGTCTCTACAGTGCTGCTGTATCACCCACTGATGAGGTAGTTACTAAAAGGTTCTACTGAATGGGCCAGGTGACAGCAACTGGGACACACCAACCATTTCTAGCCCAGCTCATACAGCAACTGGGACACACCAACCCTTTCTAGCCCAGCTCATCCACACAGACAGGGGGAACCTGGCTGCACATGCGCAGGCCAGGAACTAATGCTTACTTCTGTCTGTTCTAGATCGCCTGGGGGCTACCTGCCACCTTCACATTTCTTTGGCATGCTGGATCCAACTTAATTCAGCCTTGTTAGTGGAAAGATGAGTTTCTCCTACTCATTCAAAGTCATGACCTAGAGGTCACCCCGCCTGCCTCTTTGGATTCTGGCTCCTCTACCTTTAAATCAAAGGAGTTGGATTAGCAGAGTTGGAAGCTGACGATAGCTCAAGGGAAGGTGGAAAAAGAGCCAAATTACCTGCTATGGCTACTGCTAGCCCCCATCTGGAAAGTGCCACCTCGCTGCACAGCTAGGCGAGTGTACTGTACTCCACGATTGCCGCTCAGGCGACTGGTGAAAGCTGTAAGGAAAGCAAAGTGTGAGTCTGGAGTCGGGGGTGGTAGACTGGGTCCGGGAGGGGCAAAGGGGAATAAACAGAGACTCCTGTGGCAAAGCGAGATAGTCCAGAGCCCTCCCACTTGCCTCCCTCTGTACCCGGACTTCGGAGAATGGCAGAGAGTGCAGAGGTACTGCTGTGCCCAAACAGACGCTCATGCATGAGCTGCCGCTGCCGGGCCTCCTGCTCTCGTCGCAGGGCTTGAGCCTCGGCTGCGATGTCAGGGGGCATCACGGCCAACACACTATCCTCCATGTCCTCTAGCACACTACGGCGGAGGTCTGAGGGCAGAGTCTGGATGAATGTGACAGGGTCCATGGGGGTGTCCGAGCTGGCATTCTGTGCCAGTTCCCGCCGCTGCTGCTCAGCTCTCTGCTGTGCCAGCACCTATGGAGTAGAAGGAAGTCAGTAGGAACGTATCCTGTGCCACACAGCCTGCCTGGCCCACCATCTTCCTCCTGACATACCTCTTCCTGTATGGCTGGAGGTAAGGCAGCCAGGAACTCGGGGCTCACTTCAGTCACTCCAGGATTTCCCACGACCGCAGGAGCTGAGCTATTGCTCGAAGGGGCAGTCCGGGCCGGTGGACGGATGCCCAGCTGGTTCTGTAGGACTTCACGACGAATATCATCAGGTAGGGCAGCCAAAAAAGAGGGATCCACGCCTTCGGGAAGACTGATACCTGGGGGAAGGGCAGATCATGATGTGAAAAGACCCACAGATGAACTGACACGATGCTCAAAAACAAGCCAGGTCACTGCTTAAGAGCCCTCAGCACTGTACTGCTTCATTATATACACAGGACCAGGCACACCTACCCACCCACCTTCCTTTGATTCAAGGCGGCCTAGTTATGCTCTTTCTATGCATGCTCTCCATCTGGATGGGACTGTTTGGCAGCCAGGTTCCTGCCGAGGCCTACTAGAACCAACCCTGGCATGCTCTGTGCACATATGGAGCCTACCTGCTAGGGGATCTTCTTCCTCACTGCTTGTTGAAGGCAGTGGCTCCTCCAGGATCCCTCGGGAATCGGCTCCCGATATGGCCACGGCAGAATCTCTGGTGGAAGAACTCTCAGAGGATGCAGGGGGAGAGCTGAGGAAAATCAGTCTTGATTGTTCTCGGCATCAGGATTTCGTATTTTGAAACCCTGCTACAGCAGCCCTTCTCACGGCAACCAGGCTCACGTCCCCAGAGCACCACCACATGCCATCCTCTTGCCCACACGGTCCTTACCTGTCCTCAGCTGGTTGGGCAGGTTCCCCTGACCCATCACCCCGGCCATGCACATTTGCCCCAATTGTTGGGGTATCCCCAGGAGTAGAGCTGCCTGCTGCGGGCTGCTCAGAATTGCCAGCTGATGAGGTGTCACCCACAGCCTCCTCTAGGGTACAGGAAGCCAGGCTGCTGGTGTCCATGGGAGAGCCTTCCAGTTGACTGCTGACAGCCGTCAATGCGTCTGAATCTTCAGCTCTCTCTGGGGAAAGAGAGGCTGCGAAGAAGTCAGAGGGAGAGGTTAGCTCTGCCTCGAATCAGGGCAGCACGACAGATGAGCTCTTTTCTTAGGCTGCTCCTTAGGGGCAGTCAGCTCACATCTGTCACTTCTCTGACTTCATTCCCTGTTGGTCAGTGGCTCCCCCTCAGTCTCACCTGCTGACATCTTATGCTCACAAAGGTTTATTTATTTCAAAGACAAGGTGATAAAGAATGAGAGGGGAGGGGAGGAGAGAGATGGAAGGAGGGTGACAGAAACAAAAACAACAAAACAAAACTCCCACAAACACACACAGAATCTTCCACCAGCTGGTTCATTTCCTAGTGCCCATAATAGCCAGGGCTGGGGCAGGCTGAAGCCAGGAAGCAGGAACTCCATTCAGGCTTCCCTTGTAGGTGGCAGGAACTCAAGTAATCGGGCCATCATCTTCTGGTCCTCCAAGTACACTGGCCAAGGAACTGACTTGGACGTGGAGGTGGGACACAAACCATGCACTCATATTCCAGATAGGAAGTGCCTGGCTTCTCGACCAGCTCCACCACAAGGCCTGCCCTGAATGCTTAGCTGTCACTTCCTCAAGGAACCCTGAATTCTGTCCCTTTCAGATTCCCTGCAGGCACCACTTGAACAACCACGTAATAGGTTCTCATGATCTAAGCAAACAAGCTTTCCTGAAGGAAAAGACCTCACTCAGGACAGTAAGGGCTCTCCAGCGCACACCACTGGAAGCAGAGTATAAGGGAGGGATGGATGGCAAGGAGGTAGGGATAGTGAACCACGAAGCTTGAGGCCTTATTTTAAAGCAGTGAGAAACAGAGCCCTGAGAAAAATGGAGTCTACTAGGAGGATGGGAGAGCTGTGTATGTGCAGCCATGTGCTTCCATCCTGGCTCTGCTGAAGTCAACTCTTAAAGCCAGATAGACCCCCAACTTAACCACTTAGTGACCCTGGGCTCACTTTGGAATTTCTCAGCTTATTCATGGAGAAAACACCAACTACTGTAAAGAACTATTTTTTCCTAAGAAATCAAATAATAAGGCTGGCATGGTAGCCTAGGGCAGAGTAACTGCCTTAGGAAATGGCCAGCACCACCGCCAGCGTTAGATATTCAAATAGAATGACTTGAGAGCAAAAGAAGCCTCTCAGATTTGAGTGCCTGCTATTCTCAAACAGGAAAGCTAAGGCAGTGATTTCCCCCCTTTCCTGTGTTTCTCAAAAGTTGAGAGATTCTACTCACTTATGGTGGGAGCTGGAGATAACTCCATCTGAGTGGTTTCTGCTTCTCCACTTGGCCTTGTGGGACCCAATTCCTGTGACTCTACAGGCATCAATAGCTGTGTAGAGCCCCCTCCTTCTCCAGCCGGGGACTGCAGCTCCTGAGGCCCTTGTCCCAAGGCTGGCGGGGCTAGGAGGGCTGCTTGCTGCTGTGAGGGCTGCAGAGTGCCAAGGGTCTCCTTGGACTCAGATGTAGCATCAGTGGAAGATGGTGTTGTTGGGTAGCTGTCAGGCATGGGAGTCACATCTTTCTCGGAAAGAACAACAATGAGGGTTAAGGGGAAATCGGCCAGTGATCACAGGAGCCACCCCAACCATCACACGCATCTTGGGATGTATCCCATCTAGTTAGTGGTGCAGAATGCTCTCCACAACCAATTCCTTGGTTGCTCACGTTAAGGCCCAGCACAATCTGTCCTAAGAATGAGTATGACTCTCTGTGGATGTCAAGAATAAAATCCTTTCTGTGCCCCAGCTGGATGGGGAAGGTTTTAGGCCACATACATAGGGTGAAGCTGAATGGAAAGCTGAAGGCAGAAAATCTAGTCTATCGACCCTGTCATTGGTCTGGAACAACCAAAGAACAGAATGTCCCTTAAATGCCTCAAAGTACACTTTCTATCCCCCTGTGCACATTTCTGTTCTGTATTACTAAGCACATGAAGTAATCTGAATAGAAATGTGCTTGAGTTCATGCCTAAGAGTAAAATAATACCCCACATAAGAAAGGAAAAGGCACTTTATAATGAGAGCATGTGCTGTACCCCAAATACTGTCTGCCCTTTTAAACCCCTTCTCCCTAAGTCCTGATTATTCAAGGCACATTAGTAAACAGAAGCAACACTGTGCAGGATAAATGTGAATATGCCACACATCAGGGAAAGTAGTAAGTTGTATAGTTATCTTCTTATTGGGGCCCAAAATCCCTACCCCACAACAATACAACTTACTACCTCACCCCGGCATGAGCAGAATCCTCAAGTAAAGGAAGTAGGGAAAACGCTAGTTTACCTGGCAGCAGACCCTTTCCAAGACCTTTTGCTAGATTAAGGGCATCAGGACACTTATCTTCCTTCATTGCTTTAAAAATATTGTGTGGAATGGTATTGTGGTGTGGTAGGCTAATTCCCTGCCTGTGGTGCCACTTCTATTTTACCCTAGTCCTGTTGCTCCACTTCTGATCCAGCTCCCTGTTTATGGCCTGGAAAAGCAGCTGAGGATAGCCCAAGTGCTTGAGCCCCTGCACCCATATAGGAGAAAGGCTCTTGACTATTGATTGGCCCAGTTCTAGCCATTGTGCCAATCATGGGAGTAAACCAGTGGATGGAAGATCTCCGCCTCCTTCTTTCCGTAACTCTTTCAAATAAAAAATAAAATAAAACTTAAAAAAATATATAGTGTAGGCTTTGGAACAATGATCTCCCAACATAAGTGCCAAAGAAGGTATATGGAGAAGCAGAAGAAAGTTCCGAGGAAATGGGGATGAGGGAGACACAGGAAACCATACAAACCAGTTGTTACAATCACAAAATGTGATTCTAAAAGGCTACTGACCTTCACTAAGATTGGATACAAAAAGTAATAAAAGCGTACAATCATATGGTGTAGCCTACAGAGCTATGTTTCCCCGAAGCAGATTGTTTAAGACCAGCAAAATTTTGATTTAAAAACAAAACAAAACAAGCAAGCAAGCAAACAAAAAAGCATACAGACTCATGTAGGAGACACCCACTACTATCTAGGCCATTGAAGAATGGAAATCTCATCGGCAACATTCACTGGAAATATTTTTGATTTCAATAAACTAGGAAGAACACGATGAACATGAAATACAACAAAAAGTGCATCCAATCTCTGCGATTCTGTTCATTTCCAGTGAGAAGTGGCATTTGAGAACCACTGTCATCAGGTGTTCTTGTGAAGCGCCATATCAGAGCGTTCACCACAGGACTGGCTAATCATCTCAATGGTGTGAATGCTCAGTTCTGGAGGTCAGAGCCACTCAGGACACGTGACCTTACCAAACAGGTGTCAGAATGAAGCATAACCAAAAAACCCTAAACAGAGAGCCAGCTGGAAGAGAAGTGTACCACCGTAGGAAAGACAGTAGACTGTATAGTTATCTCCAAGATGGGGTATGACCCTAAAACTATACAATCTACTACCTCATCCCACAGAGCACCAGTGTCCATCTTCAGCCCCCATGGGCCAGCTATACAGAAAGGTCTGGAAAAGAATCAATTAGCAACAGGTGGGAAAGGAAGGGAGAGTTACCTGAGAGGTTCCGATCAGGGGAGTCACTTGTCTTAGATCCACCACACTGCAAAGAGAAGGGACAGGTCAAGAGGTCACTCACATATGACAGGTGCCATCCCTTCATCTATCATGAGACATGAGATGTGGCTACAGTGTCATCTTGGTTAGGTTTCCCACCCTGGTGGTTTGCTGGGAGAAATGGAAGGAGTAACCAGCAGTGGAGTGACTTTCTTTTCTTGTCTAGCTGCAGTCGTGGAAGGTAGTCACCATGCATTGGGACTGTTGAGCAGCCATTCCAATCCTGGCTCTAGCTTTTGCCCAGAGGGTCACTTGAAAAATAAATTTCCCTCTGGGTTTGAATTAGAAAGAAAACAAGGTAAATCTACAGCGAATGTGGAATAAATACCTTCCCAAGTTCAATGTGAATTTTGTGGGATTCTTCAGGGACTCGGTTATCATGTGTATGCAAGAATCACATGAGAGCTACAGGAGAGATAGCCAAAGATTGAGTCCTTCCAGCCCTGGGCATTTACCTGTGGACTCTGTTCCCTGTTCTCCTTATCTTCTTTGCTTTTGTCAGTTATCTTTGTTTCTTCCTCAGCCAGTTGTTTCCTTCGTTTCTCCCGCCTTTCCTCCAGCTCCTCATCCCTTAGGAATTCCAGGTGATTGACAATGGGTACTTTAACCACTGTAGCAAAGAGGAAATCATCAGACACCAAACTGGTGGGGATGGAGAAAAAGCTAAGAGGAAGAGCTTGCAGGCAGATCGTAGGGAAGACAATCCTCCAAAACTTGGCCTAGCCCCAAAGGCTCACTTGTCCTGATAAGCAAGCTGACACACACCTGAGACACAGTCGTGCATGCTCTCGGCATCAAGAACTTTGCATTCTTCTGTCCAGCGGGTTAGGGCCGTGGGGATACTGGACAGGGTTCCTGTAGTGAACAAAGACAAGAAAGATTCTTGGCCTTGGGAAGTGTCAACTGATCCAAAGCGGCAGCGGTTGCTGAACAAAACCCAAAATTTGTCACCAAGGTCAGGAATCTAGAAACAATCAGGTTTGTGTTGCCCTTGACTTAGTCAATGAGTTGCTATGGCTCCTATGAAATGAAGATCCTTCAAGGCAGAAATTTCAAATTTTTGAAGGGAATATATGTATATGTAAGTATCCCAGAAACTCAACCCTACCATTTGCCTTGTCAACTTGCCTGCTTGGCTGGTGGCTGTGCTCTGGTCATGGAAAAAGTCATCTAGTAGTTCGTCGTCGGATCTGGCAATGATGTGGACGTCATCGTTGCCCACGAGGAGGCGGGCCCGGCCTCGGCTTTGTAGGGGAAGGCTACTGCTCAGCTGAAGGATGTCAGCAGCAGCTGAGGGACCGAGCAACCTGCAGGCCAATGGTGGATACCATGGTCATGGTTAAGCTCAAAGGCTCCCTTCAGCCTATTACAATTACAAAATCTTTTTCTGGATCCCTCACTATTGCATAACAGGATTATCAATCTAAATCTGCACAATAAACTTACAGGACTGTTTGTGACTATCACACATACCTGTTTTGAGAATTTTACTTGGGCTGAGGTTGCATATTAATTCCATAGTTCCTGAACATTGAGTGCTGCTAAGCTTCCATGTGCCAGGCACTGGGTTAGGGGATAATGCCTCTGATATACCCTCTCGATAGTTTGTGGCCCGAAAATGACAATATTTGAATTCACCTTGTTTTACTTCTTTGAAAAGGCTTTTTTTCTGCTAAATTGTAGGCAGAGACATCTTGTCCTGGCTTTGTATATAAAGTATTTAAGTGCCTGGCATAGGAGTGCCCTGGACTTTTATGTAAAATAAACCATACAGAAGGCTATACATGGAACCCCTGACAAAATAGGGCAGATATCCTACTTTTGTGTCAGAGATTGAGAAGGAAAGCGAGTGGGGGGAGGGAGGAGAGGGACAGAGATTGAGCAGTGGACTATAAATCCTCCCCTCCCAAAGCCCAGACAATGTCAAAGCTTAGCAAAGTCTTTGTGAGAGTTACCGTGAACCCAAAGGGTCTTCCCTTCGGAACCTACCTCTGGAGAATAAGTGGAGGATTGGGCTGGCGATTTCCAGGATAGTGAACATGAATGGTGTGGCCTGTATTGGCTGTCAGCTGCCTCAGCGTCCTCTGACTGCGTCCAATGCCCTGGGTTAGGCGAGTTGTGGAGGAGCCACTGCCCAGCGTCAGGGAGCTGTGGTCTGCATGACGTACCATCAATGGGTGGGTGGTAGGGATATTTCCTGGGGATGGGGGGATGTCTGCTGCAAGGATAATACGCAAAGGGATCAGTGCCCACAAGAAATTTGCTTCATGGTTGTTTAAGCAGAACCATGTATCCTGGGCCTTGCTTCCTCACACGGAAACCTGAGCTTTGTCCTTTCTCCCTCATTCCCACACATCCTCGACAATCACTGACACTACAATAGCTTCTGCCATCATCTCTCACCTACATACTGCAACAACCTCGTAATAAAATGCACAGTGCCCTTTCATAATCCATTCTGCACACTACAGCCACAGTGATGCTTCCAGCCCCTCAGACACAGGCTGCTCCCTTCACCTTGAAGACTCCACTTCCCTTTCTTCACCTGATCTGTTCTTGGCCTAAAAGGTCACTTCCTCTGTGACACCTGATTTGTACAGATCGGATCAGATCGTCCTTTATTCTGGGCTTTTCTTTCCATACTTCTGTGCTATGTCTGCTATTTGTTGCTCCAAAGAGACCGTAAACTCCTGTGATGGACGAAGACTGCTTTCTTGCTTTCTGATCCCTAACACCTAGAACACACTAGGCAATCCTCAAATTTTTGTTCACTATGCTGAATGCACAGAGGCTCAACTCTCAGCAAGACCGAAGAAAATCACGAAAAAAAAAAAGCAACAAGAATCATTGAAGTCATCCTTAAAATGACCTAATCCAACCCTTTTAATTTCTTTTCAACTTTTCATTTACAGGTGACAAACTGAGGCTCAAAGAGGTAAGATATTACTTGGCCAAGACAACAGACCAATTCAGCGTTTTATGCTGTATTTATGTTTGCGATTTGAGGTAAAAACCTACCCTCTCAAGACAGCTTGATTCTAAGAATTTGTCTATTAACTTGATGTTAAAAGGAAAACTTAGATGTTGAGGTGGGAAGGAGGCAGAGAGATATTCACTCTTTGCCTGGAAAAGATGTATCCTTGATGAACAGAGTGAATATGTTCAAATCCACCCCCAATGCCCAGCACAAAGGCGTCCATTCAGACCCTCAAGATTTGAGTGTCACAAACATAAGGATTAGTGATTGCCTTGGCATTGCAGCGTGCACACAGGTGCCAGACGCAGTCAGCTTTGGTCTCACTTTTTTTTTTTTCCTAAAATCAGCAAATCATCAAGTTGTCCAGGCTCTAAAAAGGCTGCCTGTTTACCGAGGTGGAGAGAACAAAGTGGTCTCTCACTAGTCCTTCTTGTAAGCACACACCACTGAGATGAATTCAGATATCCCTTGCCCCAGGAAGTCAGCATAGGAAAAGAAGCGCTGTTTTTAATCAGACTGACAGCTGCTGTGGTTCACTGTTTGGATTACCCTAGACAAGGGTTTAAGAATCAAGAGATAAAACCCAGCTGAGCCCCTGTGAGTCTTACTAGCACTGGAGAACATGTTGTCAAACTCAATGATGAGATCATCCTCCCGGTCAAAGCGCTCAAATCGGACCAAGGGAGAAGCGTTCATATCAGGGTAATCCTCATCCAATTCCATCTCAGAGCCATCGTCGTCATCGTCTTCATCTCCCTCTTCACCTTCATCATCCTCCTTAAGGGAAAATAGGAGATGGAGAGTTGCTGCAGGTAAGGATTTTCTGAAGATTGATGTCATGGCCACATGTGCACACGAGGGAGGGAGGTGCTGAGCATAGCTAGCAACCCAGACTGTTGATTTTCTGTAGCTCTGCGTTCCTATAGAAGAGATTATCTGAACCAACCCAAACACAGTCCCCCCTCACCTGATCATCTTCCTCATCTTCCTCCTCCTCCTCCTCTTCATCCTGACTATCATCCTCATCCTCGTTACTGCCACTGCTGTCCTCTTCCTGAGTGTGCTCCTCCTCATCCTCAGGGTCCAGGATATTCATGGAATCTAAAACAAAGGGAGCACATTGCAGGACTAACACTCAGTGGCTAGAAAACAGACTACTTGCAGGCCGGCAGACTGAGTGGGAAGGCGATGGGGTGTCTGACTCGGAGAGGAAGAACCAGATGTGGGGTGATGCACAGACTTATTGAGTCAGCCCCGACTTCCTGAGAGTGCCAATCAATGCATCAACACGCTGAGCAGGGTGGCTGAATGTGGAGGCTGGCTACAGGGCGGTGCTTGAGGAGCCATGGTCTAGGACTCGGCCACGTCTGCTGGTGCCCCCTTGTCTTTCCAGCCCTAGTTTTCTATTGACTGCATCCTGTTGGTAAGAGGGAATCTGGAGCGATGACAGCAGGTGGGTGAGAAGAAAGCGAACCAAGTAAGAAGTGACAAACTTTGGGCAAGCAGTAGTAACATGTTATTTGAAACACTGGCTGAGGATAAAGTGGATGGTGTATGTCAGCGCATGCAGACAGATGCTTCCTTATTCTGCACATGTGGGCAGCTGCCTTCAGGAAAACCCTAGTGTAGTGTCTGTCAGACGTGCAGGGCAAGAAGGGAGGCCTTTCTGGCCTCGGCACTCTCACCTTCTCGGTTGGCCTGCAAGGTGGAAGCTTGGCTGAGGTTGGAAGGAGCTTCATCCATCAGCACGTCCTCTTGTGATTCATCCTCTCCACTTCTGCTCACTGAAGGTTACAGAGCAGAGCCTTCACTGAACAACAGAGGACTTCCCTTTCCAGACTGGGTGCGCCTAAAGTAGCTATGTACATCTAGCAGATATCCACTGGTTTTAATTTTTTTAATTTTAAAAGAAATTTCTTTTTCTTTTCTTTTTTCTTTTTTCTTCTCTTCCTTTCCTTTTCTTTCTTCCTTTCCTTTTTTTTTTTTTTTTTTTTTTTTTTTGATGAGGAGGAAGACCTGGATTCTTCTCTGCTGTCAACTAACTAGATGAGCTTGGCCAGTCACTTTACCTGTCTGAGTCTCAGTTTCCTCATCTGTAAAATGGGATGATCACATCTGCCCTGCTAATCCCACTCATTGTGAAACCACAGAGGACAGTGGGTGTGCAAAAGCGTTGTATCGTTTAGGAATACATGTCTACTTCCATTTATCCATGGATTTCCTTGACCAATAAAATAAAAACGAGTTAACACACACACCCTTCGAAGTCAGGTGTCAGCAGGGCATCTTTGCAGTCTCCCTCTGCGATTTAAAAAGGGCCGCTCTTTGGGAATGCTCACTCTTCTTATGCTACTGAGCCTCAGAGGCAGAAAGCCCCCGGACTTCGATGATGAACTGAAAGGAAAGCGCTTTCTCACCCTACGGCACCCCTAGGCCTCCATGAGTTAACAATCTTTCCATGTGCCTGATGTATCATCTATACTGATGGTCAGTAACCCCCACCACCTCCCCCCCACAGGCAATGCTTCAGACCGGCCACAGGCCTGGAGATGGCTTGTGAATTTCTCATCTGTAAGACTGTCAACATCAAGACAAGCAGCAATCTAGGCTGGCTATGAGCCCTTAGGCAGAGCTGAGCAAGCAGATGATGAGAAAAAGGGTCCTCCCAAGAGAGACTGAGGCAAAGGAAGAGCCTATACTCAGTTCTGGGGCTCTCACCTATAATTGTACTGTTCCCAGATCCGCCATCCCTCTCAAGCAACTCATCTATCAGGTCCTCCAGCTCATTCTCAACCTGGAGAGAAATAGAACATACATATGGATGCACACAAATCTATCATTGTGCCAGCACTGAAACCCTAAAAAAAGCCAGCAAAGTGAGCATACATTTCTAGGATAATGTGTGACAGAAGATGTTACATAAAAACCACACACTTGGTGCTAATGGCACAGAAACTACCACGTGCTGCCAATCCACACTCAGACTGTCCTTCAAATGGGTCCATTGCCATGGTCTGATACCAGGTTAGTCTTTACACTGTCAAGGCATACACATACATGCAGATCTCCGTATAGCCAACAGCTTAGGACTGTAGGCCCCATTTCTTACCCATTACCACCAGCTCCAGCGATTACACTAAATTCTTTAGGGTCTTTCGAAGACTGTCATTTTAATGCCTTAGCAAGAGCTGGTGTTACAGGCAGAACGCAGTTTTAAGAGCTTCCATTAATGACCAGAGCCAAGGAAATCAAAGACCCTGGGCCCAAAGGCCTCAGGCCAGCTTTCTATAGAACTTCAACATTTCAACATGCCTAAATTTTCTGGTTGGGATCTATACTGTTTCACAGAATATACATGGCGCCTGGCCCTGCCCCCACCCCTCCTTTAAAACAATTCAAACACATTTACTGAGCACCTACTAAGCATATCATCTGGGTTCCTCTGAAAAGCAGACAGCATTGAGGCAAGGATCTGAAGTACTCACCCACCCACACCACCTGGGGGTTTGGGTTCAGCGCCGCAACAGAGGAATGCTGGGTGATCTGCCTCCCTACCTGCATCTCTTGTGAACTGAGCACCTCAGGCTGCCCAGCAATCACCACTGAGTCGGTTTCAGCCTCCCCATCCATGATATCCCCATCTGCCACCTCTGTCTGAGTGACATCATGATCCTCCTCCTGCACTTCTGCTTCCCCAGGCTCGCCTGAAACAGTCAACCAACCAGCAAAAATAATCAAAGGGTGCCTATGTGCTAGGCACCACGAGGCAAGTGCGAAGACAATACGGTCCCTTCCTCGGGCAAGTTCACATACAAATTCTCAGCAAATAAACGAATGGGCGACAAAGGAAAAGACAAGGCTACGTGTGAGGATAGCCAAACAAGGCTACAATTTGAAGGCATTCTTTGTGGGGCACATTCCCACGCCACTAAGACAGATCTCTGGAAGGCCAGCAGGTTCCCAGGGAAACAATACCACGCCAGAACAGTTGTGATTCCATGCCCGTAAAGCAGCTACATACTCCCTCCCCTCTAGCTCTCCACGCCATTGGCTCTGATTTCCCTACCTGGATCCTGTTGGCTGCTATTGGAGTCCTGGGAGTTTCCTTGGGAATCCTGCTCAGACTTGTTCTTGTTAGAAGCACTCTTGCTGCCAAAAAGGCTACTGGGCTGGTTCACAATTCGGGACAGTGTTTCCAAAGGTTTTAGAGCAGCATTGACTGTGTTGGCCATGTTGGGACTGAGATAACGGAAGATAAAGAGATGGAATGAGCACAGAAATACCAGGTGTCTTTCCACAGAGGCTCCTACAGCAAAAGCTATTAAAGGAGAAAGGGGCCGAAGAAGTAATATTCCACTTAGTACTGGGAAGAAAGTATTATTTGGCCAAACTCTTCCCACCCCCAAAACAAAGGTTAAATCAATGCCATGTTTTGTGGGGCCATACTGGGCATGTAAAGAACAAATTATTAGCTGGAAGGCAGTAGGTATGCTGGATGCTCAAATGTAAGCAAGAAAACCCTCCACCAGCTATAAGCCCCCAAATCAACAATGGTCACAGGAACAGCTTAAAGGTTTTAAGACCTATGGATTACAAACTATACTCTGCAGGGCTTCATATGGTTTACACAGTGAGGTTTGCAGGTGAAGGACTTGCAGGTGTATCAATGCATGGAAGCCAAGCAGGTGGCTCTGCTGATGTTCTATATGCATATTCATATACATGTGCTCACATTACCTAGATAATGGTCTCTGATATCTTGAGGTAAAAGAAAGCTAGGTTCATTAGAACAGCTTGTTCTTGTAATATAGCAGAGGGAACCTCAGGTGCCTGTAGTCTTGTAAACATGAATGGTGGGATAAATGGGCCAAAGTAGTACCAAGAAAAAACAATAGTAGTAATGGACTAAAATATGTTGAATATAAAAAGAACCTACAACTACAGGGATAGGAAAGTGATGACAGGGAGTCCTTAATTAAAGAACACCAGCTAATACATAGAATCAGGGCATCATATGTGCAAGCAGACATTTAAAAAAAAAATCACCAAGGAAGGCATAAGATCAAGGTCCTAAAACATTCACATAATCAGCACCTCAATGAGTACTTATTAATTACAAAGCAGAAATCTAACTATGTGATCCCAGTAATCAATTCGGGATCAACAATGAACAGCTGACATTTTGTGTCTCTGAGGTGATGTAAGAAGGACAATTATCACTTCTGCAGTTTTTAATTTTGGGGGGATAGCAAAAAGCAATCTTCCTGAACCTAAATACACAGGAGCAATTACACATTGTAGACAGACATTCTAGCCTGGGTTCTCTAAAAATAGTCAAATGTTGTAAAAACATAATTGGAATAATTAGAGGATGCCCATTTTACATTATCAACAGCTCACCTCTTAGATGATGCAATTGCTACCATCATGTAAGGCAATATTTAAATTCTCATCAACAGAAGTCAAAAGGGAAATGGTAAACAATCTCATTTAATCAGTCCACATACCACAAGGGATAGTGTTTTGTTTTTTAATCAAATGGACAAAGTCATACACATGAACATGAGAAAGAATGACTGGTTATCTCAATTTTTTTTTGCACCTTTAAAGTTTACTTTCTCTACAAACTTTCATGAAGGACTCTGTGACCACTTAGAAAATAGTCTCCTCTGCACCCCCAAAACTTTGCTTTCGGGTGGCTTTACTTTGGCAATTGGAAACAAAAGGTTTTATCCTTCCTTTTCAGTTGGCAATTCACTGCAGAATAACTCCCTCTTGGGTTAACTCATAGATAAATGCCAGCTACTAATTTGTAAAAGCAGCCATCCCTAAACCTCAGAGAAATGAACTGACCAAAGTAAGGACTATAAACTGTCAGGACTACTCATTATGCAATGCCAAAGAGGACATAACCAGATGTAGATAAAATCTTAATTGGATTCTGGTTACGGATTTGAGTATTAGATGGGATTAAAACTCATTTTACTAGATAGGTAGTCTAGTAATTTAAAACAACCCTTCACCCACTTACCTGCTTAGGTCAAGGCTATGAGGCACCCTGGCAAGGTCGTTAACCAATCCCTTCTTCAGGAAGAGTCGGATGATGTTGTTCATGCCATTGTGTTGGGTCTTAGCTGTGGCACTGCTGTAGAAGCTGGAGGTGGAGGGACAAGACTCCATGATAGTACTGATGATACACATCACTGCCTGCAACCTGGGAGACAAGCACGACACCTCCATCAGGCGAGTAGTTAGTTCCCATTGGCCAGCCGCATCCTCACTAACTTGCCGAAAATAACACTGTGGTGACTTTTCTGTTTTCTTCTGGAAGTAACATCTGAACACAAGAGAACGTACCCCCTTGACAGTAGTGTGATCTATATTCCACAAGCATATATTTTTAAAAACAATTCTGGGGACTGCCGTTGTGGTATAGTGGGTAGAGATGCCACCTGTAACAATATCACAAATGGGTTCCAGGTCATGTCTGAGTTGCTCTACTCCTGATGTAGCTCCTTGCTAATGTGCTTGCAAAAGCAGCAAAAGATGGGCCAAATCTTTGGACCCAAACAAACCACCCCTGTGGGAGAGGTAAAAAAATGCTCCTGCAGCCATTTGTAGAATGAACCAGCAGATAAAAGATATCGTTTTCTGTGTACATCTATTTGTCTCTGTAAATTTAACATCCAAATAAGTAAATTGGAAACACTACCAAAAATAAAGCTGGCTAACATGGTTAGTATCTTGCTTGTAGATTCTACAAACGCAAGGCAAATGCCCCCTTGTACTTGCAAAAATGTTACCCAAACATAATCGGCATTCTGGGGACTTATGAAGCACCTGAACTATTTGCAAAGATGAAAAGCATAAAATGCCAGCATGACCAGAACTCTTGTACAAGCAGTAAAAGAAACTATGGATTAACTCTCTTGGTCATTAACACTGGGTCAGGCCTGGGTTAGATTTTACCTGGCGTGTTTCTCTGTACTCTCAGCCATGGCCAGTGCTCGCCCTAGGGCTGCTTTTACTTCATTCACTAGGGCTACTTGTGCATCTGTGCCACTCCCTGCAGCAGCCAGGCTGGCAAGGAACAGGCGAGCCAGGGCAGGTGTGTCCTTGTCCTCTGCGTTCTGTGTATGTGGGAGGAGGTGGTCCAGCACAAACGCAAGCACACTGCAGTCCTGCAAAGTCATTAATCATGACAGTTACTCACAAGCACAAGTATATCTTACCACATGCACAGCAATATGGTATAAGCATACATGTTTTTTCATTGAAGTCACCCAGTGAATGCTAATCAGATACATTTTATCAAAGAGGAAACTGGGCCCGGAGTGATAGCACAGTGGTTGGATTTCTCGCCTTGCACGCGCCGGGATCCAATATGGGCGCTGGTTCTAATTCTGGCAGCCCTGCTTCCCATCCAGCTCCTTGTGGCCAGGCAAAGCAGTTGAGGACGGCCCAAAGCCTTGGGACCCTGCACTCGCGTGGGAGACCCGGAAGAGCTCCTGATTGGCTCAGCTCCAGCCGTTGCGGCTGCTTGGGGAGTGAACCATCAGATGGAAAATCTTCCTCTCTGTGTCTCCTCCTCTCTGTATATTTGCCTTTCCAATAAAAATAAATAAATCAATCTTTAAAAAGGGAGAAAACCAAGGCTAAAAGGTACAAGCTACATAAATAGCAATTCTATTACAAAGCCTTTTGGAAGCTTCATAAAGCTTCTAATAACCACAATGCATGTTATGCCACACTTAAAGAGCAGAAAGCTGGGGTCAAAAACTATAGCTGAAGGACTGTATTATTGCAAAACGTGGGATGATGGAGAGGGAAGAAAGAGAGGGGATGTGCTTATACCTTTACAATTATATAATGGAAAATAAAATCACAGCAAAAAAACAAACAAAAAACCCATTTGTTTCCCAATACAGTCTAGACATTGTCATGTAGTTATTACTTGATATTTCTTAACATTTTTATCCATGGCATTTTATAGAATTGTTCACAGAAAACCTACAAAAGAGATGAAGTCCCCCAACTTGATAGATGGGTATCTTGAGACCCAAGCAAAAGCGGCTTACACAAATTTTATTCAAGGGTAAAGAAATTAAATCTAGATTCCTAGATTGCTAACAATCCCTTTAGAATTTAATTAGATTACAGTATTTGCTGACACTGATAATACTACAACCCTGAGCTTCAAACTGGCTAGAGTTGACAGCAGGGTTGCCACTGTGAGGCAGAAGGGTCAGGCTGTTGCTGGGACACAGACATCTAACAGAGCTTGAGTCCTAGCTGCTCTGCTTTGGAATGAGCAAAGGTACAAGCTACATAAGTAGCAATTCTATTAATGTGCCTGGGAAGGTAGGCACAAATTCTTGGGCTTCAAACATTCACATGGGAGACCAGGATGGTGTCCCTGGCTCCTGGTTTCAACCTGGCCCAGCTCAGGCTGCTGCAGCCATCAGGGAAACGAACCACTAGTGGATGATCTCTCTCTCTCTTTCTTTGTTGCTCTGCTTTTCAAATAAATGAATCTCAACATAAAAAAGTTCCAGTTACAGACAAATCTAAGCAAAAAATATTCAACAAAGGTTAAAATAGCAAAAACCAAAAATCCAAAAAGGCCAAAACAAGGGAAGGAAATTAAGTCATCAAACTTTGTTTCTTTGTGAGGTCTGTCATGGTAACTCCTTATCTTTGACAGAAATTCAATTGTTCTTTTTATAACTCAGATTTTGGATAAAAATCCATTAAACCATTTAGAATTATGCAATAGTTTCACAACACTTGTCAATGTATGAAATGCCTCCATCTTGCATATTTTAAAGTGACCTTTTTGATTCTACTAGAAATAAAGACTAACTTTCTGGTAGTGATTAATGCAAACTTAAAACTGCTTTCTGAAGAAAATAATTAATGCCATGTGAAAACTGGAGGAGAGCTCTGCATTGCAGGAGTTTCTGCTAATTGGAGGAGTGGTATTGAGCAACTTACTTACCATTCTGAGCCTTCTCTCCTGTCAAATGAATGTGGCATTATTCTTACAATAGCATTTGTAAGTTACCCCCTGGGTACACAGTACTAGCAGATCACTGGATTCTTAGTAACTTTACAATTAATTGTTTTACCTCACAAGTGATACTAGTATAAATCCAGATGGTCAGAAATTAATAAAAACTTCAAAATAAAGCTTAACCAGAAAGGACTTGAATCCAGACGACATAAAGAATGGAATGGCCTAGCAAGAATAAAAGATTCAGATACTCTCCAGAGAACACATAATTTTAACCATCATAAAAACATACTAATAAAAATTGTCGTACAGTGGATGAAATGTAAAACACAAAGGCTAAGGGGATGAAAGAATCAGAGTTCCAACAGATTGACAGTAAAGATAGAGATCAACAAAAATGACTTGAGAATTGTTTGTGCAATTTGCTAAAGCTGAACAAATACATACTCTAGAGCAAAGTGATTCTAATCCTGGGCACATACCACTCAACCAAAGTGCTTAGGTATCTTCTCCAAAACACAAAGAACATTCATGGCAGTGCTACTTATGACTCCAAACAGAGGAAACTACCCAACCATTCCATAACAGAATAGATGGAATTTAGAAATGACAGGCAAAACTAAGCCTGCAAACATGTTAAGGAAAGAAAGCAAACACAAGAGAACACACACACTGAAGATCGCATTCAGAGGAGACACAGAACCACTTGGAGAGGAGCATCTTGCGAGTCAGTTGACTTCTCAGGTTGTGCACAGTTCGTAATCAAGGTAAAAATAGTATTTGAAATGACAGCTGCTCTCAGATCTAGATTCTACGACATCTGTGCTCCCCCCGTTCTCAGACTACTGGCTGCTTAACCAACCATGAAACAATGACATAACCCACAAAACAAGGTCCCCCTTCATGAATAAAAACCAGCTTCCTTGGGCATCCTTTTTAGACATACGGGAATGTGAGAGTTTCAAAGCACCCACTAACTTGAGAAATCTAACTTAAAGATAATTCTGTTACCATGGCATACATCAGAATTTCATTATTTTTCACAGCTCTATTGCTGGACAGTTAGGCTTACGTTTCATCTTTACTTATATTGCTACTACATCTGGTATCTTTGTAAGTACATCTGGAAGATAAATAGCTAAACTCTTTATTTATCCCAACCTAATTAAATGTCCCATAAACAACTCAAATTCCACATTTTCTCCTCAAATGCTACCCCTACCCATAAATTAAAAACAAACAACAGAAAAGAAAAAAAGAAAGAAATGGCTCAAGTCCCCGATTTCTCCTTCAAATCCAAGCTCTGTGTTCTTTGCAAAGGCTCGGTAAGCTCAATTTTACTCTAAATCCAATTCTTTACTATTTCTTCCTTTAAAATAGCTCCTCGCATCTATTTAACCAAACTCATGTTTATCTGAATTACCATATCAAAATTCTGAACTGAGCTGCTGTTTGTAATTTTTGTTTTGCCTTTTGCAGTCTCCACACTGTACCAACAGACTGTAATAGAAGAAATCAAACTCACTACTCCTCTTGTACAGAGCCTATTGGCTCTTCATGGTAAAAAGACCTAGCTCTTCAATTCTCTAGAGTCCTCTGATTCTCTCATCCTTGGATTATGCATGTATGCTTCCCTAACACAGAGTAGGTCCCCAAATGATGGAAGTATAACATCTAAAGTAGAAGTTGGGAAGTTTACCTCTTTGATCAGTTCAGACTGGCCCACAGTGTAGCTGTAGTTGGCAATCAGGGTAGCAATACCAACATAGGATCTCACCAACTCTGCCAGAAGACGAAGGATAGTGGAGGTAGGCATTAAAGGTTTACTGCCCTTGCCTTTCTGCTTGCCTTCCTCAGAGGCCCGGTCCCCTTCTTTATCTTTCTTCGTATCTCGAGACTCCTCTGGAGTCGCAGCAGCTGTGGGAAATCAAACAATGGGTCATTTTCATATTAGAAACTGGGACAAGCAAGTCAAATGGGTAAAGAATACTACTACTCCTATACTGGTCTAAACTGATGCTCTCCTCATGCTGTTGTAGAAGGACAGAGAAGTAGCAGCTCCTGGAAGGTGCATGATGCCAAGTATAAGAGAAAGGCTTTTTGTACCTTTGTTCAAGCATCTCCCACCTTTCCTCCTTTTATATATAATTTTACGCTCTAGAAATATTCTACTAGTACTAGCATGCTAAAGCTGTGATGTATACTTTGCGTTGTTCTCATATGCTTGCCTGGTGCATACTTACGAATGCAGTTCAGCTCTAATAACTTCCTGCATAAATGCCCTCCTATCTTTGTTGCAGATCTCACTCACTATACAAGGTTCTTTAAGAACAGTGAATATATCTGATGCATATCAGTATCTAATACAGCCTGTCAAATAGTGGGCACCAATATTTCCTTTAACAATATTTCCACCACTCATACTATGCACTACACATGAGCAGGGAGCCCAAGCTAACGAGTAAACCAATGTTTTTATTAATTATCAGGCTTTTTTTTTGGATCTTCAAAAAAATGTATAACCTGAAACACCTGTGCCAAGAATTAGTTCTTGAAAGGTCTCATTAGTCTTGCTCCCACAGGATGTTCCATTTGGGAATTAGAAGGCAGGACGTGGTACTATGAAAACCATATAGCTAGAACTACAAGTCTTTGACGTCTGCTTATACAAGGAAGCCAGAATGACATGATGTGGGCTGAAGAACACAACTGAAGGATGCTAACTAGCATAGTTTTACTTCCAACTAATTTCAGGATACAGAGAGGCCCTTTATTTGAACACTGAGTACATCTCTAAGAAAGTTCAAGATACCCACAATTTCTAGAAGCTGTTTTTCCAACAAAGAAGAAACCTGGAGGGAGAAACAATTTCTTACCTTCTGCTTGGGTGGCCCCAGCAGCAGGATTCTCAGTGGTGGCACCATCTGCAGCAAAGACCTGACTCTGTGGAAAGAGCAAACATTGAGCCATAAAAGACTGTAAATGGCAGGAGTCTTTTCCAGATTACTGGCTGTGAATGCTACAAACACTCTTTGGCTGACTGTGTTCAGAAATTTCCCCTTCATACCACGAACATTTGGAAACCTATCATTATAAACATAGTAACTCCCCAATAAGTAGGTAGTTGGACTTGACTGGAGTATAAGAGGTTGGACTCTATGCTTGGCATATGCTTGCAATGAGGGAATCTCAACTGAACTTGAACTATGGTTATGCAACAAGGTGGAGGAACCCACCATGGGGGGAGGGTGTGGGGAGAATCCCAGTTCCTATGAAATTACAACACAATGTAATTAATGAATAAATTTAATAATTAAAAAAGGAAAAAAACCACAGTAACTTGGAAAGCAGGAAAAAAGATAAAATAATAACTTCTGGAAATAATATCCAACAAAAGGTAAAAAAGAAACCCTGGTGATGTGAACATCACATTTTTAGGCAACAGATAATTTTCACTTACATCAAAATTAACACTTTTGAAATTTCCCTGGCAAAACTCAAAGTTCTGGGAGAGTACAGACATTGCAAATGGAGATGATTAGAGGCTGTTGCAACCGACTTACATTAATGGAAAAACCTGTTTGTCCGTCGAAGTCACTGGTCTGACGAGTAAGTGACCGGTACTGCTGGTACACATCATCGCCCATGTCTTGCAGGAGTTGGCCAACTTCTTGAGTCATAGCCGCAGGTTTACTATCAGATTTGTCGGCTATAAAAACAGGACAGTAAAAAGAGGAATCAACAAAATTCCACTTAATTGTTTAATGCGAATGTAGCTTGGTCAACTTTACTTTATGCTGCTAGAACTATTTACAGAATAACACATCACTGAATTTTCAGAAGCAATGTAAGCATAGTCACAGCATAATGACCTTTGGGTCACTGACAGATTGCACAAGTGATGACAAAACGAAGCCCCACTGGGCAGCAGACTATACCATCTGGGCTTGCACAGTGTGTTCCAATTTGTCCTTGCCACTATCTCATACATGAGTGCATGACAGCAAGCATCTATGGTGTACAGAATTCTCATAATATACACTTTTCATGAACTTTGGCTACATAAACCCTTTGCATGGAATTCTCTGATTAAAACAAACTTTAATGCAATTTAACATGAACTTTTTGGGATTACAGTTATGATAGTGACCAGTCTTATTGGAACATTAACTGGACTTTTGCCTCTTTCTGAAGGACTTATTTGAAAGGCAGCGTCAAGACAAAGAAAACATGTGGAGACTTTCCATTCACTGGTTCCCTCTGCAAATGGCTTCAAGGGACAGACAGTACTGAGCCAGTCCAAAGCTAGAGCCTAGAACTCCAGCTGGGTCTCCCATGTGGTGACAGTGATCCAAGCATCTGGGCTATCTTCTATTTCATAGTGCATCAGTATATAGGTGACGGCCAGTGGAGAAGCCAGGACTTGAGCTGGCACTCATGTGGGATGCAGTTGTTCTAAGCAACCACAACTTCTGACCACAAGCAATTAACTGTCAGTCTCCTTATTTTCCTGAGCTGTCATCATTAAGCTTTAATCAGCTTGCAGTGGTGTAAGGCTTACAAAATGGGAGGTCAATACATGGTTACCACAGCTATATAACTAAATTATTTTGGGGAGCAGAGGATATACAGTTTCTGTGGTGAGGAAGCAAGGGATTCTATGTATGTATCACAGTGCTTTTTAGACGAGAAGCACTGCAATATTAGTATTTTCTTGATTTATTCAAGGCAGTCTGCATTGAATTTAGTACCTCCTGAAAGAAATGCACAAGGACATGAATGCAATGTAACCCTGCTTTCCAAGCAGTTCAATCATGATATTCTCAGTGCTTACAAAACACCTTAAAAATACTATATTTTCACTACAATTATAAGATGATACTGCCTCCGCTATTAAGTATTTTGTTCTTCCCTCTTTATGGTGATAAACTCATTCAAAACTTCCACAATCGTCTCACCCTCATCATTCAAGAATCATTTCAGAATTTACATTAGGAAGCGTTCTCAACTCTTACCCACCCCTGCCTAAGCAGGCCACTTGCATCGCCCTAGGAAACATCACTACCTGGTGGTACTGGTCATGCTCCAGGACTTATCAGCTTCCTCAGACTTGCCTTGTGTGTCTCAACTCATCTTGAGTCTTCAGGGAGTGGGTGGGTACACTATCCCATGAGCTGGTTAATCAGACCCAAGATAAACAGTGTGTTTTCCAGTGCCAAAACTCGTGAGGACGGCTAGCCACATACCTTCCTCTGGAGCATGGTAAGCAGCCAGAGCATTCAGCATATCATAGATCACTTCCTTGATGGTATCAGGAATGACTGGCAGAGATGATGGCTTCAAAGGCGTCGTCTTTACCAGCTGTACAGCGTTAGGACCTTTAATTCTAAGATTCTCAAATTCATCATCTGATGCTAAGCCAAAATAAGAGAACAATCAGTCAACAGTGAACCAGTTCCTAAATTTGAAATGAACATTCAAAGGTGCTCATGACATAGCATTAGGGCTAATCTTTAAGTAGTTCACTAGAAAATATGCTTATTGCCATACTCAATACTACAGGACTTAATATAGCAGTGCCAAATAGGAAGGACTTGTGGGTTAGACGATTCTTTATTGGATTCAGAAAATTCTTTCCTGCCTCATTTTGTCAACAAGAGATGATCGCTTTTTTTTCCTTTTATTTTGATCCTTTTATTGTAATAGTTTTCAAAAGTGTAGGCCAGTCACCTTTTAGAACATCCTAGAACTTGCATTTATCTTAGTGTTTCTTTGTAATGAAATACTAGTCAAAACTCTTTGGCTAGAATGCACAGATGACATTACCCACTGCAACACCCAAGACAGACATCCATTTGTCTCATAATTACTACGTTATATGTAACCCGTAGCAGCAGGTAAGCCCCACTACCCTACTTATGGAGCTCTTTGAAGGCAAGGACTGCACTGGCTGAATCCTTGATTTGTCTGGAAGTAATTAGAAGATGCTGAGGCACCTAGTAAACTGACCTAAAGGACTAAATCAGCCAATGTTGCAACATTTAGGCAAGGAGGCCATCCAAGTTATAGACCCCCTCATAGGGAAACCTCAGGAGTTATACCAGGCCATCACCACAAACGTGGCCAGAAACAAGTCAAACCCACCAGTTCCTGAGCCTCGAGGGGCTGGAAGGGCGATGCGTATACAGCAGTTGGCCACTTCTGTGAATATGTCTGGATTGCGGCATGCAGCTGGTCCAAGGACACGAAGGATGTAGTTGATCTCCCGAGAGCCTAGGCTGCCTGATACGACACCAGAGGTAGTGCTACCAGCTCCACTTGTAGCTGCTGAGCGGACAACCTGGTAAAGAAAGGGAGAAAAACTGCCAATTAAGCACAGCGTTTTAAAAATACAAACGCTGTCAAGGAAATTGAAGGATTAAGATACTAAGCAAGCTTAATTAAAATATTAAGATGTTTTATTTTTAACACCTTGTCCTATCAATACTTGATTAAAATTATGACTCACAAAAAGTTGCGTCATATTTCTAAACCATCAAATATTCAGATTTGAGCTGCATGCTCCTTGCAGTAATCAGGAAATGTGCTTAGATCATAGATCTCAGGTGGCTTCCATATTGCAGTGCCAGATTCTAGCTTGCCCAATGTCATCCCAATGAGTCAAAATATGCAATACTGGTATATAAAAAATGTCATAACCTATCCAGTGCCCTATTGAGAGAGACATTAGCAACGTCAAGTTTCTTGGTATTAGAAGCAATTCCACAGCTAACCCTCTTGCGTAGGCATGCCTGATGTTACTGCTCAGGAAAACTCTTAGCCATAGAATTTCAAGGTCAGAGGCTATCCTAAACAGCAACAAAATGCTGCTCCATAATGTGGCTGCATCAATGTCTACTCCTACCAAAAGTAAGAATATGCCTGGTTTTCCATACCTGCACCTGTACCTGGAAAAGTATTATCAACCATTTTCATTTTGCCAGCTTGATTATTTGAACTGCCACTGATCACCCTTTGGCCTAGATCCCACCAAAATTTGTTTCAAACTTTGAAAGTTTTCCGCTCATCCAACAAAAAATTGTACATTTTTCTCAAGCAAATTAACCATTTAACCATCTACAATGCTTTATTTTGTAGTGTGCACTTGTTGGGCTGTGTTCTAACCCTAAGTAATTGTATATACTGCATTAAAATCTCTATAGTATAGGAGTGCCAGATCTGAGGTGAAATCGAACAGGGTTAAGAAATGTTTAGAGAATCTTGAGATGTATATGAAATGTAACTGGCACCACATTTCTGGCAAATCAAGTTAAATTATATTTTAAATTTTCATCTGATTTCTATAGAGTTCTAAAACAAAAATCTTAAATAAACCAAGACATGCATAACTATGTATACTGTAACATGACTTTAAACATGGGAAGCAATGTGTTGTGGCACAATGGGCTAAACTGGTCCTTGTGATACCACTCCATACACAAGAGCTTTGTTCGAGTCCTGGCTACCCTGCTTTCTAAGCCAACTCATGTACATGGTAAAGCAGTGAAAGATGGCTTATGTCCTTAAGCTTTGCATCCGTGTGGGAGAGCCTGAGTTTTAGGATCCTTACTCAAGCATGGCCCCGCTTCAGCTATTGCGGAACACACGTGGAGTAAACCAACACACAGAAGCCGGGAATCACTATCTTTCAAATAAAGTGACTATTTTACCAAAAAGACTTAAATAGAAAGAACTTAAACAGAATAACATGTTTGCCAAATCTTGTTCTGTTTGTTTTAACAAAATTACATTTTTATTCCTTTGTATTGACTGTATTCTGTCTTCCATTGCTTTAGATATTTCCTAAAACACACAAACTAGTTTTTAAGCTTTGTCAAAGGTGTTTTTCAAGTGCCTCTCACTGTGCCTAGTAGATCCTAATGATTCAAAAAGCTTTACAACACTTTTATACCCTGGAAAGACAAGGTTTTGAAAACAAGTTCACGGGTGATTGCCTGTGAGGTACTCTCATCAAAGAGTTCCTACATCGGAGTCATTACTACAGTAAATTTAATTCTACCATGTCCAAGCAAGTTTCCGAGTATACAGCTGGGGAGTTCTGCTGTAATACATATATAACATGAAATACACATGAATCTAAATTCTGCCGTAGTATGTATAACATGAAGTATATATAAATCTAACTATGTATCCCAAGAAGCATCAGAAGTTATTGAGTTCTGAGACCAAGGAAAACAAAGATAGGATAGAGAGCTAAATCAGCAGGACACTATTAAGAATCACCTTTTCCATCGTATGACGGAGTGTGCAGGGGTCTTCAATGATGTGTCTTAAAAGAAGTGTGACCAGAGGAGTAAAACCATTAAAGCCCGAGCTCTGGGTCAAATTCAAGATCATGCGGGTACTCTTCAGCTCTGCAAACATCATGGCATATTTGTGGTCCCGGGTGAGCCTCAGGCAGAGGCGCAGGGTGGCATGCAAAGTGTCTGGGTCCACAGGGACTCCCAGCATGCTCACACAGGCCCGGATTAAAACAGTCACCATATCTTCTGTCAGGCCCTGGATCAGGATGTCCCCGATTTTTGTTTCTTCCAGGCTTGTATCCTTTTCACTATTTGTAGTCTCTAGAGCCAATGGAGTATCTATAAAGAGGAAAAACAAAAACAGTTTGATTTGACACCTAGGTTCTAACAAGCAAAAAAGAGCACGCCTCCCATATGACTGACTGCTCAAGATGTGATGTGGCTCTTCGACATCTGATGAAAATCCCTGCTAATGCACCTGGGAAAGCAGCAGAAGCCTGTTAACATGCTTGGGACACTGCACCCACGTGGAAGGAGCCAAAGGAGCACCCGATTCTGACTTGGCCCAGTCCTGGCCACTGAAGCCATTCGGGCAGACGGACCCATCTCCCTCTGCCTCTACCTCTGCAACTGTTTTATAAAAATACATAAAGAAATCTTTAAAAAAGAGAACAGCAATTCTCACACCAGAAGAAAACGCATGTAATGAAGATTGTGTCTCTTTAAAGTGTAAGGCAATCTTCCAGAAAGCTAGCCAGTCACAATGCAAGTGTGCAGACATTAAGCCTGGGCTTTAGACATCATAGACTAAAATATGACTTAAAATTGGAAACAAAATCCTATACCATTGCCTTTATTTTCTTTACGTTTGATATCCATTTCTTTGCTTTCTTCCAGGGTCTTTTCCAGTTCCTGTCCATTGCTGTTTTTTGAGTTTTTATTCAGTCGTGGGACCCTGAGAAGAGTCAGCATCACAGGGCGTCGGTTCCCCGTTTCCTCATTAACCTAGGTAAGATGAAACATAAATAAATAAATATATATATGTATAAATAGATAGATAGAGATAGATAGATAGATAAAAGAAAAAGAACCTCTATGCAACAAGGAATTATGTACGAGTCTGAGAAGTGACTTCCCAAGAACATGCTGCATCCTGAAGAAATCCTGGCGATCTACAGGGATGAGCAAATCACACACAAAGAGAACCCAAAAGAAAAGTAGCAAACATTGAAGCCCTTTAAACTTTCCAGCAGAGCAAGCATCTACCCCAATCACTCTCTAAACCTTGACTGGAAAAAGCCACTTTGAGGAAGCATAATGTCAAACTGCCACAGATTCATGGTTGGTTCCATGACTGTATTAGATGGCATTGTAATACTAAAGTGAAACTAAACTACTCCCTGCAGGGCCATCATTCCTTATGGGTGTCAATATGAGACCTGGCTGCTTCATTTCTGATCCAGCACCCTGTTAATGTGCCTGGGAAAGCAGCAGAGCATGGCTCAAGTACTGGGCCCCTGGTACTTACCCTGGAGGACCTAGCATCAACCTGGCTCAGACCCAGCCATTGGTGAGGGAACCAGGTCATTAGTAAGGAACTGCATCGGAAGTAGAGCAGCCAGGAGTGAATTAGCACCCATGTGGAATGGTGAGCCCCCCGTAGTGGCTTATCTTGCTACACCACGGCACCGAACCCTCAGATAAAAACCCTCAGGAAAAGCATAACTCAATTCTTTGAAATAGCAAAATTTAGTAGTCGTAATCCTGCTGTTTTGGAATGAAAACTGTGAGGGACACCTACCATATTCACCTCTTTTCAATACAGTTTATGGTATTGGATAAGTGTATACCTGCACCATTGTAGTGAACTGGACAGTGTATCTTCTTCGGCCTGCAGTGAACCGCACACTTGTTTCTCCTGATTTCCAGGCAGAATCAATAGTGCTGTTGTTGCTTGCACTGTAACTACACCAACGCCCAGAGCGGTCATCAAACCAGCGCCAATTGTTACTGTTGGACTGTAGGTACTAGATGTGAAAGCAAAAACATTTTCTTCTTTGTATTTGCTTCAAGTTCGTCAGTATTAGTGACATCATAATCATTTACCAATAAATCTAATTCAGGAAAAAGGACTACTGGACATGTGACATTATGAATACTGAGTTTGTATTTGCCCTCACATTCCTTAGCATTTATTTAGGCAAAAATCCACCTTCTCCCTTCCTTTTTTTCCCCAAATATTTTCCCGTAAAGAGGATTGCTCATTTGAGATATACTGCAACAAAAATCTGCTCCTGAGAAAGTACGCAGGCAATGTAACACATGGACATCTTTGTCTTCGGAACTGTTGTTTACTTAGTCCTTCATGTAGCATCAGAGCCACTAATCCTCTCAAGACTTTACACGCTTTAAACAGTGACTTCCAGAGTAAAAGCTTTGCGGCATTTGACGAGCAGTTCCATACACAGTTAATTCTACCTCCCTACTCCATTAAAAGAGACATCTGTACAAATTGCTTAAGAAATGTACCCTATCCACTGCTCTCCAACATTCTCTCCTGAGCTGCTCCTTTCGAAAAGCCGCAATGTCCCGCCAAGCAGACGAATGCCCCACACCACACACCTTAGTCATCTGCGCTCTCCTTTTCGAGGATATGGCTGTCTTCTCGTAGAAGTCGATCAGGAGCAGCACTGGGGTGATCCACCTACAAGTGAAAACAAAAATGTCTGAAATATGATGTACAAACTGGCAAACCTCTCTTGATTCCATTAGGCATGCCATGATTCATCAAAACACTAGAGTACTCAAGATTTGACCCACACAGGAACCAGAAAATAGGGGGTCAAAATCCAGTACAATGCAAGAACAGCTGGACGTGGTAGCCTAGTGGCTAAAGTCACCGCCTTGCATTCCACGGGATCCCAAATGGCTGCTGATTTTAATCTTGGTGGTCCAGCTTCCCATTCAGCTCCCATTCAGCTCCCTACTTGTAGCCTTGGTAACCTGTTCCTAGCTGGGAGACCCTGATGAGGCGCCCGGCTCTTGGCTTTGGATTGATATAGCTCTGGCCATTGCAGGTGCTGAGGGAGTGAATCAACTAATGGAAGACCTTCCAGTCTTGTCTCTCCTCTTCTCCATATATCTGATTTTCCAATAAAAATAAAATAAATATATTAAACTAAATAAATAGTTACTCACTTTGGGGTCTGTATCTCTTTCTGTTCCTTGGCGGCCTGGAGGCAAGGCTGAACCACTTCCAAGAGTTTGATTAAAACATTAAGGATGCCACTGGATTCAACCACCCAAGCACAAGGTAGCTTCAACTCCTAATTTGTCAAGGGGAAAAACAAACAAACCAACTACATATCAAGTAATATTCAGTACCAAGAAGTAAGAAGCTGTAGAACACTGAAGCAAATAGTAAGACAAGTAACATAACTGAAATCAAATTCCACCTCCTTCCACTACCTATTGGGTAAAAATGCGATGAGTCGCCTGAACTGGCTGGATTTTATTTTCTGATGAATCTAAGAGAATTCAATTTTTATCTCCAATAAATAAATGTGTCCTACAAATTGCCTGGGGCATTACTATGTGCTTAATATGCATGCTCTTATTTACATCAATGGGAGTTGTCATCCTTCACTATGTGGGAATTGTAGTCTCTAACTTAGAGACATTTTAGAATCTTAACAAGGCAGATGGGATAAGCACATTACTTTTTTTGATCCTGGGGTTATAGGGCTACACTAAAATGTTACATTTGAAAGGAATAACCAAAAGATGAAAATGTATCTACAACATGACAAAATATTCAGACAGTACTGGATAAAATAACATCTTATAACTATATTTCAATTGTTTGAGTAAATAGAAAAAGACCAGAGGAAAATAATAAGACTGATGGGACCATGAGGGATTTTTCGGTTTTGTTACTCAGAAACTCCAACTGTAAGAACTTGCGCATCCCTCCACAAGTATATATAATGCCATAAAAAATGACTATGTCTATCATAAACGAAAGCTATATGATAGAAGGAGGTACAGCATTTGGCCCCTACATTGGACTTACTTCTGGAATCGCTGTTAGGGATGTAGTAGAATATGTCCTATTTAAACTTTATCGTGATGAGCTACCAATGAACAACTCATGGTTAATTATCTCCTAGTTTCTATGTTAATTAGAACAAGAATCATGCCTTGTACAAACCTTGCAATTGTCTCAATAAATCTGACCAATGAGGAAAAGAAACGAAGAGGAATCTGATTCTACCTGATGCTTGCCACCTTCCCATGGAACAAATTTAATTTCCACACTCCTCCACTTACAGGTGCACAATGGTGCAAAAACATTCCAGGACCACATTATGATAGCAATTTGAATACTCTCCTTTTGAATTGCCACCATATAATCCTTTGTGACACAATGTAGTTGAATGACACACATATGCCTTCCATGAACACACGCAATGTTGCACTGCTGGTGCCACTGCTGTAGCACAGAACTGTATTATATACTATGCACATCTTAACTTAGGGGACGCTGGGTTCTAGAAACACAGGGATCATGCCTCATAGCCCGCTTTAAATTCAATGTTTCACATATACTAGGTACTTGGTATTTCTTTCATATATCAATTATAGGGCCCAAAAGATTCCAAGTCTTACCTCAAACAGCAAAGTTAAAAGCAAGATTCTAGTAGCCAAATTGGAGGCCTGGGGGAGGGTAGCCATCTGGCTAATCCACTCGGACACAGTTTTTGTGTCACTTGTTGTTAGTGGAAGAGCAGCTTTGATCAATACGTCAGCAGCTTCCCAAACCTGCCGGGGGATGGAAGATACGGAGAGGAGTCAGGTTTAGCCTTTTAGCATACTCCTCTCTAAGGTAACAGATTCACTGAAGAGAGGCAGTTCAACAGTAACATATAGCTATCCAAAGGATTTGGCACTTGTATCAAAAGATATATATGCCCCTAAAGGATGATCAACAAAATGACTACTTTCTTGGACCACATTATAAACAAGGAAATTAATATTCCAAAAACACTTTTAAGGCAGTGTGGGAGATATATCTGCCATTTGTTGGTTCATATCCCAATGCCTCCAATAGCCAGGGCTTAAAATGCTCTCTGGGAAAAAAAATTCAATAATTTTTTGTAGATGTCACCACAAATGATTGCATCTTTTGATTTCCATCTTCATTGCAGCTTATAAGTTATGAAATATAATATTATTCTAAGTGTTATAAAGAAATAGGAGTCCTGTTTACAGTTTGCCAATACAGAGAAATGATACTCAGTGAGAGAGGAATGGTGACATTTTACAAAACCTAACAAATTATCACACTGTATTTTATAAATGTGCACTGTTACCCAACTGAATATACAGCATTCCATTTGGGTGCTGGTTAGTGTCCCTCCTACTCTGCTCCCAGCTTACGGCCTAGGAAAGCAGTAAGGCAGAAGAGGACAACCCAAAGCCTTGGCAGCCTGCACGCATTAGAGACCTGGAAGCAGTTCCTAGTTCCTGGGTTCGGACCGGCTCGGCTCTGGATCAGCTCAGATCTGGCTGCTGTGGCTAACTGGGGAGTGATAGAAGATCTTTCTGTTATTCCTCCCCCCTCTCTGTAAATTGAGCTGTCTTTAAAAAACAACAACAACTAAAACCCCTCTTTTTTCAAGAGAAAAACCCACCTCACAAGTACTTGTCAGAATGGGGAACTGATTGTTGAGGTTGACACAAAGAAGGAAAAATCATTTATTCACCGAGAACCCATGGGGGACCTAATTCAGCTGCAGCACAAGACATCTTTTGGATATTTAAAAGACTAGAGAAGAACTCTGTTTTGTTTTCTCAAAGTTAGTTTTGTTGACAGGTAGTTCACTGTTGCCAGAGCCAGGTTACTAGATAAAAAGAACTTAAACATACCCATATGGGGAATTCAAAAACCTGGTACTTCAGAAAGCAGGTTTGGGCAGATAGCAGAGAACGACTTCACCTAGTCCACTCTTACGGCTACCTGGGAGTTTACCTGATTGACTACTTGTTTCAGAATCATGTCCCGATAGTCTGCTCCATTACGTTTGATCGCTGTCATGATCAGATCACATACGCGATACACTGTGTCTGGCAGCTCATCCAGGAGGTGGAAGCAGCCTGGTAACATTGTGTCTGTGAAAGTGTGGAGTTCATCTTGCTCCAGAGGGTCAGCATCTTGGAATTTCTCTAGGCACTTGGCTTCTTCTTCTTCCTGCTTTTCCCGGGCTTTCCGTTCTTCTTCCTCCTTCCTGCAAGCAACTTCCTGGAGGAAGGGAAGGGACAGTGACAGCACAAGGGGAAGGTGGAAGAAGAAACTGTGGAAGACTGTCAGAACAGATTTGCCTCACCATCACGTTAACACCCTCTACCTTCTCGGCAAGCAATTAACACTTAAGAGTGTGGTAAGAAGCATGAGGGCAGACACACAGGTTAAGGCAAAGTGGGGAAGGCAAAAGGGAAGAAAATCTCCATTTCATAAAACCCTGACAATTCATCTAAAGCATCTTAAACCACTTCCCACAAATTTATCCTAATGGGCACTAGCATATACATGTCATATCTGGTGATAATGATTAAATGTTTCTTGTGCTTCATCTATAAAGATTCAGGACAATATGATGTAGCTTAAAGATAGATGGCATAGTTGGGGCTAACAGGTGCTCACACTGTCTTTCTTTGGACTTTAATTCTGCCAAATACATGGCATAAATGTCCATTTTACTACTAAGACTAAGGGATGTACCAAGCTCTTCCGAATTCTATTTGCTAGTTACCTCAGGTGACTCTGCCCTTTGATCCATTGGGATATCCTGTCCCAGAGACATGGCAATTGCTCTCATCATCTGGTCCTCTTCGGACATGCTGAGATCCTACAGAAAGACAACAGAAAATCCAGCAACTACATAGATCCACACAGGAACCCAATGCGGCTGCCCCAACTGACAAGGAATCAGACATCTTGTGCTCATATGTTAGAGATGGAGAGGGTTGTCAAATGCTGCTTTCTCTAGAGAAAACGAACTAGGCTTACCTGGTGACTATAAGAACCCAGGGGATAAATTAGAATGAAAATTAAGCATAGAAAAGGGGCTTCAATGTGATCACCTAACTCTCCATCTCAGGAAATTGTGCCTCTTCTAGTGCTTTCTGGCTATGGGTTATTTTGCAAACCAAGTCCAGTAATTTGCATGGCCGAGGTTTAGGAAACTTCTGGTCATTATATTATGGAGATTTGAGAGTTAGCATGAAAAAGAAAATATTGGCATGGAGGTATTTGAAAATGAGAAGCAGCTTATAGAAAGATCAGTGATGGAAGGATGAGGGTAAAAAAAAAGGATATCGGTAGCCAAAGCAATATCCTCGAAAACCAGAGCTCCTGAGCCAACTCACTCGAACAACTCCTCCCATGATTGGAGGAGGGTGGGTTAGAAGGTACTCTGTGGCCTGCTCCATGGTGCTGGTATTCAACAAGGCCTCCATGGCATGTTCCCTTGTGAAGCCCATGTCCATGAGCTATAAAAAGAATGCAAGAGTTCAGCACCATACGAACCGAAAAATTCAAATGCATTTTAGAAAGAGAGGATTCTGTTTAAGATAAGAACTGAGAGCATGTATAAGTAAAGGCAGTTAGTAACATGAACAACCCTTTCAGCTTAGTGCTTCCACAGCATTGAAACATTAAAGTTACTGAGGAAGGAAATCAAGGTGATTCTCATTTCCATTCGCTACGAAAGAGGGGAGGGAGGAGAGGAGGTTATTGTGATTAATAGGGTTAACTGTAATTAAAAGGTTGAGATTTATACACTGAACCACAAAGGGTAAAGAAAACAAACTAGTAATTGAAAATGTGCCCATAAAACATATTTAGGACTTATCTACTCCTATAGAGATTAACATGAGATGCACATAAGGCAATCACACCCCACAGCTTTTAAACATCAAACAAATATTTCATAATGACAGCACTACAGTTTATGTATTGTTTGATGTTGACTAGGTTGAAAAATTAGGCACGGAACCAAATGACTTAGAAAGGAAAACAATGACTGCCTCGTGAAGGTAGTCATTCTGAATGCCTTGTAAAAAAGATACTTGGCTGTGTTTTCCGAATGTTCTAAAGAGAGCATTTATTACTTTTCAAAAGAAATGGTGCATGCATGTAATAGAGGACAGATGGGAAAAGGACTCTAGACACAGGAAACGCACATACATAAAAATTCCAAGAGCAAAATACTGAAACACTTCGAGGTTGAAGTGGAAGGATCTGATGTGTCATTTCCTTCCTCCTTCTAGTCTGCAATTTCCAAAATCTCGGTAAAAAAATTTATTTGAAAGTAGAGAAAAATTTTTGCAGTGATTTAGGTTTCAAACTGCTCTTGGAGAATAAATCCAGACCACAGTATCCCTTCACCTTTACAGATTAACCAGAAATTAGCCAAGCAAAGTTTGCATCTGTTATGGTTTCTCTAAAAATCTTGTTGAAATTTAAATAACAATATTAGATATAAGAGGCGAATTATTGATTTATCTATTCATGCAACTAATGGATTAATAGATTACATTGAGAGTGGGTCTGCTGTAAAAGAGCTTGTCTAGGTCTCTCACCATCCATGCCCTGTACTGCCCTGGGACTCTAAGTAGAAGCGCCCTCGCCACACGATGCAGTGCTTTACCCCTGGAACCAGAACTGTGAGCCATTGTTTGTAACTGACACCCAGTTTGTGATATGGTCTCATCAGCAACAGAAAATGGGCTGAGATAGCTTCCAAACAAGCTGGCAGAAGCAAGCTACTGAGGATACTCTTTAAGAGCTGCACGTGCTTGGGGATACACAAAGAAACCACTGGTGCCATAGTACCAGAACCACACTCCAACTTTGGGCTGGAGAATACTGGAGAATACTGCTTGCTATGAGAGGGAGTGAATTACGCTAACAGGACAGGGCACTTAGTGGTACATGAACCTAGAAAACTCAGAACCACTGGACTGGTTTGGGTACACAGTATGGAGCGTGGCATGTGAGGCAAGAACCTTACCTGTTGCAGCTGTTGCTGGTTGACTTGAGGTTCCCGGCGAGAACCACCATCTTCTTGCCCTGTATCTTCCTCTCCTCGGGATCCTTCCTTTTCTTTGCTTAATCTCTCTCGAATCACAGGTTCTCCACGCAGGATATGGCACAAAATGGCCAGCATGGACTCAGCCATTCGTCCTCCATACACCTTCAAGGGTTTCCGATTCCACAGGTTCTTGATGCAAGTAAATGCAGCCTGTTATATGAAAAATTGGTGAAGATCAATTTGCTTCAAAGTCCTAGGAGGAACAGGTTCAAAGACTATGGAATTCTCCTTTCAAAATCACTGTAACCAATAATAACCTAAGGCTGGCATTGAGAGCTCCCAAGGAAGCACAGAGCAAGGAAACATAATTCAATCTGAAGGGACCAATTTCCAATTAATTTATAGTTCAAACAAGTGTGTATACGACAGAAAATTCCCAGTCTCTGTAGTGCCTTCTATTCCTCAATCATGTTACCTCTCCAAGGAGGAGGGATTTAAATGGGAGTTAATTATTTAGTATGAGAAATGTTTCTTACTTTTAAATGTCAAATACTCACTTTTTGGGTTACTACAAGGAAGCGGAGGGCACTGAATTGTGGAAAGTTCTGGACTCCTCCTGGCAATTTTGCAGGCAGAGAATGTGGAGATTCAAGCACCGTGGTGGGATTCACCATCTTCTCGACAAGCATCAGCCAGGCATCGAGGAATTCTCCTGTACCGTCAGGTAAATCTGAATGTTCCAATCCCTCAGAAACGGGAACTTTGCCTCCCATGGACAGAGCCCAATTGAAAGTTCTAAATTCAAGAAACAGAAAGTAAAGAGATAACATATTAGTATTTTAATTGGGGGTGGAAGGGGCTACATTTAACAGGTCTGAAATCTCTAGATTTGAACTACAGGTTTCTCGACCATAGCCAGCCCCAACCTAGCAAAGATATGGAGCAGTTTAAAACCTTTAACAAGAACATTAAAAAGACTGTTGGACTTAGCAAAACAACAAAGCCTATTAAGGGCTAAAAAATGTCCTGTTCATACATAATCCATGGAGTTGCCAGTCACTTCAATAAAGCTCCCATCAGGCTATGTCATTTGTAACCTACATTCAGTAGAGGGCAGAAAACGGACGAGGTAGAGGCTGAATACTCAGGGGACACAACAAATATCTTTTTCAAGGGAAATCAATGTATGAAGTTCACATCACCAAGAATATAACCACTACATATCTGAGTGTCACGACATAGGTGACCTAGAAAGCTGTGGGCTTGAAGGACATCCAGGAAAGTTCAAACTTAAAGACGACATGCTTCTCTTTGCAGCAAATGATCCTTACTCAAAAAGAGCATTGTGGCCTCCAGAGCACAGAAATTTCTGTAGCATGAGGTGGTAAGGATACTTCCTCTCGTCAAACAGCATTGGGGATGTGAAACCAACCGAACAGATGAAGAACGTCAGCCTGAAAGAGGGCAAATGAAAAGCTTCAACTTCTCTGAGTCAAACAACGGAGCATTTATGTGAGAAGTCATGTGTAACAGTTTATAACTCATTCACGTGACAAAGTAGCAGAAGGCAGATGCAGAGAAGTTACTGAATTGCAATTTAAACCACATAAACTAACACCTTACACTTTAAGGTACGAATCGGGAGGTAGCAAGTGACATCCTAGTTCTGTAACTGAACAGTGCATTCCTTATTTAAATAGAATTAACTATGCACTGTCTAGCTGGCAAGACTAGTTCTTTCATTGTAAAGCAGCTCACCTGAAGCGTGGAGTAGGCGTATATGGTGGGGGCTGCCAAGACAAACCCTTTGTAAGGAGCTTGGTGAGGGCGGAGGCTGTGGATCGAGCTGCGGGTGTTGGTGCTGTAGTGGTGCTGGCAGCATGGTGACTCCTCCTCTGGCGAACAGGAGACCCCACACACAGCTTAACAAGGAGTCCAAATAACTCAGCAAGTGCTCGGCCTAATCGAGATGAAGCTGGAACCAAAAAGCACAATATCAGGCTGCATTCTCAAAATGGTTTCATCACAACACACTCGTTATCATTAACATAGTCTATGTCTGACCATTCACATTACACAAGAATTACAGAAACTTCAACTGTTCCTCTCTATAGGACATGTTCAATTTATGTGGGGACTTTAAAATGTACATGGGAATCGCTTCTTGGCCTTTTGGCTAAGATCAAGTGTAGTAAAATGTACATGGGAAATTCAAAATAACAAAAATAAAATGTTTATGGAAAAATTGAATAAAAGATAAGGCTTTAATTGCAAGCAATAGCAAAATTTAATGTTTTTTTTTCCATAACACAAATTTTCCAAGAACTTGAAGACCACGCATATTCATGGACTTCAATTTCTGAATTTAGATAAACTAAGTTTAAATTCCATTTCCATGAACTTTTCTTTTTGAAGCACCCTTACATGGCTGAGCGAAAAAGACCACAACTATAGCTAAGGACAACATGTAAAAAGGAATAAAAATTAACATAAACACTGCTTCACAACTTTTGAAAATTGTTCTGTACTTTACTACTACTGTAAAAATGAAAATGCTACCACAGCATTTTCTGAAATAAACACAATTCTGAGACAAGATGGGCTATGTCTAAATCAACAGTACCCCATATAGGCATCAAGCTGTATAGTCCTGCCTGCTCTACTTCTGATGCAACTCCTAGCTGATGTGCCCGGAAAAGCAAAGATGACCCAAATGCTTAGACGCTTGCACACGCATGCAAAAGTGGTGTTGGAAGGAGCTCCTACTTCTTGGTTTCAGCTTGGCATAGCCCCAGCTGTTGTGGCCATTTTGGGAGTGAACAGGCAGATGGAAGAACTCTCCTCTCCCCAACCTCTCTATAAATGCGGCCTTTCAAATAAACAACACAAACGTTCAAAAAATGTTTTGTAAACATGTATATGCCCATATGAACCCAAGGTATAAAAACAAGTTCTACTTGAACTCGTGTCACATCTCATGTTTAAAAACAGAGTAACTGTTGAAATATACAGAACAAAGTCCTATCCATTTAAATTGGGGTCTCTTAATCCCAGGTAACAGATATCTATCTATATATGTAACTGTATAGCCAATCTATATATCTATAGGTTTATATACTGGTTGTAGGACAGGTGTAACCAGGAGCTGAAAACTGAAAGAATTAGAATCAATGGGAAAGTCATATTGAAACAAAGTTTCCATTTTTCACTATGGCTTTCAGGTAAACAGCAAAGTGACTCAAAGGTAGTGTGCCAAGGTTACAGCAAAAGAAGTCAAAGTTAACTTTAATTTAGGGACACTGCTGATAAACTTTCAAATCTAAAAAAGTAGGAAAAAATGTAAATCTCATGATAATTTAAGATGACAAAGGCCACTTTTCTGCATTTCACCAGCATTCCTTCCAAATTCCCAGAAGTTAGACTTTCCCGTTTCTTTACACTATGTTGTTAGGAAGAGACAATGGTAAAGGACCGTATAAAACAGAACACCGAAATGACTAAAAAATTTCCTGTCTATATGGTATCCACGGAGTTTCCAGTGACTTCAATAAAACCCACACCAGGCTATATCATCTGCCACCAACATTGAGTAAAGGACAGAAAGAGGAAGAGGTGGAAATCAGGAATGCACAAACAAAAGGTAGAATGCTTCTAATAGAAAATGGTGGGCAATCGCTCCAGATGCAGACAGGTCAGCAGGGAAATTGAACAGATTAAGTGAATCAATATTAGTGGAACAGGAGAAGGAAGTATTTGCAATAAGCGAAGAGTAGCAGGGAAAGAATTAAAGTGGGGAGGGAAGACATGGTTGTCGGAGTGAGATTCTCCAGTCCCTTGGCAGTTAGTATAGAGCCTGAGACACAACAGATACAAAGCAACCTAACCCTGAAAGCGAGGCATAGCACTTCGTACTTTCTTAAATCAAAAAAATAAGCAGTTTGAGGACTGGTTAAGGCTCTGAAAATAAAAAATTGAAGTAAAAAAAGACATTCACTAACCTGATAACAAAGGTTTGATCTGTTTGATTCGGGCAGCCATAGCTGGTGTAATTTTAGATTTGCCCTTAGAGTCTGAAGTAGTAGGTTCATCTGTTTCCATGGGAGCCAGGGTGTCACCATCCAGCCCAATGCCTTCCAATAATCCCTGGGTAGAAGCATCCATGCTTCCAGTGGTCCCATCCTGTTCTCCATCTGCAGACACAAGAGGAAACATGAAGTCCTTCTGGAGGAAGCACTTACTTTGTGGCTTGTGATGAAGAGCAAGAGCTACCGATGGAATTCATTCTCTTGGGGAAAAAAAAAAGGAAAAACTGAACTGATATGCTATTCTGTTTGGAGCTTACTAAGTACATCCATCAAGGGCAGACACGGGCAGGCACCACTCACGGAATACTGTGTGTACATGTCTGCTGCTCAATGCAGGAACCCTGCAGAATTTTCTAACAATTTCAAATTGGAGTTTTCATTACTAGGGGAGAATTCTAGTTCCAGCAGTTAGGAATTTTAAATGTATGTGCTCTAAGGACTTAAAAACATAAGTTGGGCCCAGCATGATAGCCTAGTGGCTAGATTCCTCGCCTAGCACATGCTAGGATCCCATAAGGGCAGCCCCACAATCCATCCGCCTCTCTGCTTGTAGACTGGGAAATCAGTGGAAGATGTCCCAAAGTCTTGGGAATCTGCACCCACGTGGGAGACCTGGAAGAAGCTCCTGGCTCCTGGTTTCAGATCAGCTCAGTTCTGACCATTACAGCCATGTGGGGAGTGAACCAATAGATGCAAGATCTTTATCCCTGCATCTCCTTCCCTTTGTAAATCTGATCTACCTTTCCAATGAAAATAAATAAATCTTTTAAGAATATATCATCTTTATGCAAACCAGAACAAGTTACCAGGTTTTGTACTAGTATCCTAAAAATTGAGCAGAAAGTATGTCATCTACAACTGTTTTTATGAAACTGTAGGAAAATTCATCTAGAATATTAGAATATTTAGTTCCTTGAAAGTAAACCTAATCTCCTTCTCAGTTCTTAGTAAGCTGTGTGATATCTAATTAACTTGGGTATATGAGGGAGATCAGCACACATGGTGAAGGCAGCATCCCAGAGCAGAGCAGCAGTTGAATCCTGGTAATTGTCCTTCCAATTCAGCTTCCAAGTTAATGCACCTGGGAAGGCAGTGACAGACGACCATGACCTGAGTCCCTGCCACCCGCAGGACAGACAGAGATCCAAGACCCTGCCTGCGGTGTTATTTTCTCCTGCCCTCTCCTTAGTAATTTCAGGACAATTTTAAACTTATCCATTACGTTTCTACACATAGATACGTCTTCTTAATAGTTTGTTATTTTTCATATTTTGATATAGAACATAGGAATACTTTCTGGAAAAATTTTTAATTTTTGGCTTACAATTAGGTTAAAAAGTGTGTATGATTTTGATGTATGCCATCAAAAGCATTATATGGCAAAAGCAACTATGTAAGTCAGCACTACCTGAAAGAATCCTAATGTGAGTTATAGATGATTTTATCTTTCCTAGCAGTAAATTTGGAAAGTGAACACATGAAGTTAGAAATACACTATTTAACCCACTGCAATAAAACTATTTCAAGGGGCCTGGCGCCGTGGCCTAGCAACTAAAATCCTCGCTTTGAACGCCCCGGGATCCCATATGGGTGCCGGTTCTAGTCCCGGCAGCTCCACTTCCCATCCAGCTCCCTGCTTGTGGCCTGGGAAAGCAGTCGAGGATGGCCCAATGCTTTGGGACCCTGCGCCCGCTTCGGAGACCCGGAAGAGGTTCCAGGTTCCCGGCATTGGATCGGCGCGCATTGGCCCGTTGCGGCTCACTTGGGGAGTGAATCATCGGATGGAAGCTCTTCTTCTCTGTCTCTCCTCCTCTCTGTATATCTGACTTTGTAATAAAATAAATAAATCTTTAAAAAAAACACAACTATTTCAATAGAGTATTGAGATTTTACATTAAAAATTAAAAAGTTTTAGTTAAAATTATTAAAATGTTTTAATGTAGTGATTTCTAGGAATCAATCAATATTTGCATAATGAATATGTAAAGATGTTCATTATTCAAAACAATACCCTGAAAACAGGGAACGGTCAATTTATTTGCTGTTACGTGGCAACTAATGTTAAGTAAAACAAGAAAACTATTAAATACTCTCTATCACAAACGCCCTAAGATATACTGAAGAAAAAATGGGCGATTCTTCTTTCCCCTATATTTTCTTTTTGCAATTATATGTACATATATTTCTAAAGTAAATGACTAAAATAGGTTGAAAATTGAAGGAATACAGATGAGAGCTAATTAAAGTTTTAGAGCAAACCTATAGAGAGACACGAATAGAACTGCGAATGAGTAGTATTTTAGTTTCTTAGAGTTACCTGATCTTTTTCCGCCCTGTGTCGTACCTGCCTTCTCATCCTTTGGAACAAGTTTCTGCATGTCTGCCTGGCCAAATTCACAACCAGATGGTAGGCTGCAACAAAATAAAGACCGAGTTATAACCAGTAGTTATGCCATGCTTATTTTGGTGCAAAAAAACCTTCGAAATGCATGCATTGTTTTAGCTAACATTTCGCATGAACTTTTTGAAGACAACTAGCATGCTTCATGCATAGGTTTAAAAATATTTTGCAGGGCCAGAATCGTGGTGTAGCAGGAAAAGTCCATGACAGCAGCGTATCATACTAGTTCCAGTTTCTGTCCTGGATGCTCTATGTCCAATGATGCTCCTGAGTAAATGGCCTGCGAAAAGCAGCAAACGAGGGCCAAACTGTTTGGGCCCCTGTTACCCACATGTGGTACCCAGATAACACCCGTAACTTCAGCATGACCTACAAATGGCTGTTTGCAGCCATCTGGGGAGCAAACCCACTGAAAGATTCTTTTTGTATGTACGTCTCCCCAATTCTGTAACCCTGCCTTTTCAAAAAAATAAATCTTTCTGGACAAAAATAAACTTCCATTTTACATCCATTTTCCAGGAACTTTTCCAAATATCCTTAGATGTATTCTCTAACTTGCTTACTGACAAAATCAATTCTTCACATACTACTTAGAACTGGTCCAAAGTTTAAATTCCTACCAAGCTCAAATGGGTCAAATGCTCTTCTGAATGTAGTCCACCGGTTGCTAAGTGGACAGGACTGAACTCTTCACCACACTCTTCCATCACCAACACCCAGCGTGAAGGTTTGCTGAGCTTATTGTCTTTGCCAGAAAAGCTCACAGATATAACAAAAGGTGTAATGACTATTCTCTTACCTGTTTGGGGTACAGAGAGAGAGGAGAACAGTGCTTTCCCACACCAGGGAACAGTATAACTGGCTCAATTTGCTCAGAACACTCAGTCCCAACTGAGAGCCCCATTGGTTTACAGAAATTGACCGAATTTCACTCTGCAACAAAAGCAGAAAGAATTTCATATTTGAGATTTCCTTTTACCAACTGCATTCCAAATCAGCGTTAAGCAAGATTGGGATTCTCTTTCCTTCATTACCATTTCAAGAAAACATTCTCTTCATGAAAATGTCCATATCTAACAACACAGTTCCTCACAGGATTCTCCAATTTACAAGCAATTTTTGACTTTTTGTAGAGAAAGTTAAAAACCATTGCTAAATATTTTCCTGAATCAAAGAAACTCTTAATAACAAGCTACTCATTTTTCTGCTGGAGGCAGCAGGGGTTCATATAATAACTGATACTGTCACAAAGGTTAGTAAAGCCATAAGAATTTAAAGCAGAGGCATCAACTTGCCACTACAAGGATAGACACTGTCAAAACTTCTCACCCTAAATCTGATAGTTCTTTCAGCTGACAGCCCAGGTTGTTCTGCTTCTAAGCAGGGAATCCTACCAAGTGTATGCTCTGTGTATTTCACATTATTCTTACCTGCCCAACTCTGCAAGTATGAACAAACATCATGATGTAGGCATGCGCAGCAGTAAGTGCATGTAGCAGAGGTGTGGCCTGTGCTGAGAGAGTAGCATCAGCAACATTACCAGCGCAAGCCAACTCTCGCAACAACACTGATCCCCCAGGGGACTCAATTGGGCGGTGTAATGGCTCCAAGGAGGAGAGTATTGAGTCCAACTGAAGGAGACCTTCCTGAAGAACTTTGGGTTCATGTGACAATGTCTGAAACAAGAATAATTATTACATTGTTAGTAGGCAATGATCTTCACATGCATCGCAGCTTTGATAGTCACAAAGGAAGCACTTATCAAAGTCTCCCAAATTTGACAATCACGGGTCTCTCATGTGACACATGGTACACCCACAGTATGAACCCAGATATGAGGTACCTCAAAAACTGTTTCTAAAAAGACAGATGTTGTAAGCCAATCATCCAGAAAAGATGGGAAAACTGGAATGCATTTATTCAGAAGATTATGCTTTAGGACTAATTACAAATTTTTTCTCAGTAGGAAGCAATGATATTTAAATGTTCTAAACCATGGAAGCATATCACTATTAAAGTGTCAGTTTCATCATAAGACAAGAAACAATTCTGCAACAGATATCACCTAGGCAACCTATGGATTACATGATCCTTTTTTTTCTTTCAAACCTGAGGAAAAAAAATCTGATAGTAAAATATCAATTTCATGCAATTCAAGGACAGGAGAAACTAGGCGTCTTCTTATGATGTTAAGCAAATCTAAGCCAACTTGCACTACAGCGTTTCTTGTAGGTAGCATAAAGATGCATCCTTTCTTTCCCATGTCTCTTACATGTAACACTGAAATCAATGCATACAGAAAACCGAGTGAAGTAATGTCACAATTACGCACACTGAGAAGCCAGTGAATTAGTATGTCACTGTATTGGAGTTTCTGCAGTAATCACTTATCACTGCACAAGCAGCTGCTCAAGAAGTTTCACAGATTGAATATATTTACTTTAAACTCCCAACGACAGTTTATCGTTTTTGTTTTCTACAGAAATAGAAATTTTTTTTCCAAAAATCCATAGGAGATTTCAACGAACCACGTGGTCAAAAGGATCCTGAGAAAAAAACAATTAGAGGTCTTGCACTTCCAGATTGCTACTTCATTTCAAATCACAGGAATTCAAACTGTGCTACTGGTATAAAGACAGACAGATAGACCAATGGAACAGAAAAAAGAAGCCAAAGTAAACCGTCAATCTATGGTTTTAACAATGGTGTCAAGACCACTGAATGAAAGTCTTTCAACAAATAGTGCTGGGAAAAACTACATACCTGCATGTGAAAGAATTAAGTTGATACTTATCCTGCACCACATGAAAAAAACAAAAACAAAAACCTCACTCTAAAAGGGAACAAGAACTAAATGGCCCACTAAATGCTAAATTCATCAATAGCTGGAAGAAAATCATAGGGTGTAAGCTGCACGCCTCTGAACCAAGCAATGATTTCTCAAATATGAGACCAAAAGCACAGGAAACAGAAACAAAAGATAAATTGAACTTCATTGAAAGGAAAACATTTTCGTGTGCCAAAACACCACATCATGCAACTGGAACCACATCATGCAATTGGAAAAATACTTGCAAACAATGAAATCTAATAATGCATTAATATAATATATAGAATTCATTTAAAAATGCTACCAACCAACAATTTAAAATGCCACTTCAAAATGTACAAAGGACTTGAATAGACCTTTCTCAAGATACAAGCAAGGGCAAAAATAACATGAAAAGATAACTAAACACTAGTGAATTTTAGGAAAATGTAAGGCAAAATTAAAATATCACTTCATATCAAATGTGATGGCAACAGTGAAAAACAATGAAAAGAGATGGTGAAGATGTTGAGAAATTAGAACCCTTACACATTGCTGGTACAGATGCACACTGGTAAAGCTGCTATGGAAAATAGTTTGGTGGCTCTTCAAAAAAAAAAAAATTAAACATAGAATGTCCATTTGATACAAGTATCAGTTACACATCTTGAAGCATTAAAAGCAAGATGTTCAAGATATGGACACCTTTGTTCAGAGCACCACCATTCATAATCATCAAAAGGTAGAAGCAATGCAAATATGCATCAACAGATCAAGGGAAAAATGGAGGCTTACACATACAATGAAATAGTATTCAACTTCAGATAGGGAAAAAACAGTCACAGGCTGCAAAATGAATATACCTAGAGGGCATAATCACACTCAGGGCAATGAGTCCCAAGGAGAAGTAAGTGCCTCCACATCACAGTAGTCAAATGTAGAGACAAAAATTAGAATGACAGTTGCTGAGGGCAGGAGGGAAGGGAAAATGAGAAGTAGTTATTCAGTGGACAATTTCAGCCTTTCAACATAAACTTATGGAGATTGGTTGCACGGCCATGTGACTGAACTGTACATTCCAAATGGTTAAGATGGCAAGTTTCACGTCATGTATGGTTTACCAAAAGTAGGAAAAGTAAGCTAAAGGATGTTCATTTTTAGCTAAGAACTGATTAGTGAACTATGCAGGTCAATGACAATAAAAATACATATGGAAACAATTCAAAATTCATTGAGGGGTAGTCAATGTAGTCAACGTGGCAGAAAGTTGCTCTGCTGTGGCTTCAATGCTTCTATCCCATATTGTACTAACTCATGTTCCAGTTGCTCCCATTCTAATCCAGCTCGCTGCCAATGCATCTGAGCAAGCATGAGAAGATGGCCTAAACGCCTGGACCCCTGCCAGGCACTTGTGAGACACCTGGATGAAACTCCTGGCTTCTACCTTGTCCAGTACTGTCTCTTCAGGCCATCTGTAGAATGAACTAGTGGAAAAAACAGTCTCTCATTCTCCATGAATCTTGGAACACATTCGCTGAAAAGGGACTAAAAAGTTCATTTTGGTGGAAAAAAAAAGTTCATGAACAGCATATGTTATGAACAAACTCCTGGGTGAATATGAATTTTTTTTCCACTAAAAGAATTAAGTATCCTTGTGTCTCTTTCTAACAGGAAAGGTCGTGAAGAAGTAAAAATGCCAGATTGGTTTTTTAAAAAAAAGAACTCATTAATAAAACCCAGCTACAATTTTTTTTTATGTAGATAAACTCACTTGCCCCTCCAATAAACTCTAAATGGTGCTAGGACTATACCAAATTTAGGAAAAGAAAAAAGGTGAGAAATACTTTGGCACGCTATATATTATTAGTCACAAAGTTAACCTATATAACGTAATACACATGTATTATTTGTTAGCTGAAGGTGAGACCACAGTAAGAACATATGCAGAACTATTACAGATATACGTATTTGGCCAATGCTTCTTACCAATATGGATTTGCAGACACCTGCAACAGCCTGACAGGCAGCAGATGTGGGAAAGTCAATGGGTAGATTGGGAAGACCCAAAATGGTAACCAAAGGCAAGAGTCCTTTCTGATTCACAAATTCCTGGCAGTGGTCATCTGTTGTATTGTTGCTCAGAATAGATTCCACAAATTTCATCTAGGTAATGAAAATTTTTTAAGAAATGTTAGAGCCTGCCACTTCAAACTAGAAGGCCACCTTGGAGTAAGGACAAAGGCAGCTTTGTAGTCATTACACCACGACGTCATAGTACATCAATGCCTCAGGTACATAGGGACAGATTTATGATACAGACTCTAAGAAAATCTGGTAAACAGTGAATAATTACATCTTTTTCTAAACTACCTTATCAATCATACTGAGAATCAAATAATTCGAGGGCACAAAACTTAAGTGACTTGCTCAGCGCCACAGTAGGAATTACTATCAGTCCTAATCTGTTAACATGTTTACTCAGTGCTTTTTGCATTGTATTATTTCTCTGCAGAGGAAAACAAATTATTTTAAATACAAAGGAAACCTGGAATTCCAGAAGAGTGATTTGAACCAAAGTGGTTTTCAGGAAAAAATGTGGGCAACAAACCTAAATACAAAAGTAATCATTTTTGGATCACTCGAAGTGCTTCATTAACTAGACCAAGGTCTAAATGGGCTTTCTATTATTGATAAAACCAAGTCGGAAGATTCATATTCTTCCCACTTTTTTTTTGACATACTGGAAGTTAAATGAAGAATCCATGCTGGAATTAATGGATATAACTCAGAAAACATATGATTGGCCTAACAAAGTTCACTTTCCTTCTCTTTGGATTCTAATTATAAAACAGAGCAGAAAATTGGCAGTAAAAGAGAGGGCATGGCCACTGGTTCTGGGCAAGCCAGTATGATATAACAAAAACAAAAGGCATGCACCTTGTTCCCCTCCGTGTCTTGAAGAGCCAAGCTGAAGGCAGGCATTTAACCCAACAGTACAATAGCCCCAACTGGACCCTCAGGCACCACACAGAATGCTTGGTTTGATTCCTGCATCCTCAACCTTTCACCATGGGAAGCAGATGATGGCTTGCCACCCATTTGGGATACCTGGATGAGTTTTCTGGCTTTATCCTAGCCCAACCATGTCTATTAGGGGCATTTGGTGAATAAACAAGTAGATGGAATGTTTTTTGTCTCTTTCAAATAAAGAAAAAATTTTAAAATAAAAAAGCCTCAGCAAAATTAAATTTGGAATTTACTAGATTCTATGATAACCACACACATTTTCCAGAAAAGCACACACCTTCACTCAGTTTCCCATACAATGAATCTTACCACATTAAGGATGTAATCCATGAGGGGAATAGGAATACGTTCCTCTGTACCAACAACCCTGTCAAGGGAGAAAAGAATGAGTTACACAGAAATTCACAACAGCAGTGTGAGAGATCAAAGTGCGGAAAGGGACAGGGAGATTCCAGTTAGTCACAGTCCGTAGTGTATGAGTCTTGAGACTTATATATTGTAGGAAAAAAAAGGTGAAATTCCGAAGATAGCTTCCCTGGCCAGATGAGGCTTGAGACCAGAAAAGGAAAGCAAGAGAAGCCTTCGCAACCTCAGCATCTGTGTGTATCATAAAAGAAATTACCCAATTTCAAGATAACTACTGTTAGAGGATTCACTCACAAGAAAACATTTTAAGTTCAACTGAAAGTCTTTATCTACACATTAGCTTATGTAAAGAGGCTAAAGACAGAAAGAAATACCTTACCATGTTCTTATACCAAGTTTAAACTTACAAGAAGTAGGAAATGGAATTGAATTTTATTCAAAAAATCATAGTAAGACTATGGAAATAAGGGATTGAAAGTTTATTTAGGTACAAAAAATTAAAAATCCATGAACAATTTAAATTTTTAAAGTAACGTGTGGAAAAGTGACTTCTATATTGAAATGAACCAAATATATTTCAAAGGTAACACTCAAGAAAGAGTAAAACAGAAATAGAAAAATGGGGCATTTTATACGTAGGTCCTTGGAACAGACTGGGGCATAAAGGGGGATATGGTGAAGGAGAAAAAGACAGTAATAAGAGGTAGGGGGAGAAGAGAATCCAAGAAACTAATTGTCACATCTAAGCAAGACAAAATGTGAATAAGGATGTGCCAGGCATGGAGAAGCAAAATGCTGAGTTGCAAATCAAATGGATGGAGAGATAATGTGAATGGCTTCAGAGATCACCTATCCAAGGCTAGAGTTTGGGTAGGTTATTTCAAACATCCTCAAGGAAAATTGCAGGGTAGGAGTTTGTATGAGGGAGGAGGATCTATAAGTCACGGCAAACAATTCTGGGGGGAACACCATACCTTTTCTTGACCATCCTCCTCAGAAAACACCATAGCACTTTGTTACTTATACCAATCATCCATCTCAACCTGGCCTTACCTCACAGGGAAGAACCCTGAAATCTTACCTCTTACAAACAAGCAATGTATGGGTGGCTCCAGCCCAAACAGGCATCAGCCCCGTCACAAAAGACCAAGCCAGAGTAAATGAAGTAATACGATGGAGGAGCTCTCCCTTGATTTCCTACTTTCCTGGCTACTAGGAAGAAAGTCACACAGCCTAAATAGTAACTCATTCCATTCCACCTATATGATCATTGAAAAAAAAATAATTTGAATCTTAGTATAATTTTAAGTTTTGGTCCAATGCATCTTAGAAATAATAAGATCGGGCCTGGCGCCATGGCCTAGCGGCTTAAGTCCTCTCCTTGAACACTCCAGGATCCCATATGGGCGCCGGTTCTAGTCCCGGCAGCTCCACTTCCCATCCAGCTCCCTGCTTGTGGCCTGGGAAAGCAGTTGAGGATGGCCCAATGCATTGGGACCCTGCAGCCACGTGGGAGACCCGGAAGAGGTTCCTGGTTCCCGGCTTTGGATCAGCGCAGCACCGGCCGTTGCGGCTCACTTGGGGAGTGAATCATCGGACGGAAGATCTTCCTCTCTGTCTCTCCTCTCTCTATATCTGACTTAGTAATAAAAATAAATAAATCTTTAAAAAAAAAGAAATAATAAGATCACACCCTTACAATGAATGATTTATCCTAATTAAAACCCCGTTTTTTCCCCATTATCAAAACATACACATTCGACTCAAATTTATGCATATATTTATGATGGTAGAAGCACTAATCATAAGTACAGGAGAGTTCCATATTTAGTGACCAGGAAAACAGATGTCCCTTTTCTTTATAGAGTAGTCAGAGAAATGAACTCTCTCCCAGCCAATATGGAGGTAGCTGCATGTCTTTAACAACAAAAGAACCTCTCATTAGTTGTCCCCAATCTCAGGGAACAGATGGTTCCCTGTTATTTATTTAAGTTCCAGAGGACATAACCTATTTATCTGAAATCACTGCTCACAAGAGGTGACCATTAAAGCTAGGAACACTAAAGGAAATCAATCACATACCGAGCTATGGTGCCTGAAATATGAATCCTGGGTACTTACAATATATACTTCTTTGCAACAGTATCAAGTTTTCTGGGCTCAAAACATTTTGGAATGGGCCCCACAAGGTAGCCTAGTGGTTAAAGGCCCTTGCCTTGCATGTGCTGGGTGCTCCACTTCCCTCCAGCTCCCTGCTTGTGGTCTGGGAAAGCGGAGGACAGCACAAAGCCTTGGGACCCTGCACCTGTGTGGGAGACGCCCAAGAGGCTCGGGGCTCCTGGTTTCTGATAGGCTCAGCTACTGCGGTTATGGACACATGGAACAAGCAGATGGAAGCAATATCTCTTTTTTCTGTAAATCTGACTTTTCAATAAAAATAAGCAAATAATTAGGAAGGTAGAAAAAATGAGAACAAAGACAAATAGCACTATTGGTGAAAGCATCTCAGTGTAGATAGTACCGCATGGATCTGGGACAATACTCTCAATTCCAAGAACACATACAAGCAAAACTGCTAAGTATCAGCCTCTGGCTTTGAAGAAGGAAAATGAGCATTGCCCTACTCTGAGGGAAAATAAAACCTGGACACCCCAATTCATTCAATACATTAACACAATAACCAAAAGACACAAGGATGAGACCATAAGAATGAATCTTAAAACCACGAAACAACAATGAGGGATGAAAACAAGGAAGCATACACAGACATGACACACACACGTAAGACTCCTTTTTAAGGTCCTTTCATTCATAGAATACTCCTGAACAGAAACTTACTACACAACAAAAGGAACATGAGTAGGTAGCTGGTATGTCACTTTTGGTTGCAAATTCAGAACTCAAAATCTACATAGTTTACTACAGGGACAGTTATACTTCAATAACAATTACCAGGAACAATACACGCATGTGTGTATGTATTTTTGTGTGAAACACTAAAAGGATGAGAGCAATGAAACCAGAGTTTTTATGAAGGTTCCACTATCAAGAAGACAGAAGTAATAAGACTTATGGCTAAGGGTGATACAGATTCCAAATCAAGTCTCTTCCTCAGACTGGCAGAACATACACATCTACTACCATGAACCCTGAGATAAGATGATAAAACTTTCCCTTTTTAACATCTTCTGGCTTTCACAATGAACCTAGAACTTTAATAAGTCTCTTGCCATAATCCACTCAGTGAACTAATGGAGGATTCAAAAGATAGCAGAGAAAAAACTACATTCATTTAACAGTGGGAGGGCTCTTGATTGCCTTGTGTGAATGAGAAAGTGATACACTCATACCTATGTTACTGCTATGACAGAGCAACTATTTTGCATCTAGGAAGATACCTGTGAATTATCCCTGTGGTAGAATATTTGATAGATGATCTTATCTATTCAATTAAATGAATGCTTAGTGAATGACCACCTACCATGTATACTTGGGAACAAACTGCTGAATGAAATATGATGTCCTTGACCTTGAGGAGCTTAGAAATTAGTGAGAAGACATTATCACAAATGAATAATCTGAACAAGTGTTGGGAGAATAAGGTTGACATCTATAAAAGTTCCTTTCATCCCGAGTCTCAAGTTTGCAATTCCAGAAATAGTTCAATGACATAATGATAACTTTAAAGCAAAAGAAGCTTTGGCTTTTGTCTAGTGTTGCCTATAGCTTTTGGCGAGTGAGCAAGCAGATGAAAATCATGTCTTTCAAGTCAGAACATAAATAAATAATAAATAAATGTGGGTCATGGAGAAAACATTAATTTAGCAGAACCATCTGAAGTGGGTATATGAGATCCAGGGGTCCATTAGAGCATATACACACACTGATTTAGATCACTATGACCTGTGTTTGGGAGGCCTTTTCTTATTTAGTCAGAAAAGGAACCGCATCAAGCAGGGTCACCAACAATTAGCGGTGTTGCTAAGAAAGCAGTAAGACTATGACTCCTTACACACGAAGAATCTTCCTTCTTTCCAAGATGATTCCCGCCACAGCCCAGGAAAAAGAACATTAAAAAAAAATGTAGGCAGAATATAGGCAGTTTTCCTTCTCAAAAGCAATGTACACGGTACTTCATGTCACATCAAAATTACTATTACCACCTAGAGTACTAAGAGGACATACACATTTTGGGATTGATGCTTGCACATGTGTATCAAACTCTGCTCACCCTTAATCTTTTTAACTTCCAAACTGCTCATCTCGACCAACTCAAACCTACTCGGAGTCACACCTTATAAAAACGTATCTTTCTCAGAATTTGTATATATAGAACAACATAAATCAGTATGTGCATCATGGCTACTGGAATATACGTGATTAAGAGTTACAGATATAAGGTTACTTCAGGTGAATATCTTATAAGGTTACTTCAGGTGAATATCATAGGCTCAAATAGCCTGCCACGGTATTCACTACCAGCAAGCAGCCTTTAAGGCAACCCCCACAATGACTCAAACCCAGGTAGACATTTCTTACACACAGCAAACCTTATTATAAACAAATAGAAATGAGAAAGAGTATGTTATGCCTGGTTATGTCTATTGCATTCCAAAGCTCTCTGCTTGGAAAAAAATTTACAATATCAAATAAATAACAACAACAAAACAGGCAACAATGAATTCCTGTGACTCTTAGTTTGTAGGAGATGTGCTTCCAAAGTGCAATGTGGGGTTGTGCATTTGGACTAGGAAGTCAGGACCCACATACATTTGAGAAGCTGGGTTTGAATCTTAGCTCCACCCCAAGTTTCCTGCTAATGCACACCCTGAGAGGCACAAGGTGATGATTCAAGGAGTGAGCCACCCACATGGAAGACATGGACAGGGATCCTGGCTCCAGTCTTTGGCCTGGCCCATTCCTGGTCTCAAAGGTAGACAGAGAGTAAAACAGTAAAACAGTGGGAGCTCAAGCCATTCGTCTCTCTGCCTTTCAAATAAAAAGTACAAAGTGTTTCATTATATTCTTGAAACAATGAAGGAGTCAATGATGTGGATTATCAGTCAACAAAGGGAAAATAACTCTTCTTTGCAAAGCCCAGCAACTTGATTTACTGAACTGTGATTCAACTTCCCAAACACCTTCCCAAACGAGAGCTTCACAATGCAACAATTTTTACCACAAACAACACACACTGGTCCAAAAAAGGAAAATTATATATACTCTTATGGCACTAAGTACTTCAAAATGATCTAACATAACATTGCACCTTTTATAACTGAAAAGAACACTCACAGATCTGTTTTGTCAACACTTACTGCTGATTAGGCTCGTTTTCATTCTGCTGGGTAGAATTAAAGCTCTGCATGGCCTGTACTTCCTCTTCCTCCTCATCCTCACTAGAAGCTTCTTCCGCAGCATGATTAGACCTTGGGGGAGGGGCACTGGCAGTGCCATCTGCCTTCTGGATCGAGGGTTTCTGACAGATGTATTTAGGGTCTCTTCCAAGATTACAGATTTCTTCAAGTAACTGAAAGTAGATGTAAGATTTCATATCAGTAATTAAGGAGAAATGACTAATGAATTTTGAAAAATACTGTCTTTGCCAAAATACTTTATACATACATTTTCTGTAAAGTTTGTGTTGGCTCACTTTGCTGCTTAAGTCACAGATCTGACTTCTATTTTACCAAGGAACACTAACTCATGAGTTATAAATCCTAAACAGCAACTGCAAGGTGAAGAGACAGGGTTCAGGCTGGCAATCAACAAACTACTCAGGGCCCGGTGTGGTAGTCTAGTGGCTAAAGTCTTTGCCTTGAATACACCTGGAACCCATATGGGTGCTGGTTCTAATCCCAGCTGCTCCACTTCCCATCCAGCTCCCTGCTTGTGGCCTCCCTGCAGTTGAGGATGGCCCAAGGCCTTGAGACCCTGCACCCGCGTGGGAGACCTGGAAGAGGTTCCTGGTTCCTGGCATCGGATCGGCGTGTACCGGCCCGTTGCGGCTCACTTGGGGAGTGAATCATCGGATGAAGATCTTCCTCTCTGTCTATCTGACTTCGCAATAATAACAATAAAAAATAAGCTTAAAACAAATGAAACTACTCAGGCTAGCCTTGCGGTACAGTAGGTAAACCCGGGCACAGGTTCCACTCGTGGCTGTTCCACCTCAATCCAGGCCACTGCTAACAGCCTGGGAAAGCAGAAGACGGCTAAAATGCTTGGGCCCATGTCACCACATAGGAGACCAAGACAAAGCTCCAGCCTCAGTCCTGCATATCCTCGAGATTTGTTACCATTTGGGATGGAAAATCTCCCCCTTTGTCTTTTGCTTTTCCCTTACTGAAACTCTGCCTTTCAAATATTTTTCATAAGGAAAAAAAATCAAGAAACTGTGACTAGAAATGGTAATGCACTTTTGCAAAAAACAAGCAAAAAACACCAAGATATTCACATTAAAGAAATTATTTCCATAATGAAATTGATCCTCAATCTGCAACAGTCAAGGTTAACAGACTTCATTATGAAAGGCCTAAGTACAATGACAATCTTTTCTAAAACCTTGTCCTGAATGACTTGCTACTGTCCTAGGTCACAGGCCATGGTAACTTGATACCTTAATGATGGCAGTTGTTGCATCCGTTTTGAGTGTGGGCTGATGTCTCATGAGCTCATCGACAGCACTCCCGAGGTTGGAGGCAGTATCCCCTAAGAAACAAAAGAGATTGTTAGAAGTTCTCCCTTAATATCCCCTTTTACCTCAGATACACGCAGGAAACAATATGGAAATAATAGTCTTACCCACTTTCCTATAGCCCTTGAACCTTCTTACCCTAATTAACTATGTAAAGATTGTCAAAAATATAATAATAATAATAAAGAAGTTTATGAATAACAGAGCTACTTTTGGTCCGTACCAACACAAGGTGAAAAGAAACTGAGCTGATGGTTGTGATTTTCCAATGACAAACTTCCCTTTACTATACCCTACCACCACCCAATACCTGATGGGGGGGAGGAATCACAAGTATACTACATCCTTTACCGATGCTGCGTGCTGCACTCTACCCTGGAAATCTCTACTGTCAAGATTCCAACTAGTCTGGAACAACAAAGAAATAGGCATAAACTATTATTCTCTGGCTGTCTAAGGGGTAGTCAATGGTGCAAAGCACATTTTTAAAAACTGGACTCATTCTGGAGCTCCTACATTCTTGCTAATAAGTCTAGTCAGCTGTATATCATCTTCAGAGACGTGGATACCATATTTCTCATTCTAGTAGACTACGTGGTACATCTGGACATCAAGCACTGCTTCTGGTATTCAGGACAGTGCAATAGCAACTTGCTGAGAGGAACAGAAACACTGAAAATGGAGAGGCTAAAGATGAAGCATTCCCTCCTAACTGTGATATAATGCATAGAGCAAAAAAACCAAATGAGCGCATGAGGACTTCTCCTGGCCAAATAATGCAATTTTCTATTAGGAAGTAATCCCTGGCAACATACCAAGGGGATCTGAACTCCTCCTCCTCCGCATAGCTGGGAGGTAATCTGGAGACAGAAGAACTTTGAAGAGCCGTTCAAATGGCTGACACTGCACAAAAGACTGAAGACCTCGGGCATTCAAGCATAGTGCACTGAATACATTTGGGAGGGAGCCAAGGACTTCACGGGTAGCAGGAACCTAGAGAGAAGATAAAGTAAACTTGAATAGATTTCAAAGAATTCAGGTATAGATGCTAGGAAAATATGGCCGGGGTATCGCATCGACAGACAGCAGGGGTTCTTGTATAAACAGTTACATTCAGCATGATATGCATAACATGGGCAAGTTTCCCACTCTGTGTGTTTCCCAGTGTAGCACAAAGGACTCACATCTTTGATGAGCAGGGCATGCAGCATGACATCTGTTAATCCATTGTCCTGGAGCGAGGACAGCAGTGATGGTTCTTGAAATACAAACACAGTCACCACTTCAGTAGCTACAAAGATGAGAAAATATGGGACACTTAGAGGTGTTAAAAGCAAAAATACTCAAAGGATTCAGAAATACATACTTAATGTAAAATAATTTAAGCATGCACTAAGCATGAAACAGCCCTCAGAGACTAATCCTAATAATAATCTAGTGACCACCTAGCTTTTATCAGCATATTACATGAGATTATACAATTTGAACTTAAACTGTAATATGCATAATATAACCTCCTTTAGTTACTATTTCCAATGCAATTATTTTGAATAGCTGCATACAGCTCCATTAAACATACATACCACAAGGTATATAAACCAGTCTCCTACTTTGATAGAGAACACAGTATAAACCTTAAATAAGTTTTCAGGAGAGACTACGCATGCTAAACGGAATAAAATAGAATAACCAGAATCAGAGAAATATATAGAGATCTTTAAGGTGTCTAATCAAACAGAACCTTAAAAAGAGAACTCAGGGCCTGGTGGCATGGCCTAGCAGCTAAAGTCCTCGCCTTGAAAGCCCCGGGATCCCGTATGGACGCCAGTTCTAATCCGGGCAGCTCCACTTCCCATCCAGCTCCCTGCCTGTGGCCTGGGAAGGCAGTTGAGGACAGCCCAATGCCTTGGGACCCTGCAGCTGTGTGGGAGACCCAGAGGAAGTTCCTGGCTCCCGGCTTTGGATCGGCACAGCGCTGGCTGTTGTGGTCACTTGGGGAATGAATCATCAGACAGAAGATCTTCCTCTCTGTCTCTCCTCTGTATATCTGACTTTGTAATAACAATAAATAAATCTTTTTTTAAAAAAAGAGAGAACTCAAATTAACCTAGTCAAATTTGTGAATGCTAACATAAAGAAACTGATACTAGACTCTCCATATCAAAACAGAAAATGGTCTATGAAAGAACAGAAACCAGTCTGATGGTATATAGCATCTGAACATCATAGGAAACATGCACTAAATTCTAACGGTATAACATCTTAAAATTTATCTAAGGATACACTGGTGTTGCAGCCTAGGGGGTAAAGCTGCTGCCTCTGATGTGAGTATCCCAGAAAAGTTACAATTACAGTACGGGCTGCTCTCCTTCTATCCAGCTACCTGCTAATGGCCTGGGAAAGGAAGCAGATGGCCCCAATGCTTGAGTCACTGCCATCAAAATTGGAGATCCAGAAGCAGGTGCTGGTTCTTGGGCCTGGACAAGTCCAAGCCATTGAGGCCAACTGGGAATGGAAGATTCTGTGTTTCTAACTTCCAAATAAATAAATAAATCTTAAAAAATATATATTCCTTTATGGTGAGTCTCAGGACAGGGCGTCTCATGCCTGGATCCCAGACGCCAGCCACCACATGCACGTGGTGAGCTGTCCCCGGGCGGCCAGTGTGCCATTTGGTGCCAGGCTCCACCTGCTGGCCGCCCAGTCGGGCAGCTCTGAGGTTTTTGGTTCTTTGAATTGCTGCTTAGGTAGCTCCAGGTTGAACCCACTGAGCTTTTAGGATGGGAATCAATCGTAAAGGTTCCCAATGACAGCAACTCTTTGAAACACTTGTAATCACTGAACAATGCTGAACACCAAATACCAGTCTATGCAAAAGCTATGACTCGGGGCTTGTCCATCAGAATCATATCCTGTTACCTGACATGATGATGGATCAGAAGGGTCACATTAAGCAGGGCAATAACATTAACTAACACTCGAGAAGCAAATCCGGGCGTAGATCCTGTGTGGGATGTGTGGACCAAACCCTGTGGAAATTCTAGCCCCACTGTTTACCTCGAGGGTTGGGGTGGTGATGGACTAAGCTAGGTGTGACCAAGGAGCCTGCCATCAATCACAGGTAAAGGAACCCACAACAGTCTGGACAGGTCATGGCAGCAGTATCGAAATATGCATCCTGAATAGGGTGTGGGGTGGGCCGGGCTGCAACGTTCATCAGCTCATACAAGGCCAAATGGAAGGCCAGACTTCGCCAGAACCTGGCCTAAACCCAATGGCATGTATGAGAACTGGGTCTGGTAGTGGATTAAGTGGAGGAACTTGGGAAACCCCCCTGGTGAGTCATAGCTCCCGCTGGTGAACACGTGGTCCAGACCTGAGGGTCGGACAAGCTGGGCAAGGTTGCTCCAACAGCTGGTTAACATGTCAATTGGTAATGAAACAGGGTGGACGGGGCAGGACTGAGCAAACCTTAGCCCACAAGCGACACTAGAGACCGGGATGGAGCACAGGTCATGCCGAGCTAGGCTCTTGCACCTACTCTTCTGCGTGAGTCAGGGACGCCAAGCCACAGTGTCTAAGGCAGAGGCCGGGACAGGTGAGGGTCTGAGCCAAGCTGAGTCAGAGCAACCACTGGCATGTTCGTGATCTATGGCTGGGAACAGGCCTGGTTGGGGAGATGAGGGGACACCCTAACTGGGTTGAGGTTCCCACCAAGGGGTGCGTAGCCTGGAATGGAGGCGGCGTT